>NC_052058.2:99406171-99706171 GCF_903992535.2 Arvicola amphibius | reverse complement strand
GAAAGGCTCAAGTTAAGAACCCGCCAAGATCCCACAGACAGGAGCCACAGAGTCTCCCCTTTGTCGTCCCTTCTGAACTGGATGGGGATGGCCCCCACTAGTGGATAGTGCTGGGGTGGGGCCGCCCGCCGGGGTGGTGACTGGAGTTCGCCTTTGAAGTCCCAGGCAGCACTTCCGGGCGCCTCCCACTCGCTCTGCGCCCCGCCTATCGCCGCAGGGCTCCGCAGAAGCCGTCGCCGGCAGCCTGCCTGGAAACCTGCCAGGGGGACAATGAAGGCATTCAGGCCGTTATTTATTTATTTCGCAATAAAGAAACTTCATGAATAGACGGATATTTGTTCACCTAATTCACTTTTGCAAATGCAGTGTCCTTCAAAGAAAGATTTGTTTGCGGAGCCCGAGACTCGGCTCAGGCAGGAGGTTAAAAATAGCTCCCGGCAGTACCGTATTTCTCAGTAAATCAGTGTTGATAATTTAATAATAAAATTAGTCTTACATCAGGTACCAGATAGAGGCTCCTTTGACATGCAAATCGAATTCTGCTCCCCAAATAAACTCGGGCAGTTTGTGAGGCTGAAGGTTCTTGGGTTGAGACTTGGTTCTACTCAGGACAGTAGGAAGACCTGCAAACCCCTGTCACTCTAAGGTGCTCATTTGTAACACCAGCTTCCGCCGGGGAGGAGGGGCTCGCCTCACTCTCTCTGTAGAGCCCAAGCCTTTGCCTCTATGGGGAGACAGCTCTTCTACACCTACCCAATGCCTTTCACAGCCCACAGTAGGTTCCCTGGAAAAGGTGACCTAGATGCTGCCCCTATGGTGCTCATGTCTACTCTGGTCTAGGAGTCACGGTTAGAAGACAGCGAAAGAAACAAGAGCAGGACCCAGATGAATACGGTTCATAGCTCACCCAAGGAATATGCGCATAATACAGGAAAGCTGGTCCCCAAAGTCACATCTCTATGGGCTTTGTAGGACTAACAGGAGGAGTTCAAGCAGTTAAAAATTGGGGGCCCAGGAGAGGAAAAGGAAAAGGTATATAAAAATGGGGGGATGGCTGAGAAGAGGTACTGTGTAGAGAAATGATAACAGGACTTTGTGTGTACACAAATGCGTAGGGCTGTGAGGGCACAAGTGTGTGCGTAGAGGCCAGAGTCAACTTTGCGTGTGTTTCTTCAGTGGTTCTCCACATTGTTTGCTTTTTCCTTTCTTCTTTCAGTGTGTGTGTGTGTGTATGTGTGTGTGTGTGTGCTCGCGTGCCCATGTATGTGCTGGTGTGCAGGTATCTGTGCATGTGTGAATGTACATGAGTGTGTGAGTATATTTGTGCAAATATGTACTTGTGTGTAGGGGTGAGTATGCATACATGAGCGTGCATGTGTGTGCTTGTGTATAGGTGTGAGTGTGCATGCACAAGGGTGTGTGAGTGTATTTGTGGATGTTTGTGTGTGCTGGTGTGTAGGTGTGAGTGTGTGTCTGTGCACACATGAGTGTATGAGTGTATTTGTGTATGCGTGTGTTTGTGTGTAGGTGTGAGTATGCATGCACATGAATGTGTGAGTGTATTCATGGATGTGTTTGTATGTGTGCTGGTGTGTAGGTTTGAGTGTGGTGTTTGTGCATGCATATCCGTGGGCATGAGGAGGGCAGAGAAGGGCACTGGATGACTGCTCTATTGTCTGCCTTACTCTCGAGACGGTATCTCGTGGAGCTCGGAGATGGTCTGGCGGGCAGCAAGGCCCCACAGATTCTCCCATCTCCTCCCTCCACAGTGCCGGGTGCAGGTACAGATAGGTTCACGCTGGATTTTTAGTGGAGTGCTGGGAATTCAAACCCAGGTCTTCAAACTCAAGCCCTCTTACCCAGCAACTCATCTCCCTAGCCCACCATCTTATTTTTTTGAGACAAAGTCTTTTCAGTTTTCTATTGTGCTCATCACTTTGGCTAAGCCGGAGAACCCCAGGGAATCCCGTGGCTGTAGGTACAGACCCATGCCACTACAGCTGGCTTTTTAAAAAATATGTATTTATTATGTGTACAATATTCTGTCTGTATGTCTGCAGGCCAGAAGAGGGCACCAGACCTCATTACAGATGGTTGTGAGCCACCATGTGGCTGCTGGGAATTGAACTCAGGACCTTTGGAAGAGCAGGCAATGCTCTTAAGCACTGAGCCATCACTCCAGCCCCCACAGCTGGCTTTTTATATGGGTCTTGCAGGTTGAATTCCTGGCCTCATGCTTGCCTGCCAAGCAGATACTCCACAGAATCATCTCCTCCACCCTGTAATTGAGCTTCCGAAGTTAGAGACTAGCAAGAGGGAGGCTGTGAGAACTCACAGACCACAGGGCTTTGGTTGGTCCATACAGCTGAGAAATTTATCTGAGAGCAGGGAGTGTTGGGAGGGAAAAGAGGTAGGGCCTCTGTGGGTAAATCATTTGCCGTCAAGCCTGACAACTGAGGCTCAATCCCTCGGCCCCTCCTTGTGGAAGGAGATGACCAACTCCAGAAAGCTGTCCTCTGATCTCCATATGTGGGGGTGAAGTGTATGCCTACATAGACAAGCACACTGAGGGATGGCAGCCATTCCTGGTAAGGCAAATGGGGGTCTCTAGGACTGACCCAGGATTTAGGGGCTGAGGTGCTTGAGGAGAGGTCAGAAACAGCCCACTGTTTTGGGAAAGCTGGGGGAGGGGGTCCCCGGCTAGGCCTTCTGGATGGGACTCTCAGGCCCCACCCACAGGCATTCTCTGTTGCATGGCATCTGCAGCTCCCACATATCACCTATGTAAGGAACCATGTTAGGCATATCCAGGCCTCAAGCCTCTGAATATGGCAGGGCAGGAGGCATGACGCCCATCACACGTACAGATAATGAAATGAAGGAGGACTGGAGATGCGGCTCAGCTGGTTAGCTGCTTCCTGTCACTGATGAAGCCCTGGGCTCCAGCTCTAACCCCACATAAACTGAGAATGAGGTAACAAGACTGTAGTCCCGGCTCTAGAGAGGACAATCCACCCTCAGGTAGATGGTGAATCCATAGCTAGCTTGGAATACACAAGACCTGGTTACAAGAAGGAGAGGGGGGGTGGAGAGAGAATCAGAAGGGTAAAATGACCTAACCAAGGTCACTGCCTGGAAAGGGACAGAACTGAGACCCCTGAGCCTAGTTCGTGTTCTTTGGAGACCTAGCTCGCACCTCAGTGAGTTAGTGTATCAGCTTTCAGCCAGGACTGTGAAACACCCAAGATGTTATGGAGACAAGGCGTGTTCTGGCTCATGATTCCTGAGATGGCCCTGTTAGTTTGTGTCTGTGGCAAGGCAGCTCATCACAGTGTGGTGGGAGCATGTATCCCCAGAGGCTGCTCAATTCTGCCAGAGGAAATGGCCGAGAGGGGGTTCCAGTCTTTTAAGGCTGGACCACCTCCCAGTACTGCCACAGCTTAGGAAACAAGCCTTTAAACATATAAGCTTGGAAGACATTTAAGACCCAGACTGGGAGAGTCCAGCACCTCCATGACTCCTGGCATGCATCTAAGATGTAGAAAGAGAGGTTGCGGATACCTTGCTCCTGATCTCACAGCCATGGCCAGGATTCTCTTTAAAAATTGTGTGTGTGTGTGTGTGTGTGTGTGTGTGTATGTGTGTGGTGTGTACATGTGCAGGTGCCCAAGGAGGCCAGAAGAGGACCTCAGATCTCTGGAGCTGGAGTTGGAGGCCATTGTGAGCCGCTTGACGTGTTCCCTGGGAACTGAATTCAGGTCCTCCGTAAGAACAGCAAGCTTAACCACTGAGCCATCTCTCCAGCCCTGACCCAGCCCTTCTTAATCTCCCTCTACTCATCAGCCCTTTTCGCCCATGAAATTTTTATGCCACTCTGGATATATAGATATATAAAATATGTATACAAACCAAACATTTACTGATACTAAGTCATAAAAAGATTTATCTTAAAATAATTCTTTGGTATACATATAATTTTACCATTTATTAAAGATGAAAGCTAATTTGCATACTAATGAGATGGTGCGCTGCTTTTTTTTTTAAACATAAAGAATTAAATCTTGGCCGAATGTTTGATGCTGCAGGGCACAGAGCACCTTCAACTCTGGCTTAGTCCCTATTCTGTTGCTGTGACCAAACACGTGGCCCAGGGACCCTGCAGAAGGCAGGGTTTAGTGGGACTCACAGCTTCAGAAGGACGCGAGTCCTTCAGGACAGGAGGTACCAGAGCAGGAAGCTGAGAACTCACATCTTCCACCAAAGTCACAAAGCAGGGAGAATGAGCTGGAAGCAGGGAAGGCTATATCATTTCCAGGTCTGCTCCCAGAGACACACTTCTGGCAAGGCTGCATAGACTAAACCTCCCCATCATCGCCACCAGCTGGAAGTCAAGTGTTTACCTGAGTCTGAAAGGGACATTTTCTATTCAAACCATGACAACAGTGTTTTGAGTTGATGGGTATTTTGATTTTTATAATAAATAATGTTGAGGATGTCTTTCATGGATACGTGGAACAGAAGTACGCTCAGGGACACTTCAAGAGTTGTTGAGTATTCTGCCTTAATCCCAAGCCAAAGCTCATTGAACAAATATATATATATATTTTTTATAAAACTCAAGCCAGCAACTCAAACAGCAGGTACATCTTTGTCACTGCATTTCATTTACTTCCTATGTGTGTTTGGGGGCGGGTACACGTGTACCACAGTGTACATGAGAAAGTCAGTGGACTCCTGGCGGGGGGTCGTATCTCTTCTATTGTGTGGGTCCTGAGGATGGAACTCGAGTCTTTAGGCTTGGCCAGGCGCCTTCACATCATCAGCAGTCTTGACAGCCCTCAGGTAGTGTTTAAAAATGACATTCAGACACAATACAAACCAAACATGCCTCTCTTCTTTCCCCTAAGCAGTTCTGTTTTCTTTAAGTCTTTTTATCACAGAAGAAAGGGGATGAATGATGGCAGAGCCCTAAGAAACACCCGTTTCCCATAATTAAGCCATTATGCTTCTATAAGACTGGAAAACACACAAAGCTAGTGAAAGGCGCTGCGAGTCCTAACACACAGCAGTCTTGAGTCCAAGCTCAGGGGTTTCAGGCAGCATTTGGTGGCCTTGGGAGTCAGTGCAGAGTGGCCTGCAGGGAAGCTCCATAACCAACGTGGCTGAGCACCACCCCAAACATCTCAGATTCTTTATACCTTTGATTCTGGGTGGATTTTTGGCCATTGAACATTCAGAAGCCTGCTGTTTTGCCAGTTTTTTGGTGACCGCCCCCAAGTGGGTTGTGTGCTCTACAGTCTGAGACAATAGCTGACCTAAGGTCCAAATTTATTTATATTTATTATTATTATTTTTACAAATTTCACCTCCCCCCTCCTCCCATTTCCTTCCCCAATTCCCCCTCCCCCTCCCTCTCCAGTCCAAAGAGCAGTCAGGGTTCCCTGCCCTGTGGGAAGTCCAAGATTGACACATGAGGGGCTGGAGAGATGGCTTAGCTGTGCTCTTATAAAGACCTGAGTTCAGTTCCCAGAACCCATGCCAAGCAGCTCACAACTATCTGTAACTCCAGATTCAGAGGCTGTGATATCCTTTTCCTGGCCTCTGAGTGTACCTGCTCTTGAACATACCCCCAACACATGCATAATAAAAAAATAAATATTACAAAATTGATTTATGAAAGAAGAAGCCTGGAAATCCCACTGACATTAGGGTTACACCATATGTGTGAAAATATTGTGGGGGCTTGAAAGAAAATGGCCCCAAAAGGAGCGGCACGATTAGGAGGAAGTGTGTCACGACGGAGGCAGGCTTTGAGGGTTCATATGTGCTCAAGCCGTACCCAGTCTCTCAGGTCACTTCCTATTGCCTTCGAATCAAGATGTAGAATTCTTCAGCACCATGTCTATCTACCGCTAACCTACTCCCAGCTGCCATACTCCCCGCCATAGCGATAATGGACTAAACCTCTGAAATTGTGGGCTGCCACCTCAATTAAATGTTTTCCTTTATAATGTTGCTGTGGTCGTGGTGTCTCTTCACAGCGATAGAAACTCTAAGACAAATGCTCCTGAGCTCCCCGGGAAAGGTTATAAAATACCAGGCCTCTCATAGCCCAGGGCCTTTGAGTTTGAGATCTTGCCCAGTTTTCTGGCTCACTTCCATTTTGAAAAGCATAGTTTTCTTTCTTAATAAGCTGTTTATTTCTACCATTATCCATGTGTCCCTGGTTCAGAACTTTGTTCCCAGACACAAGACTCTGGGAGTCTTGGCAGGCTCCCTAGACCGGGACTGTAACACTGAAGAACAAATGTGTGGTCTCAACAGATCCACAGGGAACATATAGCTAACACCTCGAAACACCAGTCAGCCAGTCTTTACTGACACTGAATTGGCTCATGTTGAAGTTCTGGGACTCAGTTTACTCATAAAATGGGTAGAAACATCTCAGCTTTATTACCTCATAAAGCTCTGATACTCCAAAGTCAGTCTGAAGTTTCTATTCCTTTTAAAAATCACAATTTTTAAAAACAATTTTTAATTTCGTGTGTGTGCGAGTTTTATCTGTATGTGTGTCTATATGCTACATGTGTGCAGTATCTGTGGAGGCCAAAGAGGGCATTGGATCCATTGAAACTGTAGTGTCTGACAGTTGTAAGCTGCCATGTGAATGCTGGGAATTGAACCCTGGTCCTCTGGAAGAGCCACCAGGACTCTTAACTAATGAGCTATCTCTCCAGTCCTTGATTTCATCTGTCTGTCTGTTCATCTATGTATTTTGAGATGGGTCTTATGTATGTCAGAACCTGCTATGTAGCTGAGGATCTTTTAACTCCTGATTCTCCTGCCTCTACCTCCTGAGTACTGAGGTACAGGCACACTCCCCTACACCCTTTATGATGTGGAAGCCTATATGGAACCCACAACTTTATGCTTTCCAGTCAAACACCAACTGAGCAGCATGCCAGATACCCATTGTGTGTATGTGTTCTTCGTCACCCGCGGGTACCTCTTGTGGGGACAGGGTTTGGTGGAACCCTCCCAAGTGCTCCCAGAATGACTGGGTTCTGAACTCCCTCTGCCCCTGAGAGCCACAGAGCAGAGATGAGTATGCTATCCCACAACAGACAAACGTGCAGCCGGTTGAATTCAGTCATGATGGTGAGATGAAGGGGACGTTTTCTTCTGTAGTGAAAAGATTTTAGAAGGGAAAAATACAGCATTCCTGAGAGCTGGGTTAAGGGGGAAAAACAGAAAGGTGAGGGACTGTCCGCACTTTATCAACATATAAAAGGAGAAGCATCAATGCCACACTCTCCTAGGTGTTAGGACGGTATGGGCAGGGCTGAGGATCAGAATAGGAGGTGTTAGTCTCTACCACTCACTGCCTCTCCTGATAGTGTTAGGAACGTCTATTCCCAGCCTCCTACCCAGCTTAGCTCAGCTCCCATCCAGTATCAACATATTCACGAAACATGCCTGGGGCTGGTGAAATGGCTCAGTGGGTAAGAGAACACTTATGACTGAAGCATGCAGACATGAGTTTGAAACCCACATAAAAGCTGGGCACATGTCTGTAATTTCAGTGTTGTGGGTTGGAGACAGGTAGATCTCAGGAGTTCCATGATCTGGCCAATCTAGTCAACACGACTAACTCCAAGTTTAGTGAGAGAACTTGTGTCAAGGGAATATGGTAGAGAGTGACAGAGGAGAACACCGCCTGTACTCTGGCTGCCATGTGGGTGCACACATCTTCATACATGTGTGCACATCGCACCACACAAAATGATACATATCACACACACACACACACACACACACACACACAGAGAGAGAGAGAGAGAGAGAGAGAGAGAGATGCCTAAATACCCCTGCCTGGATTTGTAGATTATTCACCTATTATTTAATATTTAAATCACTTCCAGATTCCATCTGAACTGGTGAGTGAATGCGGACCCTGGGGCAACCTGCCCTGGAAGAGAGCACAGACCCCTTCCCCCCAGCTCCCTCTGCAGGCTTGTCTCTGTTTCTCCCGTCCCTGTCTCTCCCAAGCTTTCCCTAGTGTTCTCAGGTGTCCTGCTCCTGTTCTAAGGCCATCCACCCAAAGGGGTCAGACTCTGGCCTCCAGGCAGGTCTGAGGATTCCTGCAGAGGGGTGCGGGCTCCTTCAGATTGTGCTGCCAAGTTCGTTGTGTGATATTCCATCCCATCCTGCCCCCACCTTGGCCCTTTTATCTGGGCGGCGACCCTGGGCTGCCTGGAATCCCTGATCCTGTGCACTGACATTCCATCTGAACTGGTGAGTGAATGCGGACCCTGGGGCAACCTGCCCTGGAAGAGAGCACAGACCCCCTCCCCCCAGCTCCCTCTGCAGGCTTGTCTCTGTTTCTCCGGTCCCTGTCTCTCCCAAGCTTTCCCTAGTGTTCTCAGGTGTCCTGCTCCTGTTCTAAGGCCATCCACCCAAAGGGGTCAGACTCTGGCCTCCAGGCAGGTCTGAGGATTCCTGCAAGGGAGTGCGGGCTTCTTCAGATTGTGACGCAAGGAATAGGTCCTCCTCTGGCACTGGGGAGACCCAACCAGTTTCAGTCACAGCAAAGATTGGTCTAGGACACCAAGCGCCTCCGGGCTCCTTTTGAAGGAAGAGATGGGCAGGCGCCAATGCAGGAGCTCCTCCAACAACATGAAAGGCAACATGACATCACCACAATCCAGACATCCCGAAACAACAAGAATTGAACACCCTACCCCAGAAGATATAGAAGAAACCGACCTTAAACAGTACTTTATGAAAATAATAGAGGACCTTAAACAGGAGGTAAAAAACTGCCATAAAGAAATGGAGATGACAAACAAAAAGGTAGACGAAATAAATAAATCTCTCAAAGATACCCAAGAAAAACAAGAAAAAGCAATCAAACAGGTAAGGGAAACAGTACAAGACCTGATAAATGAAATGGAGGTATTGAAGAAAACACAATCTGAGGGACGAGTGGAAATGGAAACTCTGAGTAAACGAACAGAAACTTCAGAGACAAGTATTTCCAACCGAATACAAGAGATGGAAGAAAGAATCTCGGACTCTGAAGATACTATAGAGGAAATAAATTCACAGATTAAAGAACTAAACAAATCTAACAAATTCTTAACACAAAACGTTCAGGAAATCTGGGACACCATGAAAAGACCAAACCTAAGAATAATTGGGGTAGAAGAAGGAGAAGAATTACAACTCAAAGGCCCAGAAAACATATTCAACAAAATTATAGAAGAAAACTTCCCCAACCTAAAGAAGGATGTTCCTATGAAGGTACAAGAAGCGTACAGAACACCAGATAGACTGGATCAAAAGAAAGTATACCCACGCCATATATTAATCAAAACACAAAACATACAGAATAAAGAACAGATATTAAGAGCTGCAAAGGAAAAAGGTCAAGTGACATATAAAGGGAAACCTATCAGAATTACACCTGATTTCTCAATGGAAACCATGAAAGCCAGAAGAGCTTGGATAGATGTGCTACAGACACTAAGGGAACATGGATGCAAGCCTAGACTACTATACCCAGCAAAGCTTGCATTCACCATTGATGGAGAAAACAAGATATTCCAGGACAAAAACAGATTTAAACAATACGTAGCCACAAATCCAGCCTTGCAGAAAGTAATAGAAGGAAAATCACAAACCAAGGTGTCCAACAACGCCCACAATAACTCAGGCATCTAGCGACCCTTCACCAGCACAACTAGAAGAAGGGAAACACACAAACTCTACTACAAAAAATGACCAAAGTTAACAACCACTGGTCATTAATATCACTTAATATCAATGGACTCAATTCACCTATAAAAAGGCACAGGCTAAGAGACTGGATACGAAAACAGGATCCAACATTTTGCTGTTTACAAGAAACACACCTCAACCACAAAGACAGACACCTACTCAGAGTAAAGGGTTGGGAAAAGGTTTATCAAGCAAATGGCCCTAAGAAACAAGCCGGTGTGGCCATACTAATTTCCAACAAAGTTGACTTCAAACTAAAATCAATCAGAAGAGATGGAAAGGGACACTTTATACTCATAACAGGAAAAATCCATCAGAATGAAGTCTCAATCCTGAATATCTATGCCCCTAATATAAAAGCTCCCACTTATGTAAAAGAAACACTTCTAGATCTCAAGGCAGCCATCAAACCACACACACCAATAGTTGGAGACTTCAACACTCCTCTCTCACCAATGGACAGGTCAATCAGACAGAAACCTAACAGAGAATTGAAAGATTTAATGGAGGTAATGAACCAAATGGACTTAACAGACATCTATAGAACATTCCACCCAAATAGGAAAGAATATACCTTCTTCTCTGCGGCTCATGGAACCTTTTCGAAAATTGACCATATACTTGGTAACAAAGCAAACTTCCACAGTTACAAAAAAATATTAGTAACCACCTGTGTCTTATCGGATCACCATGGATTAAAATTAGAATTCAACAACAATGCTACCCCCAGAAAGCCCACAAACTCATGGAAACTGAACAGTCAACTACTGATCCACACCTGGGTCAAGGAAGAAATAAAGAAAGAAATTAAAGTCTTTCTTGAATTTAATGAAAACAAAGACACAACATACTCAAACCTATGGGACACAATGAAAGCAATGCTAAGAGGAAAGTTCATAGCACTAAGTGCCCACTTAAAGAAAACGGAGAAAGCACTCATTGGTGACTTAACAGCACACCTGAAAGCTCTGGGAAAAAAAGAAGCAGACTCACCTAGGAGAAGTAGAAGACTGGAAATAATCAAACTGAGGGCAGAAATCAACAAAATAGAAACACAGAAAACAATCCAAAGAATCAATGAAACAAGAAGCTGGTTCTTGGAGAAAATCAACAAGATTGACAAACCCTTAGCCAAACTAATCAAACGGCAGAGGGAGAACACACAAATTAATAAGATCAGAAATGAAAAGGGGGACATAACCACAGACACAGAGGAAATTCAGAGAATCATTAGATCTTACTACAAAAGCCTGTATGCCACAAAATTGGAAAATGTAAAAGAAATGGACAGTTTTTTAGATAAATACCATATACCAAAGTTAAACCAGGACCAGGTAAATGCTCTAAATCGTCCTGTTAGTCGCGAAGAATTAGAAACTGTTATCAGAAACCTCCCTACCAAAAAGAGCCCAGGACCAGATGGTTTCAATGCGGAATTCTACCAGAACTTCCAAGAAGACTTAATACCTATACTCCTTAAGGTATTTCATAATATAGAAACAGAAGAGTCACTGCCAAATTCCTTCTATGAAGCTACAGTTACCCTGATACCTAAACCACACAAAGACTCAACCAAGAAAGAGAATTACAGGCCAATCTCACTCATGAACATTGACGCAAAAATTCTCAATAAAATACTGGCAAACCGAATCCAAGAACACATTAGAAAAATCATCCATTACGATCAAGTAGGCTTCATCCCAGAGATGCATGGCTGGTTCAACATACGAAAATCTATCAATGTAATCCATCATATAAATAAACTGAAGGAAAAAAAACCATATTGTCATCTCATTAGATGCTGAAAAAGCATTTGACAAAATTCAGCACCCTTTTATGATAAAGGTCTTGGAGAGATTAGGGATACAAGGGTCATTCCTAAATATAATAAAAGCTATTTACAGCAAACCGACAGCTAACATCAAATTAAACGGAGAGAAACTCAAGGCTATCCCACTAAATTCAGGAACACGACAAGGCTGTCCACTCTCTCCTTATCTCTTCAATATAGTGCTTGAAGTTCTAGCAATAGCAATAAGACAACATAAGGGAATCAAGGGGATTCAATTTGGAAAGGAAGAAGTTAAACTTTCATTATTTGCAGATGATATAATAGTATACATAAGCGACCCCAAAAACTCCACCAAAGAACTCCTACAGCTGATAAACTCCTTCAGTAACGTGGCAGGTTACAAGATCAACTCCAAAAAATCAGTCGCCCTCCTATACACAAAGGATAAGGAAGCAGAGAGGGAAATCAGAGAAGTATCACCTTTCACAATAGCCACAAATAGCATAAGATATCTGGGAGTATCTCTAACCAAGGAAGTAAAGGATTTATTTGACAAGAACTTTAAGTCTTTGAAGAAAGAAATTGAAGAGGATACTAGAAAATGGAAGGATCTCCCCTGCTCGTGGATTGGGAGGATCAACATAGTAAAAATGGCAATTCTACCAAAAGCAATCTATAGATTCAATGCAATCCCAATCAAGGTCCCATTAAAATTCTTCACAGAGATTGAGAGGACAATAATCAACTTTATATGGAAAAACAAGAAACCCAGGATAGCCAAAAAAAATCTTATACAATAAAGGTACTTCTGGAGGCATTACCATCCCTGACTTCAAACTCTATTACAGAGCTACAGTATTGAAAACAGCTTGGTATTGGCATAAAAACAGAGAAGTTGACCAATGGAATCGTATAGAAGACCCGGATCTTAAACCACAAACCTACGAACACCTGATTTTTGATAAAGGAGCCAAAAGTACACAATGGAAGAAAGAGAGCATCTTCAACAAATGGTGCTGGCATAACTGGATGTCAACCTGTAGAAGAATGAAAGTAGATCCATATCTATCACCATGCACAAAACTCAAGTCCAAATGGATTAAAGACCTCAATATTAATCTGAACACACTGAGCTTGATAGAGGAGAAAGTGGGAAGTACTCTACAACAAATGGGCACAGGGAACCGTTTCCTGCGCATAACCCCAGCTGCACAGACATTAAGGGCAACATTGAATAAATGGGACCTCCTGAAGTTGAGCAGCTTCTGTAAAGCAAAGGACATTGTCACTAAGACACAAAGGCAGTCTACTGACTGGGAAAAGATCTTCACCAACCCTGCAACTGACAAAGGTCTGATCTTTAAAATATATAAGGAACTCAAGAGACTAGACGGTAAAATGCCAACTAACCCAATTAAAAAATGGGGCGCTGAACTGAACAGAGAATTCTCAACAGAAGAAGTTCAAATGGCCAAAAGACACTTAAGGTCATGCTCAACCTCCCTAGCTATCAGGGAAATGCAAATCAAAACAACTTTGAGATATCATCTTACACCTGTCAGATTGGCTAAAATCCAAAACACCAATAATAACCTTTGCTGGAGAGGTTGTGGGGTAAGGGGTACACTCATCCATTGCTGGTGGAAATGCACACTTGTGCAACCACTTTGGAAAGCAGTGTGGCGGTTTCTCAGGAAATTCGGGATCAACCTACCCCAGGACCCAGCAATTCCACTATTGGGAATCTACCCAAGAGATGCCCAATCATACTACAAAAGCATATGCTCATCTATGTTCATAGCAGCATCATTTGTAATAGCCAGATCCTGGAAACAACCTAGATGCCCTTCAGTGGAAGAATGGATGAAGAAACTGTGGAATATATACATGCTAGAATACTACTCAGCGGTAAAAAGCAATGACATCTTGAATTTTGCAGGCAAATGGATGGAAATAGAAAACACTATTCTGAGTGAGGTAACCCAGACCCAAAAAAATGAACATGGGATGTACTCACTCATAATCGGTTTCTAGCCATAATTAAAGGACATCGAGCCTATAAATTTGGGATCCTTGAGAAGATAATAAGAAGGTGAACTCCCAAAAAAAGATATAGTAATCCTCCTGGATATTGGAAGTAGACACGATCGCCAGGCAAAATTGGGAACTTGAGGGTTGGGCGAGACTGGGCCAAAGGAAGATGGGGAGAGAAAAGTGTGAAGGGGAGAATGGGGGGAGCTCGGAGGAATGGGGTGCTTGGGATACAGGAAGGGTGGATATGGGAGCAGGGAAGCATATATCTTAATTTAAGGAGCCACCTGAGGGTTGTCAAGAGACTTGACCCTAGAGGGGTTCCCAGGTTTCCAGGGAGACGCCCCCAGTTAGTTCCTTGGGCAGCTGAGGAGAGGGAGCCTGAAAAGGCCAGTTCCTATAGCCATACTGATGAATTTCTTGCATATCACCAAAGAACCTCCACCTGACGATAGATGAAGAAAATGACAGAGCCCCACATCGGAGCACCGGACTGAGCTCCCAAGGTCCTGATGAGGAGCAGAAGGAGAGAGAGCATGAGAAAGAAAGTCAGGACCGTGAGGGAACCTCCATCTGGCGATAGATTGGGAAAATGACTGAGCCCCACATTGGAGCACTGGACTGAGCTCCCAAGGTCCTGATGAGGAGCAGAAGGAGAGAGAACATGAGGGAGAAAGTCAGGAACGTGAGGGGTGCGTTCACTCATGGAGACGGTGGGACAGAACTATTGGGAGATCACCAACTCCAGTTGGAATGGGACTGATGGATCATGCGACCAAACCCGTCTCTCTGAATGTGGCCAACAGCGGGGGCTGACTGAGAAGCAAAGGACAATGGCGCTGGGCTCTGATTCTTCTGCATGGACGGGCTCTGTGGGAGCCTTCTCAGCTTGGTCGATCACCTCCCTGGACCTGGGGGGAGTTGGGAGGACCTTGGTCTTAGCATAGAGTAGGGAACCCTGATGGCTCCTTGGCCTTGAGAGGGAGGGAGGGGAGGTATGGGTGGAGGGGAGGGGAGGGAAGGGGGAGAAGGAGAGGAGGAAAGGGGGAGGAGGAGGGGAGGGAGGGGGGAGGAGGGGGGGAGGAGATGGAAATTTTTAAATATAAAACAAATAAACCATGAGAAAAAAAAATCACTTCCATAGTGATTGATAAGCAGTTACCGCCTAGGGCTACCTTCCTAAAATCTCTGGATCTTCAGAGCTTGGCTAACTATAGAGTTAGCCACTGACACTCCTGGGGTCCTAGCTCTGAGTCTCTCTGATTAGGTTTTAAGTATGTTCTACACCCCCAATCTTCTAAGCCCCTCACAGTCCAATTCTCCCTTCTGCCATACATGTGAGAGGCAGCCAGATGTCCATGAAAGTCAGGAATCCTCACATCCCTCTGGCAGACCTAAACTCATGCTCTCTGAGGTTGTAAGAGGGCAGACCCTGTGCCTCCTGCCCACTCGCTGTGAAACACCAACCTGGGTCTTGATTCTGAGTTAGTACCCAGTGCATGACTCACTGTGGTCGATGAATAATGTCCCCAAATGCCCACATCTGAATCCTTGGAAACTCAGAACCTGTCACCGTAACATCCTATGCTTTCTGTGGAGACTTTGTAGCTATGACTAAGTTAAGGGTTGGGAGAGGAGGCAGAGGAACCTGGATTAGCTATCCAGAGGGTCCCGAGCCAGCGGAGTGTCCCTGTAAGGGGATAAAATACTGACCAAAAGCAACTTAGGAGAGGAAAGGGTTTATCTGGCTTATGCTTCCAGATCACAGTCCATCACTGAGGGAAGTCATGGCGAGAACTCAAGTGGAGCCTGGAGCAGAATGCTTGTGCTGATGATCTAACACAGCCACAGACAGACTGCTTCGGGGAAAGGCTTCAGAGTAGTGAATGGAGCAAGGTCCCTGCTTGTTGCTAGGCAGCTTGGGTACTCTCCCCTTGGGTCTGGGGGAGAGTGACAGATGTGCTAGTCCAGACTGTAGATGGATAAGTCCTGCCATGGACCTACTGCTCAGGGATGCCTGAGTCTACAGATGAGGGGACCCAAGGGAGCCAGAAAAACCCATGCCACTTCAGAGCTGACATCCTGGGATTCTACAGCACCATCTCACTGAGCAAAGTTTGGAACACATCCATCAGGCTCAACACTGCCTTCCCAGGGCCTGGATGACACCTGTACACAGTAGGAATGAATGAATGAATGAATGAATGAAGGAGTGAGTGAATGAATGTACGAATGAGTATATACTGAGATGGACTTGGGAGTAGAAAAAAAGAGAAGCATGAATCATGTAAATCAGGTAGGGAAATGTGTGCGTGTGTGCGCGTGAACACGTGCGGGTGTATGTATGTGTGTGTGTGCACACGCGTGCATGCACATATATGCCAAGGTCAATATGAGTATCTTTCTCAATCACTCTCAATTTTTTTAAAATATTGGTTGTGCTGGTTATTTTTGTTGGCTTTATACTGAGGAAGAGTTATCTGAAAAAAGGAAATCTCAATTGAGAATCTGTCTCTCTCCATCAGACTGGCCTGTGCAGTATTTTCTTCATTAATGATGATGTGAAAGGATTCACCCACCCTACTGTGAGAAGCCACCCCTGAAGGGGTGGTCCTGAGTGGGTAAGGATTAAGCTGAGCAGGCCATTGGGGGTAAGCCAGTAAGAGGCACTCTTGTATGGTCTTAGCTTCAGTTCCTGCCTCTAGGTTCCTGCCTTGAGTTCCTGCCTTGGCTTCAGCCAGTGGTAGACTGTGATCAGTATGTGTAAACCAAATAAGCCCTTTCCTTCCCCAGTTGTCTTTGGTCATGGTGTTTTCTTGGAGCAACAGAAACCAAACCAAGACATGGGGTCAGAGAGAACCCAGTGCCCATAGATTTGACTAAGTTGGTCATTAGCCCCAGGAATCTTGTCTCTCTGTATCAGCACTTGTATTACAGTCATGTGCCACCACAGCCAGCTTTCTTACATGGATTATAAGGGACCAAATGCAAGTTCTCCTGCTCGCATAGCAGGCATTTTCTAACCAAGCTAACTCCCCAGCCCCAGGCATCAAGATCTTAATTGGTGTGCTCTTGAATTTGGTTTGTGAGTGTTTTTGCACTCACAATGTTCATGAGGGAAACTGGTCCTCTTACGTGTGCTCGCTTCTTTTGGTTCTAGAGCTTTCAGGTGTGCTGTTAAGTCGCTAGTGTTTAGAGATCTCTGCAGTTTTTTTTTATACCAGCACTCAGTGCTATCAAGTTTCCTCTTAGCACTGCTTTCATTGTGTCCCATAAGTTTGGAATTGTTATGTATTCATTTTCATTGAGTTCTAGGAAGTCTTTAATTCCTTTATTATTTCTGCATTGACCCAGTAATCATTCAGTAGAGTTGTTCAGTTTCCCTGAGTTTGTAGGCTTTCTGCTGTTTCTGTTGTTGATACCCAGCTGTAATCCATGATGGTCTGATAAGATACAGGGGGATTATTTTAATTTTCTTGTATCTGTTAAGGCTTGCTTTATGACTGAGCATGTGGCCAATTTTGGAGAATATTCCATGAAGGGCTGAGAAAAAGTTTGCTCTTTTGTGTTTGGGTGAAATGTTCTGTAGAAATCTGTTAGGTGAGATGCTTTTCCTTACACTGGGTGGCCTCAACCATCCTTGATGTCATGGTATGAGACTGGTCTTGTTATAGTATGTTATGCTGTGTTTAGTTGATGTTCCTCGGAGGGCTGCTCTTTTCTTAGGGGAGACAGTGTCTGGGTGGATCTGGAGGAGAGGGGAGGTGGAGGAGGCAGACTAGGGGGAGAGGAAGGAAAGAGAACGTCAGTTGGGAAGTGATGTATGAGAGAAGAATAAAAGCTCTTAATTGGTTCACTTTGAGTGGCTGTAGAATTCAATTACAGTCCTCCAGTGCCCAGGCCAGGAGTTAACAGTGCAAATGGAACCTTCTCGTAGTGACAAATTCAGGTGTCTGGGGAAGGCAATGGCAGAGAATGAAGGTGCAAGGACAGATTAAGAACTGGGGACACACCAATACTAGATAAGCTGGCCCTTCAAACTCCAGGAGGAACATAGGGGCAGGAGGCTCCTGGGAATGGAGGGGGGGTTCCACAAGCAGATTAAGAACCTGGAGGACCCATCAGCTATAGGATGAGATGGTCTTTCAAGCTCCAGGAAGAACATGGAAATTGGAGGCTTCTGGGAGGGAGAGAGGGAAGAGCTTCCACAGAACACACCTTCTACAGCTTTCCCATGGAAGAGTGTCCCTGACCCTCCTGCTCAGACTTTAAGCATGAACTCTAGCCGCACAGGGGTAGGAATCATGGAGCCCACTAAAAGCCTAGGCGTAGAGCAGAGGCTTAGCTGGTGTGTGTTGAGTCGGAATGCAGACGGAGAGGGGCAGCAGGCTCAGGGTGTGGGAGATAGGAGAGGTCTGTGGCCCAGAGTGGACCCTGAAGTAGAACACAAGGCTCTATAAAGGACTCTGGCTTCTTTCATGTCGATCTTCCCAGAACCAAGCTGGGAGGTAGGGTGATAGAAGGGGCCCAGGCCCTGAGGGTAGCCCTGGGCCACAAAGCCACACTTTCCGGAAAATTCTAACCAGTTAATCAGCATCCTTATTTTCTCCCACAGAGAAACAGAAAAGGCGTCAGGAGAGACCAGGAGGCCCCCAGCTGCCTCTGGAGGAAGATGGGCAACCTCTGGGGATGGGGCATCAGAGTACCCATCTGGATGTATCTTCACGTAGTGACTTCCTTGGAGAGGTGTGGGCAAGCATATACACGTCAGACCGGGCAACAGGGAACACAAAGATACTAACGTCCAAATCCAGCTGGTGAGCCAGTGAGTTCCCTGGGGTTCCTTCTGGGAACAGGGGTGACTTAGGCAGCTGCATCACAGGAGGACGAGCAAGGACTCAGGACAGCTGCAGGCAGCTCAAGTTTCCTCTGGTCATTAATTGCTGCTACTTGTGTAACCTTGGGAAGGGGACTTGTGATTGTAACTTTCTGAATTCTTGAGCCAAGTGACTTGCATGAGTTTCCCAAGCCTTGTAAATTGCAAGAGCATCTATCCTCTCTCCAGGAAGGAATGTTCTAGCTCATAGGAAATGGTTACAAAATATTCCTCCACCTGTTCCTACTGGAGCCTGGCCTTTGGGCCTCACACATGCTAGGCAGATGCTCCTGCACTGAGCTCCTGGGGCCCTTTTAATTTTTTGAGACAGGGTCTTAGTAAGTTACCAGTGCTGGTCTTGAACTCACTTTGCAGTCCAGTCTGGCTTTGAACTTGTGGTCCTCTTGCCTCAGTCTCCCAAACAGTGAAGATTACAGACCTATGCTCCTAGGCTGGCTCCCTGGATTCTTTCTTCAGTGCTGTAAACTGAATTGTGTTCTCCTTAAAGCCCCAAACTAGTTTAGTGACGTAGCTTAGTTGGTAGAGGGTGTGCTTAGCATGCCCGAGGCCTTGGGGCTGATCCCCAGAACAACATAAACCCAGCAAGGCAGTGCAGGTTTATAATCCCAGACATTTGGGGGACAAAGGAAGGTCAGAAGTCTAAGGTCATCCTCCCCAGCATAGCTACATATTAAGATCAAGGTCAGCCTAGACTGTGTGAGTTCTCAGTCCCTTCAGTGTGGCTGTATTTGGAGATGGGACTTATATGGAACGAGTAAGGTTAAGTGAAGTCTGTTTACTCTCTGTTGCTGGGAAACACATAATGACCAAAAACAACTGAACGGAGGACAGGGTTTATTTGGCTCACACTTTTGGGTCACAGTCCATCACTGAGGGAAGTCAGGGCTGGAATCCAAGCAGGAACTGTGGAGGAATGCTGCTTTCTGCATTGTTCACAGGCTTCTGCTGAGCTAGATTTCTTATGCAGTCTGGGATCACCTGCCTAGGCATGGTGCTGCCCCCATGAGGCTGGTTCTTCCTACAATTAACAATCCTGTCCATTCCTGTAGTATGCTTTCTGGCCAGCCCGATTTAGGCAAGAACTTAACCCAGACTCCCTTCCTAGGCTGTGCCAAGTTGACAAAGCTAATAGGTAGGGCTGAGGTCCCATAGATTTAGTGCTCCCGGGTTCTCTCTCTCTCTCTCTCTCTCTCTCTCTCTCTCTTCCCCCCACCCCCATGTAGTCCTGCTACATGAAGATGGTCACCTGAAAATGGAGACCTCTTGCCAGAAAGAATGGGCCCAGATCTTAGTTTAGACTGCCAGCCCCCAGAGGATGAGAAACTCAGGTCTGTCTGCTGTTGAAGCTCCCAGGCTAGTACGGCAGCCAGTGTCGTGTGCCGAGCATTCTCCTCCCCATGGCACAGAGATAACTGAGTAATGGCATGGGAAGAAGTGGAGATGAGAGCAGCGGCGGGGCCTGTGTTTCTAAGAGCCTGTGAGGCTTGCCCTGCTGGTGCTTGTGCTGGAGATCACAAGGGACTTAACCGAGCAATAAGGAGCCGGTTTCCTATTTGTGAGTTGTTTGCATATATATGTGCAGCGTCTGCATATGTACGTGTTTGCATGTATATGGGCACATGCATGTGTGTGCTGGTGTATGTGCACATCTGGATATACATGTGGGTCACTGAAGTTGGCATGAATGTCTTCCCTAATCACTCCCCACCCTATTTATTGAGGCAAGGTCCCTCAATTGAACTCAGAGCTAGCTGGTTAGCTAGGCTAGCTAACCTTCTTGTGTCAGCACCCTGTCTCTGATTCATAAGAGCTGGGATTACAGGAAGCTACCTTGCAACCCAGTCTTTTGTTTTTAAAGATTTTATTTCTATTTTAAAATTGCATATGTGTGTTTTTGTCTGAGTGTTGATTTGCTTGTATGAGTGCAGTGCCTGCCAAAGCCAGAAGATCTGGGCTCCTGGTGCTGGAGTTATAGGGGCTTGTGAGCTGCCAGATATGGGTTCTGGGGATGGATCCTCTGCAAGAGCAGTAGGTGCTCCTAACCCCTGAGGCAGCCCTCCAGCCCGCAACTAGCTTTTAAAGTGAGCTCAGGGGATCCCAGTCTTTGTATTCACCTGTGTCTTAGCTTGCTTTCTGTTTCTGTGAGTAAACACCACAACCAAAAGCAGCCTGGGGAGGAAAGGGTTTATCTCAGCCTTTCAGCTTGCAGTCCTTCATTAAGGGAAGTCAGGGAAGAGCTCAAGACAGGAAGCTGGAGGCAGGAGCTGAAGAAGATGTCATGGAGTAGTGCTGCTTACCCCGACCTTCCTGGCTTGCTCAGCCTGTGTTCTTATATAACCCAGAACCCCAAGTCAGAGGTGGCACTGCCTACAGTGAACTGGGCCCTCACCCATCAATTATTAATGGATAAAATGCCCAACAGACATAAAAGATTTTTCTCAATTGGAGTTCCCTCTTCCTAAATGAACCTGCCTTGTGTCAAGATGACCAAAACCAACCAACCAATGAAACAAACAAACACGCTTACAAGGAAAACAAAACAAACAACAACAAAACAAAACAACCCACCTCTAAGTAGCACACTTGCAAGCACTTTGCCCATTGAGCCATGGCAAGTGCCTTATGTCCTGAGCCATCCTTTTGGCCTGGAATTGGTTCTTGAGTAAGGAGGTCATCGTGTGTGGAGAAAAGAACGGGCTAGTTGTGGGTGGGGTGGGGCGGCGTGGGGTGGGGTGGGTAGAGCAAATGTGGGTAATGACTCAGAGGTTCTAGGGATTCTCAAAGGTTCCACATAGCTATTTTCTGCTCACCCCAGAGCCCACCATTCTTCCTTACTATCTGTGGCAGTGAGCCCACATATGATGTCCCTGCCACTTCCTGAGGGTGCAGCTTAGCCATTCCACATATTGCCTCGTTTGCTCTCAGCGCTGTGGTGGAGGAGGGGGGAAGGGGTCTGAAAACACACAGTACTCATTGGATCCTGGCAAGAGGAGACCAACACCAGACAGCAGGGGCCTTGTATGCAATGCAGTTCTATCTCTGCTTTGTATGGGGATCTGAAATGGTTGGGACCCTCCATCCAACCATCTCAGGAAATGTCCACTACAAACAGGGCTCCTGTCTTCCCAGACAAGGGCAACCTTGTGGATCCTCTCCCATGGCCCCCAATGGGGCAGCAGGATCCCTCATCCCAGAGGTGGGCACCTCACTAACAGACAGACTACTTGGGAGACCAAAGTGAGCGGAAATCAGCCTGAATGCCCCCGAGGCTCAGGACAGTATATAAATAGCACGAGATGAAGATATTTTTTTCCCAGAGATACTATCTGAGAAAGTTTGCACTAATTCAACATGTCATCTTTCCCGTGAGCCATCTCTGAGATCAGAAGCCCCAGCCAGGCACCCGTTCAACACTACAACGGAGATTAGGCAGCATATTAAGAGCTGAACCGATAATATCAGGCAAGCGAGGACCTAGGCTTCAGGCTGAGGAGCCAAGGTCTGAGCCCTCGGGCAGGAAGCCTGTGCCCCCTTCGCAGCTGGCTGGAGCTGTGAGCTCTAGGTGGTCTGGTTTGGGAGCCAGGTCTAGAAGGCATGTGCTGTGTGACTTACACTAGACAGCTGCCCTCTCTGAGTTGTCCTCCCCTCTAAAAAATAATTGTATGCCCTTACAAAACTTCAAATATCCATACCCCTGTGTGTGTGTGTGTATGTGTGTGTGTGTGTGTGCATGTGTGGAGACTGGGGGGTCAACCTATGTTGTTCTTTATACTTTATCATCTTATTTTTTGAGGCAGGCTCTGGGAATTGGCCTGGAACTTTGCAATTCAGCTAGGCTGACTGGCCAGGGACCCATTTGTCTCCATTACCTCAGGGCTGTGATTACACGCATATACCACTCCCGGCTTTTCTGGGAATCCAACTTAGGTCTTCATACCTTAGCACTTTACGACCGAGCTATCTCCCTAAGGCAGATTTTGTTTTTGATAATTTTTTTCTTTATTAAAATTATTTACGTGAGGGCAAGCAAGATGGTTCAGCAGGTACAAATATTTGCTGCCAAGCCTGAAGGCCTGAGTTTGAACCTGGCACCCACATGGTGGAAGGAGAGAACCAACTCCCTCAAGTTGTTCTCTGCCCCCATACATATGCTATACCATGTAAGAACACACACACACACACAGACACACACAAGTATAATAATAAGCATTTAAAATAAAATTGTATTTACATTACATGAAGTTATGCACATGAAAAGCTTTACAAAAACACATGTGGGATCATTTTCTAAAACCTACTTTAGTGTTTTACTTAAAGGTTTCTCGTTGCAGACATATATGACATACATCTTTTTAAAGGTTCATTATTTTGTTAAATAGCCATATAGTAAATTTGACTTTATCCTATCTATCTATCTATCTATCTATCTATCTATCTATCTATCTATCTACATACCTACCTACCTACCTACCTACCTACCTACCTACCTATCTTTTCTGTGTTCAATTCTATGTGCTTTCATACAATACAGATTTGTGTCACCACCAATAGACTCCTGCCTGGGAAGACAGCAGGCCCAGCTGCCCGGTGTGGGCAATCCAAGGCCTACATTCCTCAGCTTCATTCTTTGAAAACTCAGCCCCATCATGGCATTCTCCTCACCTGGAAGAATTCCGAGTCAACTTGGTGTGAGGGACAGGCCTCCAGCTGGGGAAGTCAAGGGCCATGCCGGTGTCAGAGTTTGCTTGAGCCTCTAGGTTTTCTTCTAGAACTGAGCAGTAGATGTGTTGAGGATTCAACACACCTCAGGCAAAGGCTGGGCACAGCACCAGCATACCTGAGGTGTTCAGCATATGGCGGTCACTCTGTGAATTTTGAACAGAGAGTCTCGTGTGGGTAGCTATGTGGGGTATGGGCATATAATCCCATGCGGCGGGAATCACCCTGGAGCCAGAGTTTTGGGATGCTGGGTAAGTCTTTATGGCAGATGTTTGACCAGTGTCTCCCAGAGCACCCATCATTCAGCCAGGAGGCCAACACTGAGAGCAGCTGAAGCCAAGAGACTGTAGACAAGGACATTGTTTCTCCTTGGTCACTTCTAGGTCTCTGCCCGGCAGCTTCCCAGGGCTCAGAGATTGGAATAGCAGCTAGATGTCTGGGCAGTTCTGATCTGCTCTCCTCCGGCTGGGCCTCCGGCAGCTGTAGTCTGGAGGCACCAAGGCTGAAGGAGTAGCCTCTCCAACATTAGATCATCCTTTTCAGGCCCCACTCCTGCCTGATTTGACTAAGGTCCTAAGCTTTAAGTTTGTTTAATAACCTCCTGACATTTAACAAACAACCCTGCAAAAAGGAGTAATTTGTGAAACAGAAGGAAAACAAATACCAGCAAGGACACGGGGCACAGGGATGGCGGCGGCCAGGCTAATTACATTCCCGGGCCCACCTAAGTCCGACACCAGCTCAGAGCATATAGATCTTGGCTTCTCTCCATTCTGGGAAGACTTCAAAAACACAGGCAAAGGAAACTTTGCATTAGGCTGGTGGTGACGGCTCATCATTAGAATTCTAGGGGTGTATCTAATGCCATCTAGTTGCTAACACGATGCATCATTTTATGCTAAATAATTGATCATGGTGCAGAGATTGTGTTTGTGGAGTTTAAAAAAGTGATTGGAATGTGGAAGATTTCTGGATGGCAAGTTGCGTCTGTAACCCAGCGCCTCTTCAAGCACGCCTTCCCGGGGGGCCTCAGGGGAACTGGGGGTTCTTGCCACACTCAGTGGGAGCTGAGTCCGGCAGCATCAGAGTGTTGATGGAGCAGATGCAGGGGGATGATATAGATGGGGAAACTTGGCCAACAAGTATCAGGGGGGGGTCAGAGTCCTTGTAATATCCTAGAAGGTTACACCTTCTTAGGAACATTGCAGAAAGGCCGAGGGTCTGTCATGGGAGAAAAGAAAATCCTGTACCCAACCACTGGTCCAAATCCTAAGTCCTTCCCTAATGCCATGATGATAGGGCCTTGTTCTGAGGGTGTTTGCCCTAAGGACGCACTCCCCTCAGTTCAGTCTCATCTTTCTGCCCTGTTTTTCCTACAGTCTCTCTCTCTCCTCCCCCTTTCTGTAAGAATGCACTCTCAGAATTGGGGCATATAAACAAAAACAAATACCTACTCTGGGGGATGGAGGGCTGTGAGGGACCTGTCCAGTAGCTGGTCCTCGATGGAAGTCACAATGTTTGTGCTATAAAGGGCATGCCCAGAGCACTGAACTTGTACACTGTGTGCCCGCTGGGTGCCACTGAGTAAACCTCTGAGCCTGCTTCCTTGTGGAAGTGTGAATCCTTTGGGCCCTGACTGTGGGCTTCTGTGGTAGTTAGTGTTGATTACCTACAGGCCTGCAGGCACACCTGTGAGGGACTGTCCAGATCAGCCTTTCTCAACCTATGGGTTGTGACCCCTTTGTGGATATCCTGCGTATCAGATATTTACATTATAATTTATACCAGTAGCAAACTTAACAGTTATGAAGTAGCAACAAAATAATTTTGTGATTGTGGGTCACCACAATATGAAGAACTATATTAAAGGATTGCAGCATTAGGGAGATTGAGGACCACTGATCTAGATTAAAGTTAGCCTCTGAGAATATCTGTAGGGAATTTTCTTGGTTGTGTTAATTGAGGTGGGAAGATACACCCACTGTGGATGACACTATTCCCTAGGCATGGCTTATGGAGCTGAATAAGAGTAGAGGAGGCTGAGCACAGGTAGACAACCATTCATACGCTCTTCTTGTGACTGTAGATGTCATGCCTCATGCTCCAGACGTGTTGATTTCCACTCCATATGCACATAACCTAGAACCATGACCTAAAACAACCACTGTTAACCTTAAATTCCTTTTGTCTTTACCACAGAAACAGAAATGAAACTAACCCAGGTTCTAAATCAACTATTCTCTGGCTGCTGCAGAATCACCCAATACCTTTGAATCATGCCAATGCTATGGCCCAGCTCTTGGAAAGGTTGATTGCATTGGTCCCAGACAGAATCTGACCAAACTCCCTCTTAGGGTCCATCTGACCAATTGTTTCTTTGGATTCTTTGAGTGTGCGTGTGTGTGTGTGTGTGTGTGTGTGTGTGTGTGTGTGTACACATGTGTATCTTACTTTTTTTATTGATATGAAGAGACACCATGACCATGGCAACTCTTAGAAAAAAAAACCATTTAATTGCGGTGGCTCACTTACACTTTCAGAGGTTCAATCCATTATCGTGGTGGGGGACATGGTGGCTTGCAAGCAGATGTGGCGCTGCAGCTGAGAGTCCTACATCTTGCAGGCAACAGGAAGTTAACTGTTGACGCTGGGAGTAGCTTGAGCAAAGGAGACCTCCAAGCCCACCCCCACAGTGACACACTTCCTACTCCAACAACTCCACGCCTTTTAGGAGTGCCACTCCTTGTGAGATTATGGGGGAGGGCCAATGACACGCAAGCTACCACAATGTGTATAAGTGTTCACGTGTGTGCATGTGTGTACACATGCCTGTAGAAGCCAGAGGACTACTTGGGGTATCATTCCTCAAGGTTCTATCCACTATGGCCTTGTTTTTGAGACAGTGTCTCTCTGCTGTGGAGCTCACTAAGCAGTTCTGACTGGCACATGAGCCTGAGATTCGTCTGTCCCAGCCCTGGGACTGTTAGTGCACCCCACCATGCTCAGCTTTTCCCACCGGTTCTGGGGTTGAATTCAGATTCTCGTGCAAGCATTGCAAGCTGTGTTATCTCCCCCTCTCTACCCTAACCATTCTGATATGTGACAAGGAGTCTAGCCTTTGGAGGGAGGGAGGTGATTTGAGAAGTACAGCCTGGCTCTGGGCCAGTGTGCTCTGGCTGTGTTGTAGGTCAACGACTTTGGAGACTGAAGAAATACAAGAGTGATCATAGAAAGAATTTTGCTGGTACCAAGCACTGGGTTAATAAAAATCATTGCTCTTTAGTGGGTGCCATGGCCGGGTGGCTTGGCTGCAAATACCGAGAGAGCATCCAGGATACCTGAGACAGGTGTGCTTTTGAAGGAGGCAACCAATCAAGGTTATTTTTCTTAGGAGAAGCTTCCTGTACAGAGTAGACAGGAGGAGGTCTTCTTGTGTCTTGTTGATGTCGATCACACCAGGAAGGTTCCCCTCCCAACTAGGTGTCTGCCCACAGCGGGCTCCTTCTTTCCTTGCTAACCCATTTTCCCCTAACTACCCAAGACTGCCCGCCCATGAATTCCAAACATATTAGTTCTCAGTATGTTACTGAATGTGGGGTCACATTCTTTACCCCAAGAAGTCAAATCAACCACCTGTCCTTAAAGGTTAAAGCAGCCAAGTTAGTAGAAGGGGGGCAGAAAAGAGGAAACTTCTTTTCAGTGTGGCCACACTGGGAAGGATAAAGGCCCAGTAGCCCTGTTGGTCCACTTTTGGGGTGCTGAAGTGAGATGAAAATTTAAACAGAAAGCTGGGGGTATGCATGTATAAGCAGTTCAGATTAAGGAGTGGCCCCACCCACCATCAACGTCATCGCCTGGCCTCCATCTCTTCCTGTAAATTGTCTGACAAGCTGAAAATCTCTTTTCCAGATGCCACATCCCCTCTGGCTGCCATGTTTGTGCCTTTCAGCATGAAATTCCTAGCCAACCCCTCTTTCTTTGGGTCTGTTATTTTAGCAGTCTGATAGATGGAGGGTCACAAGTGTCCCTTTAAAATATCTTCATTTCTGCCAGGCAGTTTATAAGCACACATCCTGCGTGGGTGACCTCCTCATTAGCTGGAGAGCTCCCTCAGGCCCCAGAGCTATCTCTCTACTCCCTGGCATAATAAAATGTGGCATGCTTGTTAGTGAACTTGCCAGTGGTTCACTAAGACTGTCATCTCTGGGTCCCTGCCATCTGGAAATGAACTGCTCAGGTCCCCACTGACTCTGATAGGTCCATAGATGTGACCCCACTCCACAGATGGGGTATCGGAGGTTCAGGGATCAGATGACTTGGCCAAGGTCATTTGTTCAGCCGGTAGAAGCCTCTTGAATACTGTCTGAGACAACCTGCAACCAGCAAACACCAGTTACAGGCCAAGATCCCTGGGCACCGGGCACAGTCCCAAATCTCCAGGGAGGAAATGTGTTTGTTTGGAGACAGTAACTTATTTTGGGATGGCCTTGTCTCTCTCAGGGTCTGACCTAACTGATTAACAGCATGCTGTGATCTAGATGCTTCTGTCTTTTGTAGATACCACCCATCTGGGCTGCCTTTGTCCCTGCGGACCCACAGCCTTGTCACACCTCTTGTTCCTGCTGGCCCAGTCTCTCTGTGATCTTGTTTTGGCCACCCACATAGTGTCTGGCAGAGATTAGTTTTTAGCTAAAGGTCACAGTGAGTTGTCCAGGGATCCCCAGGGAGGTAGTTCCAAGGATGCTGTCAGGGGGCAGCCCTGTGTCCTGGGTCATGCGATCAGGAGGGAGGGCAGGAGTGTGAGTGGAGTCAGGGTCAGAGCTCATGCCAGAGAACTACCCCAGCTGCCTCCAGGATATTCCCCAACAAGGAGGGGCACTTTATAGCCGTCACGCATCAAATCTGACTGGGAAAAAAATCACTCTCTGAGCTCATTCAGACTCTCCTCTGGGGTCTGTTCAGCTTAAGATGCAGAATTTGGACCCTGAGAAAGGAGCATGAGACTCCTCTCCTGCCCTCTGTCAAGGGCAAAATCACTGAGACACTTGGTAGAGCAGCAAGAAATACTTGCTGAGTGTTAGGATCATCGTCCTGATGCCACCCTGAATACAAGAAGGATGTGGTGAGAGGCAATGGATAGACAAGAAGCTCCTAAGAGGAGCCATCCAGGGCAGGTCATTCTGCTGAAGACTGGCAAGAGTGATGTGTGTTTGGTAGTAGGTATCGGCTATAAAGAGTGACTCGGTGCTGAGGGCAGGGATTCCCTCTAAATTGACTCAGATTTTGTTCTACAACTGGACAAGACAGGCGAGAGTGTCCCCAAAGGAGGCTTGGTCAAAAAGAGGGCCTCAGGCTCGGAGACAGCTCTATCATCCCAGAGTGGTGGGAAGGCAACACAGGCAGATCCCTGGAGCTCACTGGCTGGCCAGCCTAGCCTAGCCGGTTTATCTTCAGGTCTCAGTGAGAGACTCTATTCTTAAGGACAATACTCAGGGCTGTACTCTGGCCTCCAGAAGCCAACATGCACACATGCACCTACACACTGGAACATATAAACACACACACACACACACACACACACACACACACTATATATATATATATATACACACACATATATATATATATGTATGTATGTTTATTTGTGTGTATGTGTTTGTTTGTTTGTTTGAAGAACTGGAGTGGTCTAACTTGGTCTCCTCATGCCCAGTGTGATTCTTCCCTCAAAGCCACTGTAACCTAGCCCAGTACTCATGACAGAATCACGGATCTGTGGCCACTGTGGCTCAGCCCAGTACTCGTGACAGAATCACAGATCCGTGGGCTCAGCCTCCTGAGTTCTGAGATCAGGACCACACTTAGAATGGCTGTTGTCTCCTCCTGCCTTGGTTTCCAGCCTCACTGGAAAGGAATCCTGGGAAGAACCGTTGGTCATGGTTTCAAACAGCCTTAGACTCCTGCCTCTGCATCTGCCTCCCTGGGCCACACGCCTTGGATAAGCCTCTTACACTGGCTAAGCAAGATTCTTGGCAGGGCCAGGAAGGCCTGCCTCATGGGCTCCAGGTAAGGGCTGAATGGGACAACTGAGCACTCGTGAAGCCCCTGGTCAGGCAGGCACTCAGGATTCTTTTCTGGGAATGGCAGTTCCGTGTTGCAGAGGTGGAGAGAACCCAGACTTCCCAGTTCTCCCATGTAATAAGAGTGTCCCGCTGCCTGACTAGCTTACACTCAAAGTAATTACACGGAAATCTGTATTAATTAAATTGCTGCCTGGCCCATTATTTCTAGCCTCTTATTGGCTAACTCTCACATCTTGATTTAACCCATTTCTATTAAATCTTCGTATCACCACAAGCTCATGGCTTACCAGGAAAGATTCAGCATGTCTCACCTGGCAGCTTCATGGCGGGTGGCTCTCTGCCTGCCTCCTTCCTCCCAGCATCCAGTTCTCTTTTTCCCACCTATCTAAGTTTTGCCCTATCAAAAGGCTATGGCAGTTTTCTTTATTCAACCAATGAAAGCAACACATAGAAAGAAGACCCTCCTACACCACTCCCATGCTGGGCAAAGAGGGAAACTGAGGCTAGGAGAAAGTGTGAGTCAGCGCGGGGGCGGGGGCAGACTGGAAACCGCTAATGTTCTTTCTGCCTTTTGTAGAAAACCAACATCCCCAGCCCCAAGTCAGTGGGTAACAGAGAGGTCCCCTCCATGCCCATTGCCTCCCGCTGTGGAGGTTCTCCTGGGGCTGGAAGCAGAGCAATGGAGCTGCTGGGTTCCTAGTCCTCTCTCTGCAGGTTCATGGGACTGGCAGCCACCCGGAGCCTCTGCTGGCATGCCTAGGCCTGCAGCCTGAAGCTGCATTCCCACTGCATTCTCAGTGTCCTCTTGAACACCTGCCCCATCCCAAAATCTAATACTAACCTCCTGGTTCTTCCGCCCTCATGTTCCCACTCTCTCTGGATTCTGTTTACTTGGTTCTAAACTCACTGCATTTCTCATTCCTTGGGTTCTGTCCTTTCTGATTCTACCTTCCCTGAGTTCCACCCTCCCTGGTTCCTACTCTTCTGGGATCTGCCTTCCCAGGTGCCATCCTCAATGTCTACCCTCCCCAGAGAGCCCTTTTCTGTCCTGTTGCACTCTGAAATGTTTTCTGGTCTGGCTGACCCATGCACTACACATGTGACCCCTCTGAACCTTGCATCTGTAGTCACTTGTGTATACTTGTCTTAGTTTGGGTTTTTATTGCTGTAAAGAGACACCATGACCATGGCATCTCTTAGAAAAGAAACATTTAATTGGGGTGGCTCGCTTACAGTTTCAGAAGTTCAGTCCATTATCATCATGACAGGGAGCATGGCAGCATGCAAGCAGACATGGTGCTGAAAAAATAGCTAAGAGTCCTACATCTTGCAGGCAACAGGGAGTTGACTGACTGTCACAATGAGGGAAGCTTGAGCAAAAGAGTCCTCAAAGCCTGCCCCCACAGTAAAACATGTCCTCCAACAAGGCCATACCTCCTAATAGTGCCACTTCCTTTGGAGGCCATTTTCTTTCAAGCCCCAACACTGTGCTCTCTCTCTCTCTCTCTCTCTCTCTCTCTCTCTCTCTCTCTCTCTCTCTCTCTCTCTCTCTCTCTCTCTCTCTCTCTCTCTCCCTCTGTTGTTCATAGATCCCTTGAGGCCAGGGCCTCTGCTTCAGTCTCTTGGGATGAGCCATGGGCAGGAACAGAGCAGGTGCCCATGTATAAGAAGACCAGCACCCCATGATTGTGTTTGGTGTGTGGCCTGTGGAATTTGTTGTTTTGTTTTTGAGGAGCTGGGAAAAATGCCAGCCATTGTGTATTCTAGCAATCTAACTCTGTGCTACATCCCCCACCAGGGCTGAATTGCCCTTGGAGAACACCAGGTATGTTCGACACTTAGCCGTGGGCTGCAGGCACCCCAGGATAGACTGAATCTGGTCCAAACAGAATCAAAAACTTACTTAAAACAGTGTGAGATACTTTTGTGTGGTTTTATAAATTGATTGTGCAGTCTTGAATATAAACTCTGTAGATGTAACATCAAAAATCTGGATGCTGGATAGAGCCAGTGGTGCCTGCACACAGGCTTGTAGACCCATAGAGAAACTGGACGAATGTGTCCCCATGTGCCAGGGAGAGTCTGTACCTTACCCCCAAGCTTTCTTGCATTTCCCCAATGCATCCTTTCCTAAAGTGGGGGCTGAGGGTCCAGGGACTCCTAAATTGTAACTTTATGAGGCAAGGATAGATCTTCATTTGATTAACCAAACCAGATTGAGATGACTCCATCCCTTTCCCCCTACACTTTGACCCACACACTCGTCCACATCCATCCCTTTGTCCTGTCCTTAGTTAACTATCACACACACACACACACACACACACACACACACACACACACACACACACACAGAGAGAGAGAGAGAGAGAGAGAGAGAGAGAGAGAGAGAGAGCGCTTACTAAGCCCATAGGTGTGCTTTGGAAAGGAGCCCACAGGACCCCTGCCTGCCACCACCAGTCCATAGGTGTGCTTTGGAAAGGAGCCCACAGGACCCCGGCCTGCCACCACCAGTCACTGCCATCACTATTCCAGGCATGTGAGGCTCCTTTAGCTCTTGGAATCCTCCAAAGACCGTCCAGTGAATTTAGCTCAAAGGAACCCTTTGATGTCCTAGATGACAAAGCTAGGCATCACTGAGGCTGCTGTGTGGTGACGAAGGCTCCCAGCAGACAGCACAGGAGGGGCAGCTGCCTGGCTGTCAGTGCTCCTGGCTCTCTGAAGGATTTTGTCTCAGCTCCATGTGGATGTCTTTGTTGTCATAGCTGCTGCTTCCTGGTGCCTTTGGGCTTTCCTTGGGGATGTTCAGTTCCCCAAGTCAAGCCCACCCTGTCCAGATGTGACAAGGAGGAAGGACAGACTCCAGGTTGGCTTGGGCATATGAAAGCCCCACTCTGTCCACAGATGCCCTGGACTCCAACAACCCAGGAAGAACCCAGGTGGTTTCTTCCTCTCATCTCTAGAGGCTGAGGGACTCTTTGTAGGTGAAGAGATTTGTATATGGAGACTTTACGTGTATTGGTTCTGAAGCCACCGCTACATTCCCAGAGCTAGGAGTTTTTGGCTACCCTCAGTCTTGTTATCTGTAAAATGGGGATGATGGGGATGGTGATGGTGATGATGGCAAAGCCTGTCTACAAGGTTGTTGTGAAAGTTGGCTAGAGCAGTGTAATTCTGGCCCAGCCACAGACACAAACTGGGTTTCAATGAGTAGCAATGCCCACCTCCTTCCGGTTCCATCTTTTCCATAGCATAGGGGCTCCCCATCTGTTCCCGTTTCCTTTCTGTTGCTTAGGCAGAAGGGGTTATTCCATCTTGCACTCCCAGGCCTATGTACACCATGAAGGAAGCCAGGGCAGGAACTCAGTGAAAGAATCTGGAGTCAGGAACTGAAGCAGAGGCCACGGAGTGCTGCTTACTGGCTTGTTTTCCATGGCTTGTTCAGTCAGCTTTCTTACACAACCCAGTGCTTTCTGCCCAGGATGGACTGCCCACAGTGAGCCTGGCCCGTCCATATCCATCAGTTAAAAAAAGTCTACATACAGTTCTAAGGAAACATCTCAATTGAGAGACCCTCTTCTAATGGCTTTAGCTTGTGTCAAGTTTGCACAAAACTAACCAACATACTTGGGAATCACTGGCTAGAGCTCCAGGCCACGTACAGACCCTGTATGAACAACAACAGAAAGTGGACCGTACTTGTATGGTGTATACATACACGTACACACATACACTGAGGCACATGCACACACTCACACTGATGAAATACACACTCACACTAAGGCACACACTCACACTGAAGCACACACACAGAGGCACACATACTAACACTCACACTGATGCACATACACACTCACACTGATGCACATACACACTCACACTGAGGCACACACACTCACACTGAGGCATACACACACATTCTTACACACACATATGTTGCAAAGATGAGCGGTGAGCGGGCCGCGTCCCAGCTGCCTGCCTGGCTAATACCCGAAATAATTACATGGAAACTGTGTTCATTTAAATACTGCCTGGCCCATTATATCTAGCCTCTTCTTGGCTAACTCTCACATATTGCTTTAACCCATATCTAGTAATCTGTGTATCACCAAGGGGTTGTGGCTTACCGAGAAGTCCATCTCGGGCAGCTGTCTGCCTGACTCTGCTTTCTTCCTCCCAGAATTCTGTTCTGTCTATTCCACCCACCTAAGGGCTGGCCTATCAAAAGGCCAAGGCAGTTTCTTTATTGACCAATGAAAGTAACACATAGACAGATGACCCTCCTACACCACACATACTCACATATACTCAGAAACACACATGCACACTCACACTGTGGCACACACACTAAATCATTTTTAAATGGTTTTTATTTATTTTATGAAAGTTTCATACATGCAGACAATGTATTTTGATTTCATCCAACCCCATTCAATTGTTCCTGGGACCCACCAATCCATTTCCATCAGAACTTCATATCTTCTTTTTTTAAAAATATTTATTTTTGTTTATTTATTATGTATACAATATTCTGTCTGTGTATATGCCTACAGGCCAGAAGAGGGCACCAGACCCATTACAGATGGTTGTGAGCCACCATATGGTTGCTGGGAATTGAACTCAGGACCTTTGGAAGAACAGGCAATGCTCTTTACCTCTGAGCCATCGCTCCAGCCCCCTCATATCTTCTTTTTAATAGTGACATTATTAATAGTCTTCTGAGTCTAACTACTAGTGACCACATGAGTGTGGGAGTGGAGCCATGGACTGGAGCATGGGCAGCCTACTAGCCTACACCCCCAGAGAAAAGTGATCCTTTCTTCTTCAGCAGCTAGCAACTCCCAATAGCTCTTTAGCTAGATGTGGGGCTTCAGGAGCCTGTCCCAAATATTTTTTTTTTAAATAAAGGTGTGTGTGTGTGTGTGTGTGTGTGGGTGTGTTTGTGTGTGCATGCTTCAGTGTGAATGTGGAAGTCAGGGAGCAATGTTCAGGAGCCAGTTCAGCTCTCTCCTTCTGTGTTGGTCTCTTTGTTTCTGATGTGCTGTGCACTCCAGGCTAGCTGACCCGTGAGCTTCTGGGCAAGTCTCCTTTCTCTACCTCCCTGCTCACTGAAGGAGTGCCGAAATTGCATGTGTTCCCCATTGCATCTGGACATCTGGGAGGCCCCACATAGATTTTCTTTTTTTAAAATTTATTTAACATATTTTTTTTTCAAGACAGGGTTTCTCTGTGGCTTTGGAGCCTGTCCTGGAACTAGCTCTGTAGACCAGGCTGGCCTCGAACTCATAGAGATCCGCCTGCCTCTACCTCCCGAGTGCTGGGATTAAAGGCGTGCGCCACCATCGCCCGGCTATTTAACATATTTTTTATTGATTCTTTAGGAATTCTACATCATGTCCCACAATCCCATTCATTTCCCAGTTCTTTCATATCCACCGCTGTAGCCTCCCCTGCAAAATCAGATAAAAATGATAAACAAAAACCCTCCGCCCTCCATCTTGTTCACCTCTCCCCTCTCCATCACTTCCATGTCCATTCATCGTAGCGGCATTTGGAGCTGCAGTGCACCAGGCAGGGGACCCTTTTGCCCCAACAACTTTACTTGCAAACGTTCATTATGATGAATAGTTGGTTTGGTTCGAGATCTACCTCCCATACCATCAATGCTGGAGCTTCGTGGAAACCCGTCTCAGATATTCTGCTGTTGCCCCAAGCCATGGAGATCTCGTGGCTATGGCTCCACAGGACCTGCCCCTTCACACACTCCAGCAGGTCATGGACGGGGTAGATGTTGGGATGTGCCAACCCAAAGCCCTGGATGTGGGCCTGGGTGGTAGGTAGCTAGTTGGTTAGCCTGGGGCCTCTGTTGGGACTGCCCCACCTCTGAAGAAGACAGAGCCTGATCTCCTGCACCAGTGCTGCCAAGGTAGCCAGAAAGGGGTGGAGCCAGCTCTCCTGAGATCATGCCGCTGGGGCCAGGTCTCCCGTGAGGGCCAGGACCAGCACTCTCATGCCCATGCCATCAGGGCCAGCTCTTCAGTGCCCTGGCCACCTGGGACAGCTCTCTTGAGCCCATGCCATTGGGACCAGCTCTCCTGCAAGAGGTGGGACCTGGTCAGGATAGTTCTTGGACATCAACATAGCTTAAGGCATCAGTCCAGACCCCAGGCATCTGCATGGCCTTTGATGATAACACGGACCACAGACATCAATGCAGACCCCGCTGTGATAGAGCCATGGATTCAGACATGGCTCTTGGCAGCAGCATAGGCCAGGACACCACACGGCCACAGGTTGCAGTTCAGGTCACACACATTAGTCTGCTCACTGTCTTGTCTCCACAGCACCTGGACAGCTCTGCTTCTCTTTCTCCCATTTCTCCACCACAGATTTGCTCACTGTGTGGTTTCTGGGGGTCCGCACCCACCCATGCTGTGCTGTGGCAGGCTGGCCTCTGCCCACACAGACTCTCAAATGGCCACTCATAGCAAGTAAAGGTAAGTCGTACAATTAATTTCAATAATATTTTTATTTTACCTATATCCAAATAGGAGTCTTGGCATGTGATCAATATGTCATATATTTTGTCTTCTGTTTTTGTGCAATGTCTCCAAATGGTGGCATATTTGTTATATGGCATATCAGTTTGTAGGGCACCCTCTGATGTCCTAGGCTGTGCAAGAGAATGTGTGGAGCTCCTTCTTCCCATGGTGACTACCTTGGATAATGCAAGAGGTCCTCTTAGGACAGTGGCTCTCAACCTTCCTAGTGCTTCGACCCTTTAATACAGTTCCTCGTGTTGTGGTGACCCCAACCATAAAATTATTTTGTCACTACTCTATAAATTTAATTTTACTACTGTTATGAATCATAATGTAAATATCTGATAAACAGGATATCTGATATGTGACCCCTGTGAAAAGGTCATTTGACCTCCAAATGGGTTGTGACCCAAAGGTTGACAGCTGCTATCTTAGGATCTTCCCACTGTCATCCAGTCTTCCTGTTGAAGCATGTATGTACCATAGCCCCAAGAAATGTGGCAAACATATCACTGGGTAAGTGGGGCAAATGTGTCCACAGGAAAGGCGTATGTGCTTCATCTGATGCTGGCACCTGACTATGCTCTGATAGAGTCCTAAAGATTGACCAGAGGGCCAGCAGCAAGGGGGACAGGCAGATGACAAATGTTGACAAGTGAATCTGTAGGGAAAGGCCAGGAGCACAGACCTGTCTGGGCTGAGACGTGAAGACAGGATCAGGGATGGCAAGAATGCCAGGGGCCGGGAGGCTGTGGGGACTTGCTCCAGGGCGAGGGCAGAGAAAGGAGGTCTCAGAGCAGGAGAAAGGATGGGCCAGAAAGCCGCCCCCTCTAAAGGTGGACCCCCACCCAGGCTTTGAATAGGGCGTTGGGTGGTGGAAGCTTCCTACAGGCTGTGCTGTTTGGGATCTAGAAAACCAGCAAGGTGGGCTTCTGCCCCCTTCACATTTCTGTTGTGTAGGTTTGGGGTATCTCATAGAAGCCCAGCACACAAAGCAGTACTTAGGCACTGCAGCTCCTGGCCTTGAAAATGGGAGGTGGGGCAGGCAGTCTGGGCTATGGGCATCACCTCTTCCCTGGTTTCGGTAAATGGTGAGGCCTCAGTGTGAGGAATACAACTGGGAGCACCTCCTTTTCAGCCTGAACTCTTCTTACCAGCCACCGTCCCTAGCCTGCCCTGGATCCTCCCAGCTTGGGGGCATTTCTTTTCCCCTTCTCTCTTGACCCTTGACTCCGTGGTCCTTAGCTTGCCCTCCCTCCCTCCACTCCTCTCTCCCTCTCTTCCTTCCTTTCCAGTACTGGGAACTGAACCTAGGGCCTTTGGCATACTAGGCAAGCATTCTGCCCTTGAGCTACATCCCCAGGATTCCCTTTTTTGGTTTGGTTTCTGAAACAGGGGCCTCTAACTTGCTAAATTATCAAGGATGACTTTGAACTTTTGACCCACTTGTTCCTGAATGCTGAACTTACAGTGGGCACCACCATGCCTGGATTATGCAGTGCTGGGGATGGCTTTTTGCATGCTAGGCAAGTGCTCCACCAACTGACTTGTCTCTCCAGCCTTTTCCCTTTCTGACTTAAACTTGGGGCTCATCTTTCAGTCCTAGCTTTGGATTAAATCACTATCTCCCCAGCCTTTGGGACTTCTTGGTCTGTTGGCTTGGCTGTCAGCTCCTCTGGCATCCCCCCAGACTCCGCCAGTGGGTAAGAAAATTGGTTCTGGGTCTCTTCTCTGATTGTCTTCGAGAGAGTGACAGTGTCAGAGAGAGTGATCTATGGCAGGCCTAGGACAAAGATTCAAATCTAGAGACCGCTGGCCTGGGACAGCCATTCTTTTCAGTCATTGGATATATGCCCGCTGATCACCAAATCCGGATCTACCGCACGGTCTCCCAACTGACTGGTTGCGCCTCTGCGGATGGGTTTTGGCTAATGGGCTAATGAATCAGGATCGTCTGAATGCTTCCTCCAGCACTGGTGCCCAAATGCCAGGCAGTTCTGTTCATGGACTCTGAGGGTAATGATCCCTTCTGAAAATCATAACCCATCCATCTCTCCTCTCCGCGCCATCCATCAATGTTCTGGAGTCTGCGGCTGCGTTGCCGTTCCAGGAGTTTTCAATCACTTTTCTTTTCCCCTGTGCACGCACAATAGTGCTCTGACACTGGGAAATTGTGTTTTGACATGAAATCATTATATGTTTTAAAACCTCTCCTTCAACATTGGGCTTTTCCTGCCCCCTGCTCTGCCCCGACTTGTCCGTATTGTGAAAGTGGTGGGAGCCCTGTTCCTTTGTTGAGCCGGGGCACAGGGAAAGGATGCCTCCTGCCCATTTAATTGCAATACTATGCCACTATAATTAATTTGTCTCCTCCAATCAGGGACCTGCTAGTCTATTTCCTCCAGTCTAAGGGCTGGGGCATGAGGTTCATGAACACCCAAGTTGCATCTTCAAGTAGGTTCCCCCCTTTTTAAATTCATTCATTTGTTATTCATTTGTTAAATTCAAATGACCAATGCATGAAGGAACATGGGATGGAATTGGGGATGAGCTGCTCAAGTGCATTGATGCTTTCCTGCATCCCCTGCACCACCAGAAAGGGTGGGTCCGGAGGAGGCTGCTGCTTGTTGCATGCTAAGTTCCAGCTCCACCACGCGGTGCTAGTAAATTTTTCTGAGGTATATTCCAGGATGGGACTTGCCTAACTTCTAAGAAACTATGGATTCAGTCCTTAGCACCACATAAGGCTGGGTGTGGTATTGCACACCTATAATCCAAGCACCAGAGAGGCGGAGGCAGGAGGATCAGAAATTCGAGGTTATCTTCAACAATACACGGAGTTTGAGCCCAGCCTGGGCTTCATGGGATTCTATTTCAAAAGTGCAAATAAAAAAGATTCTGGTGTTTATTTATTTATTTGTATACATGTGTGTATGTGTGGGTGTACAGTGTGTTTATGTGGTGTGTGCACACGTGTGTGTATGGGAATACGCGTACACAGAGACTAGAGGACATTGGGTACCTTGCTCAATCAGTCTCAACCTTATCTTCTTGGGACAGGGTTTCTTACTGAACCTGGAGCAAGACTGACAGAAAGCAAGCCTCAGTGATCCTCCTGTCTCTGACTCTCCACAGGACTGGGGTTACAGTTATGTGTAAAGCCACACCCACCCTCAGTCCCAGAGTCTGGCATTCAGAGATATGTCCTTTTTATCCATTAATGCCCTAAATGCATTCCAGTGACTGATCTGGTGTCAGCCTGGGGGGAGGGTGCTTAGAAAAAAGAGAGAATGAAGCTAGGAGTCTGGGAAAGAATTGTGTGCCAATTCAGTATCTTTCCCAATGTGTTTGTTTCCAGGGGAAATATTCTTAGGAAGCAATTCTAAAGAGCCCTGCTCTGCCAACTCTAGACCTTTATGCTCCCAAGTATGTGATTGGACTGTGTTTGGAATCCTTTCTCTCCTTCCACCTTTATGTGGGCCCAGGGGATCAAACTCATGACCCTGGCATTTACAGCAAGCCCCTTTACCCACTGATCCATCTTGTCACCCTACTTGATTGTGTTTGGGAAGTTCAGCACCATATCAGAGTGTTCTGTGATTTGGTGAGAAAAGTGTGCCCTGGTCCCTCACTAGTGGCATCTTCTGGAGCAAATTACCAAACCTTTCCAGGCCTCAGTTTTCTCATCTGGAGAAAGGGCCCATCAACACTATTTCTGCAGCATCCAATGTGAGAAGTAAAGATAGCGTTTGTCCTCCTGGGGTCCACAGATGTGCATCATGCTGGGCCTGGCAGGTGTCATGGAGAAATGACTCCTGCTGAAGCACACTGAGCTGTGGAAGTCACAGAGGTGCTTGCTTTAAAGCAGACTAGATGCCATTGCGTTAGTTTCTGCCAAACAACCCAAGCTTACACAGTAGGTGATGGGTGCTATGAGCAGACTCCCAGCATTCCCATCCAGCTGGAGGGATGATGATTTTAAATCGCCTTCTCTTTTTTTCCCTCCTGAAACAAATGGAGCCTTGGGCAATGGTCAGACTGAAGGTCAAATGACTGTGATTTCCAGATAAAGTTTCTTGGGGGATGGTGGCAGCTTGCTCCTTTTCTGCTGGCTTTGGAGGTGCCATGGTTACCCCACTGTGCAGTGAGGGGCTGGTGCCATACCCAGACAGATTCCCAATGATCTCCTTCCAGAGATTCCTTGGCTTCAGGCAATGTCTCCCTAGAGGGATTTAACTTATTTCTATGTTTGACTGAGAGGCTCAGCTCAGTTTTGCTCTGCCATAAAACCTACCTATCTTAATCTTGTGCACAAGTGAGTGAGTGTGCATGTGCGTGTACACGTGTGTGCACAGGTGCCTATGGAGACCAGAAGAAGGTGTCAGATACCCTGCAGCTGGAGTTATAAGCAGTTGTGAGTTGTCCAACACAAGTGCTGGGACCTGAACTCTTTAAGAGCAATAAAACTCTTAACCACCTCTCCAGCATGCCAAATCCGTAATTTTAATATATATTATAAATAATTTAAAAATTATTTTATATTATTTTTTCACATTTATGCGTGTTCTCTTTGCATGTGGACCACATGAGTGACTGGTGCCTAAGGAGGGCATCAGATTCCCTGGGACTGAAGTTCTGGATGGCTGTGATCCACCATGTGAGTGTTGGGTCCTCTGTGAGAGCAACCTGTGCTCTTCACTGCTGAGCTATCCCCTCCAGTTCCCCACCCATGCCCACCCTGATGACCTCCTTAGGATATGTAAGGAGCAAAGGTGAGGTGTAGTGATGGGAGCAGCGGTCTGCATTCCCGCCGGGCTCCCGGCCACCTGGCTAGCTTATGCCCTGAAATAACAACACACAAACTGTATTCATTTAAACACTGCCTGGCCCATTAGTTTCAGCCTCTTATTAGCTAATTCTCACATATCTTGCTTTAACCCAATCTAATAATCTATGTAGCACCACGAGGTGGTGGCTTATCAGGAAGATTCTAGCGTATGTCCATCTTGGGCCACAGCTTCATCGCATCTGTCCGAGGCATCTGCGTCAGAGAGGAGAGGTATAGCATCTACCTAACTTCCCTTCCACCCAGCATTCTGTTCTGTCTACTCCACCTATCTAAATCCTGCCCTATCAAAAAGCCAAGGCAGTTTCTTTATTAACCAATGAAATCAACACAAAACAGAAGACCCACCTACATCAGTAAGGAAGTGTGCTCTGCCTTCCTTGCTTCTTTCAGAGAGGTGGTCTCTCAGCTTCTCCAAGTTTTGGGGTGTTGGTACCATTCTTCCTTCCACCCCGAGGAGGTAACTTATTACCTTGCAGAACTGTTGATCACCCGGGCCTGCTCTGTGACGGGCATTAAGACCCAGCCACCGCAGGATACACCATGGTGCTGAACCAAGGGTAGGCTTACAGGGCCTGTCTTGAGAATTGAGGCAGGAGGTTGAGGAAGCAGGCATCACAGGTGTTTCCTCTTCTGGGCAGCAATGGTAAGACTTTGATCTCCTATCCTAGGGTACTGAGTCATCCACCCAGCCCAGAGACATACTGAGGATCCAGTGTTGAGCTGGTGAGAAGGTAGGACTTAGAAACTGCCTGAGGGATGGTCTGTGAGGGGAAGGGAAATAACTCAGGATACAGCCATCTGCTTCTGGGGCAGAATGAGAAATTCATTTTAGGTGTTGACCTCTTCCTGTAAGGGTCTCACCTGAGGGCAGAATGACAGCTGGAGACAGGAAGCTCAGGCAAGAAGGCTGTCTGTGATGGTGTGCTCAGGAAGGGGAGAGTTTGTAGGCTCCCTTATGAAAGCCTCCCTCTCCATGGAACTGCTTCAGTTCATTGGGCCCTGGTTGCAGGACTTTTTCACTCCAACTTCATCATGGCAGCTCCTTTAAAGGCAGACCCTGAATCTCACAGGGGTGCAGGCTATGTCTCTCGAAGGGGAAGGACTTGTCCAAGATCACAAGCCTTGAAAAGGAACAGTCAAAACAGGGCCACCTCTGCTTGGCTGTTTACAAGCCTGTCCCGGCAGCCCTCCCTCCATAGTGTCTCTATGACACAGGGTAAGGAGTAGGAGAGTAATGGAGGCAGAAGCCCTGTGCTGGAGATGGTGGGTTAAGCAGTGGGCATTGGCAGCGGTGGTCACAGCCCTGCTGAGGATCTGAGCTCATGACAAATACCTTACACTGTGTGCCTGTTACACTGTCTGCCACCTGCCTCCTGGGTTCCTTCCTATTAGGAAGGCTGTGTGCTCTGGCTGGGCACAGAAAAACTCAAGGGCAGATGCCGACTCTGGACATGGCCCCACAAAGCAGAAACCTAGGCTGCAATAAAAAGGGGCACCGTAGGAGGCGCCAAGGAACTTCAGGAAGCTTGGAGGCGTTTGGGCAAAGGGAAGGTTTTCCTTGAGGGTTCTTGGGAGGTGACCCCCTCCCCACCTAGCTGCATGAAAGAGGAGGCTTCTGGCACCCAAGGGAGGTCCCTGCTCTGCTCTGTCACAGGAACAAACTTGCGCCCCAGCATTTTAGTCAAACTGCCAGGAGGGCCACCTGCTTTTTAGTTCAACGAGGCCCCCTGGGGACAGAACTTTAAAGAGGTCTCAAATCATAACAAGGCTTTTAGCTGCTCAAACCCACAACTGTTTCCCTCCCCTCCATCACAGCAAGGGCACACGCAGAGATGAGTAACATTGAGAAAAATGCCTGTTTCTGCCTGTCAGACCAAGCGGGGACAATTAACCCTTCCTTAGTCAATCTCCTGCCATAAGGGAATCTTTAGATAACTGTTCCCATAGTCACTTCACATTTTCCCTGTCTCTCTAGGGACATCAGGTTCCTGGGAGCTGGGACATGTTTGTTTTTCTGTCCAATGTGTCTACTGCGAGCCGTCTCGCATTACTCCAGAGCTGGGCTGTACTGTGGACTCCTTGCTTCATTTATGCAGAGACCTCTTTGTAATCCCTCTGACTTCCCTCAGGTCGGTTTGCCTCTTCAAAGCCACTCTTGAGCACCTTTGCTAGTGACCATATCACCATTTCCCCTGGGAATGTCACTTCCCCTGCACCGAAGAAACCTGCCTAAAAGCTGTTGGTCAATGATTTCTGGGCGCAAGCCCCATGATCCACCACCGTGCTGCTCTCCATGGCGCTGGCCGTGGTGCTGAATTGAGGATGGCCTCGGGGAATTGTAGCGAGGAGGGGGATCCTGGTGTCAGGCATCACAGCAGTGGCAGTGCTCTGGTCTTCTGCCACTGTGCTGTGGATGCTGAGCGACAACAGCTGCAGAAATGCGTCCCCTAGAACAGTCTAGGATAGGGCAGGGTCGTTTTGTAGCATCCAAATTCCACTCTAGGACCCTCTTGAGGAAGTTGTGGGCTACTCGATTCATTCAGAAAAATCTATCACATTCAGATTGGATAGAAGAGATTCTACTGACTGCACCTCAGAGCCTTGAACAACACAGATGGCATCACAGGGATCTGGATGCTGCTATATTCTTTAGCAGGCATACCTCCAACCTTCCCAGACACCTGAGGCAGCAAGTCCCTTTGCTTTCTCATGTGATGGAGAGAGGCTTGTTTCTGGGACTGGGGTGATGGCTCATTCTGTAATGTGCTTGTGGACCTGTGTAAAATAAACTGGGTGTGGTGGCTTGTGGGTGCTGTAATCTTCATGCTGGGAAGACAGAAGCAGGCAGATTCTTGGGGCTCATTGGCCAGCCAGCCTAGCCTACTTGGTGAATTCTAGCAAGTGATAGGCCCTGCCTCAAAGCGAGGTGGACAGGGTTTAAGGAACCATAGCTGAGGTCCTCCATGTGCACCTGCACACACAGGCACAGCACACACCCACCCTCCTCCCCATAAAGGACGTTTTTGAAATTTGTGACCCAACATGTTCTGGATAGCAGGGCCATTCTTAGCGCATCCTAGAGAAGCTCCAGGTCCTCCAGATGGCGTCACCGCTTCAAACCTTTCACTCCTTCCCATTGCTTGCTTTGCCCACACAGTGCCTCCTGCTGGAAGGCTCCCATCCCCATTCCTGCTGCTCCTATGACCAAGCTTACAGGCTTTTCCAGTCAGGCAGCAGGGATATCTCCTCCCCAAACCCTGAGACTGAAGCAACTCAAGCCATGCCCTCATCCTCTTGTCGTATGTATTCAGGTCACTCTGATGGGTGGGGGCACAACAGGGATAGACCCACAAAGTGGTCACTCTGTGGTATACTGTTCACTTGACCTTACACATGACACTGGAGCTGTTAGGGTCAGAGCCTGGGCCCTGCGGCCCTAACAAGCCAGGTTGGGCCACCATCCTCAACAGGGTAATTAAAGATACCAGTTATGGGGGAAAAAACAGAGACAGGAGAGTGGTTCACTTTGGCCATTTGGGGGAAGAGAAGCAAAGAGGTCCAGTGATTCCTCAATCCATGTTTAGGGTCCTGACATGCAGTTCAGGTTTAAACAGAGGGCAAAAGGTGTGTATAGCTAAGCAGTCCTGGTCCAGGTGTGGGCCTGCCATTACTAACCCATCATTGTCTGGGTTCCAGTCTCTCCTGCGAGTTGTCAGAATTGTGTAAACTCTTCCTGGGAGACAAGTTCCCCCTCTGGCTGGCACCAGGCATCAGCCTTCTCCTTCTCCTGGCATCAGACTCCTGGGGAAATTTCGGTTCCTTCAAGTCTGTTGTCTCAACAGGCGGATGGTGGAAGGAACTGCACAGGTGTTTTTCCTTAGCATATTTCTGCCCCTGCCAGGGTGGTTACACGGAGAAGCAGGGAATTCCTGCCACCTCTACACCAGGCCCCTCAGTTCCACCCGATGCCTCTGTTGTCACAACTCACCCGGAAGAGTTCGAGAACTGTCATTTTGCAGTTGTGGGACCAGAGGTTCTGGGCGGTCAGAGCTCTCTACTTCAAGATACCGAGAAATAGTAGCAGCGAGAGGGAAAGACGCTGACTTCGAACCCAGGAGTCCTCCACTGGGCCTTAAAGGCCACTTGGGATTGGATGAGCCATGAGGACAAGGCAGATGGACGAGCCCAGGTGGCCAGAAGTGGGGCGCATGGTGGGGGTTGGAAAAGACAGCAAAAATGATAGGTTACCCCTTCTCATTTCTCTCACTGATATGAAAGAGTCTTAGTAAAAACTTGTATACACTTTTTGTTTTGATTTTTCAAGACAGAGCTTCTCTGTAGCTTTGGAGACTGTCCTGGAACTAGATCTTGTAGTCCAGGCTGGCCTCGAACTCACAGAGATCCGCCTGTCTCTGCCTCCCGAGGGCTGGGATTAAAGGTGTGCGCCACCACCGCCTGGCTTAAAAACTTGTACATGTTTTAAAGAATAAAACACCTGAAATTCAGTAGGAAATTAAAACCTGAATAAAACTGCATTAAGATTAAAGTAAAGGGAGCCAGAATGATGGCTCATGGGTTAAGAGGACTAGCTGCTCTTCCAGAGAGTATCTTTGTCATCAGGCTCACCACTGGCTGTAGCTCCAGCTCCAGGGGAACCGATGCCCTCTTCTGGCCTTCTCAAGCACATGCACTCAGAAGTACAAATAGAAATACACACAATCTAATTAAAAACACATAACACACTTTCTAAAAAGGATTAATATAAAGGACATTAGTTGGCAGAAAGGGACTGGAAACCTTCCCTCTCCTGGGCTTTGAGTGAGGAACAGAGTGTGCTCTTTTCTTAGACATCTCCAAAGAGTGGTATTTTCTTGCACATTCTCTGTCAATCATATGTAACCCTTGGAGGTCTGGGATGTGTGTGTGGTTTCCGGTCTTTTTACTGTCATCAAGCTCTTTCATGTATATTAATTTTGATGGCCCTCTTTCCATGCCCTGTTCTTTTTGTTTAATTTTCATATATGTATGCAATGCATTGTGCACATATCCACGTTACCCCTCTCATGGCCCCCTCCACTCCTACAGACCCCTTTCTTCTTTCCCACGGGCTCCTCCCACATTCATGTCTTACTTTTTGTGTGGATCTTGAGCAAGTAGCTATAGTCGCTATATGTTTACAACTAGGTCAGCTCTGTTGTATGGAGAAAAACAGTTTCATGGGACTCCTCTGTATCTTCTAGCTCAGACATTTTTTTGCGCCCCCCCCCCCGATGCTCTCTTGGCCTTGGAGGAAATGTGGCTGCTCTGTCTAGGGACAAGCACTCAACAATCACTTACTCTCAGCAGTTTGACCAGTTATGAGTCAGGGTAGACAGTGACATGGGTCTAAGGGTATAAACATAAATACCGTGAAGACAGCTGGGTTATGTATCTATTTAGCTTGGCATCATTAGTAAATTCTGCCCTAGAGCCTGTGACATCCCCAGCTATGGGTTCTTGCCCAGGTTTACTGTACCAGGCATGCATTTTTTCCTATGCAGAAGGCATCAAATCTAATTAGAAAGTGGTTGACTGCCCCTTGAGGCGTTTGGAAAAAATGTCTCCCAAAAGAAGTGGCATTATCAGGAAGTGAGGCCTTGTTGGGGTAGGTGTGGTCTTGGTGGAGGAAGTGTGTCACTTTGGAGGAGAGTTTTGAGGTCTTGCATGTGCTCAAGCCACACCCAGGGAGACAGTTCACTTCCTTATGCCTGCAAGATATAGAACTCTTAGCTCCTTCTCCAGCACCATGTCTGCCTACACACTGTCATGCCCATCATGATAATGGCTTAAACATCTGAATTGTAAGGCACCCAATTAAATGTTTTCCTTTATAAAAGTTGCTGTGGTCATGGTGTCTCTTCACAGCAATAGAAACCCTAAGACAGCCCCTAAAGAGCTGTGCACTGTCACACCCATGGGAGGTCAGTGTTGCAGTTCTCAGGACAGCTTGGTAAGATCACTGATGGCCTTTCTCTTCTAGCAGCTGCCAAGGCAGTTTCCAGCACTGGGAAGGCTAGCCAGCTCAGTGGAGACTTCCAGTTATGTTCTGCCCTGGTTTGTGTGCTGCATCTCCCCTGCTACAGTAAGCTCTAGATTGTCATAGGGGATTGACAACAAGGTTTAGAGCTTGTCAGAGGGGTGCTCAGTGGGTGACACGTGCTGTACCTGACTATGGTGACTGTGATGGCTCCTCTTGGTTGTCAACTTGAGTACATCTAGAATTAACTAAAACCCATAGTACTGTGCATATCTGTGAGCTATTTATTTTCTTAACTAAGTCTTTTGACATAGGAAGACCTACTTCTAATCCTGATGTTTGAAGAGGGAAGAGCCACTTTTAATCCCTTCTGCTGGAAGTCTATATAAAATACATGGAGCAAGGAAGCTCCAGAGAAGCCTTTTGCCTACTTGTTCTCATTCTCATGGGCACGTCTATTCCTTCATTGGCGTTAGAGCCCACGTCGTCAGTATTCCAGCATATACTGAAGACCAGCCGAGACATCCGGCCTGTGGACTGAACAGCTAGCTACTGGATTCTTGGACCCTCCATTGGTAGGCAGCCATTGTTGGACTAGCTGGACCACTGTAAGCCATTCCAATAAATCCCCTTATATATATGTATATATATATACACATATATATGTGTATATATATACACACATGTATATGTATACATACATACATTCACACACACACACACACACACACACACACACACACACACACACACATATATATATATATATATATATATATATATATATATATATATATTTGTTCTGTAAGTTCTGCTCCTCTGTTCTGTGTGGACAAAAGGAAGCACTTCTCACTACAGGTAAGGAGTTTCCTTGCTGACCCTTGGCTTCACACAGTCAGAAAGGGACATCAGATGTGGCCTCTCTACTGTCTTCTCCCAAGACTAGGTTGAAGGGGCTCGGTGATCCTTGAGACTGAGATGATTTGGTGAGGTCAGTGGTCTGGTAATGGGGAATGAGACAGGCCCTTCTGGAAAAAGCTTCTCAACCCAGCAGCGTGCCAGCCTGGATGGAAGTCTGGGAAGCAGTGAGTGTGCTGGGAAGTTCATGCAGGAATCCGTCTTCATTCTGACACCCGAGGCAAGTGCTCTCTGTGTGCTGATGTAGATGACAGAGTCACAGGTAGACTATGGAAACCAGAAATGTCTAACTCATCGTCCATCCCTTGAACTCCAGAGTGTGACTCCAGTGAGAAGCGGGACACAAGTGGCCACCTCTGATACTGGACAGAAAGGGAAAACTCAAGCCTATTCCCCGGCTGTCTGGCTGAGTCTTCTTGCCAGCTGAGAACTGAGATTCCAGCACAATTTACACTTGTTAGGAAACCTGCTGACATACAGTCTATGTTCATTTAATACTTCCAAATAAGAACATTAAGATAGCAATGAAGCAGGCTTTGAGAGCATATGCCGTGAGCAGGGTTTTACTTTTTCCCCAGGTATTTTCTGGGACTCTTAGACTTTTAGCTTTGCTTATAATAAACACAGCCTACCTCTCTGAATTGCTGGGATCTAGGCTTTGACCCCATCAGTTTAACCCTGTCAGGTCCCTCGTGGTCCCCTTTGGGTTCCTTTGTAACCCCTTTGTAACTTCAACCTCTGTCCAAATCCTGTACCTGACTTTGAGTGGCCCATGCCCATGCTCTGGGGTGTGCCCTACTTTCTTTTTGAGTGCTTCCCTTTCTGCTAACCCTCATGCTTGAGGCTATATTAAAATGTCTTTAGCAAGCCCCGAATCTGCTTTGTACTGTCCAGTCCTGAAATTCTCTTCTGTGTTGAAGTCAAGGATTTGATTGGACCTGAGTCCAGGTCCGTAAAAGACAGAGGGAACTCCTCAGGTTGCTGTGGGCGAGAGCACGGGGCTGTTTCCACTTCTGCCCTGACAGCAGTTCCTGAGCATCCATCTAACTCAGAGGTGTTTCCACTTAGGCTGCATGGGACTCAGAATGACAGGGGCAATGGAGGCAACGACAGCAGCAAAGAGGAGCGAATGAAAGCTTTCTTTGCTCCCCCTCTCCCTTTCCCTGGGTTGCTGCTTTGCTTTTAAGAGACAGGGTCTCACTGTGGCCTTGAATTTGCCATCTTCCTGCTTCAGTCCCAAGCACTGAGATTATAGGCATGTACCATCTTGCTTGGCTTTTGTCCCTTTTTGCGGATTTCTTTCTCAAAGGAAGGCAGAACTGGAGGGGAGACAAAGGAGTTTCCACAGGGGTCTACGGAGCTTGGGGAGGAAGATATGGGATACTTGGGGGTCCTGGAGTGGCGGGTTAAAGAAGTTTAAAGGAAGCCTACTTGTGAGCTGGGAAGACAGCTCAGTTGCTTGCCCTGAAAGCACAATGACCTGAGTTTGGGCCCCAGAATCCACATAAAAAAAAAAAAAAAAAAAAAAAAAAAAAAAAAAAAAAAAAAAGACCTGTCGGACTTGTCTTAGCTCTGGAGAAGCAAAGACAAACTGATCCCTGGGGCTTACTGACCAGCTAGCTTAGCTGAATTGATGAATTTCAGGCCAGTGAGAGACCCTGTCCTAAAATACAGGCTGGATCGTGCCTGAGGAGTGACACCTAAGGTATGCTCAAACACACACTCTCTCTCTCTCTCTCTCTCTCTCTCTCTCTCTCTCTCTCTCCCCCCCCCCCCCCCTCTCTCTCTCTCTCCCTCCCCCCCCCTCCCTCCCTCTCTCTCTCTCTCTCTCTCTCTCTCTCTCTCTCTCTCTCTCACACACACACACACACACACACACACACACACATGCATGCAGAAGAGATGCTTCCTTACAAGGCTTTGCCTGGTGTGAATTGGGGCACACAGTGGGTCCCTAGCAGTCCTACCTAGCTAATGCACTGAATGAGGCTTCTCTCATTAGTTGGGAAGCACAGCCACTCCTTCCTGCATCCCAACCACAGGCAAGCCTGCCTGGAATGACAATCGGGGCTTCAGAGGCACATGCAATCATGGTCCCCGGGGACCTCTTTGGGAGCCCCTCAACTACTTTCGCAGCCACCTGGGGGGCAGACGCTGCTTCCCCAAGCAGGAGCTGGATTAGGTCCCTATGCCTGATAGGAGCCCCAGCTTCCTATAAGAGGGCTTGAGACCCAAAGGGAAGAATGCTGCATTTGCAGAGGTGAGGACACCCTTGAGTTTGCTTTCCCAGAATAGAAACTTAAGGGCTGTCCTGTCCCAGAATCCCTTTGACCAATATGCCTGATCCCCAAATGGACTAAGGGCAGAGGAGCCCAAGAGTGTGGAAGGGACAGCGCAGAGCAGAGCAGTGGGTGGCCCCATCTTCCTCCAGAGAGCAGCTGCTTTTCCCTTCACTCAATTCCAGTACATTTGATTCAGAGCCACAAGTGGCTGTTTCTTTCCAAAGAAGCATTTGAATTTTAAAAAGGGACCCCAGCGAGGAAACACTTAACCCAAAGGAATGAATATTTAATGCTGGCATTTCAGGTTCTGTCAGGGGAAAGGGCTTGGAGGGGCTTTTCCCAAGGGTCCCAGCCATACCTTGGTCCCGGCCTCAGTACTCAGCCTCCGTCAACCTCCAGAGCCCTCTGGAGGCTGTAGGGGCGGCGGGGGGTGGGGAGAGGAATGACAGAAAAGACTCCCTGTTCCCCTAAACGTTAGGTAAGTTTCTATTCTGCAGCAGGTGTCCAGGCAGCTGCTGGCTCCAGTGTTGGTGTTCTCAAAGGGTGGCCCAAGGGGCACACTGGGGCAGGAAAGCAAGAAAGACAGAAAGCTGTGGACCAGCGAGATGGCTCAGAAAGTTAAGTCACCTGTCAGGAAAGCCTGGTGGCCTGAGCTGGGTCCCTGAGCCCCCTTAGACAGCGCTGACTCCACCGGATCATCTGATCTCCGTACACATACTGTGCTTGCCCCCACGAGGCACACACACACACACACACACACACACACACACACACACACACACCAGTAACAACAATAGTAGAAGAAGATTGTGTTCCATGCTGCCTGTTCTGTCTCTCTGTTGGCCTTAACCACTCACTGTCCTTTCCTTAGGATTATGACCCTTCCTTGTCTGCCCACATTTGCCCCAAACATAATGATATACGAGAGTTCACAGCCAGCGTGGGTGGCAGGATCTTTACCAGCTTTGGGGTCAGACAAACCCAGGTGGGTGAGATGCCCATCCTCTGGTTTCCATTGTGGCATTGGCCAAGCGGCTTCACCTTGCCGAGATGTGGCTGGACTTTAGGTGATGAAGTATATGTGGAAATATACTTTAGGGTTGGGGAGACGGCTCTGTGCTGGCCTTGCAAGCCTAGGGATCTTGGATCCATCCATAGAGCCCATTCACAATAAAGGCCAGCATGGCGGTAGATGCTTGTCATCTAGCAGGAGGGAGCAGGAGGCTCCCCTGGGACTTGCTGACCAGCCAGCTCAGCCTATTTGGTGAGTTCCAGGCCAGTGAGAGATCTTGTCTCAAAATACAAGATAGTTTCTGAGGAATGACAGGTGAGGCTGTCTTCTGGCCTCACGTGCACACACACATATACACACGTGCACAAATATTTTAATTGTGGCTTTTTATTCTAATTCTTACCTTTTCCCCCATTTTAGCCCTCTATTTTAGAGTATTCTATATTAACACCTAAGGAGACCCATCCACCTACCTACATGTTTCTCAGGCCGACTTCCCACTTCTATATTACCAAGGGCCAATGATGACCTTGAACTTCTGCTCCAGCCTCCAAATCCTAAGTGCTGGGGTGTCAGGTGCAGCTCCAAGCCTGGCTTCTGCAGTGCTGGGTCTGGAACCCGAGTTTCACACATGAAAGGCACTGAGTTCCAGCTCCAGCTCCCTGCCCCCACCACATTTCTGCGTGCCTTCTCCTTGGTAAGGACAAAGCATGACTTATTTAGCAGTCCCCTTCTGATGGACATGGACAATGTTGACAATGTGTCTGTGAGAAACAGTTCTGGGAAGACAGTTTGTGTACTGTGGTTCGGTCCAAATGTCTCGTGGTTATGAATCGGCTGACTCTCTCCTTGGGAATTTTCTCTTCTCCTTCCTCTGCCTGCTGAGGATATTCTATGCACTCCGGTCCCCCAAAGTACTCTGGCTTTCCTCTCATGTCAGTTAATCTTCAAACAGAATACTACTTCCGCTTTTTTGTGTGTGTGACAGGGTCTCACTCTATAGACCTGGCTGTCTTGGAACTTGCTTTGTAGACCAGGTTACCCTCAGAATTACAGCGCTCTACCTGCCTCTTTTTCCCCCTGAGAGCTGGGATGTGCTCGGCCTCCACCATTTCTTTTTAATTTGCATGTGTGCGCGCGCGCGTTTGTGCGTGCGTGCGTGTGTATGTTGCCTATACATCTTTCTCTGGGGGTAAATGCAAGTGTGCATGCACCATGGCATGAGTGTGGAGGTCAGAGAATAACCTTGGGCACTTTCTTCCCTTCCGTCATTTGAAACAGGTTGTCTGGTTTGGCCACTGTGTGTGCCGGGCTAGCCAACCCAGGAGCTTCCAAGACTCACCTGTTTCCCATCTCACCAGAGGGGTTATAGAAGCAGGCTGCTACGTCCAGCTTTTCCGTGGGCTCTGGATCCAGACTCAGGCCCTCATGCTTGCACAGAAAGCACTTTACACACTGAGCCATCTCCCCAGACTTTCAATCATATGCCTGTATGTCGCTGCTACGGAACCGTGAACTTCCGGATGACAGCTGTCCCTCTGAGAACAGAGGCTACAAATGTGCTCCCAGTGCCACCGCTTTCCACACAGTAGGGATGTTGCTCTTTCCTTCCTTTCTTTTCTTTCCTTTTCCATCATGAATAAATGCAGCACAGGTCTCTGCCCTCAGGGAACAGGTGGTCCAACAGAGGAAAGTAATGCACAGAGATAATTATCATTACAATGCCAGGCAGGAAGCGCTAAATGCCACCAGAGGTACAGATTAACTATTCTGTTTGGTGGCTCTCAGCCCTGACTGCAAATGAGTCACTTGGGGAGCTTTTTAAAAACACCAGGACCTGGGTGCTGTCCTAGGAGTCTGCCTTATTGATGTTGCACCGGGCTTAGGGACTGGCAATTTAGAACTGACTGAGTCCACAGGTGGCAGGGTCAGGACCTGCAGCAAAATCCCATTCTACTCAGGGCAAACCTATTAATGTAAATTCTTCAGGAGCAGGTCCAGGTAGAGCCTGAGAAGAGACAATTTGTTCATTTTGAATTCTTTTATCTGCTTCATTGAAATGCAGGCATTCGGGCTTCACAGTTTGGCCAATCATGGTTTACAGTTATGGCCGCAGTCCCTTAAGAGTATAGTAGAGCTGAAAATTACCATCATTTAGTATTTGCACTATAGTTTTTCTCTGTTAGATACACAGATAAGCACACTTTGCTACAGAAGCATACTGTGTGGCTTTGGAGCCTAGGAGCAACAGGCTGCGCCATCCAGAGCTGCATGGCTGTACTTGCGATTTTTGTGCAATGACTAGATTTTCTGATGACACATTTGTCAGAGCAGGCCTGGGGAAATGGCCCAGCCAGTGAAGTGCTTTCAGTACAAGTGTGAGGATCCAAGTTTGGTCCCCACTTCCCATGTTAAAGAGCCAAGATTGGCAAGACATGCTTGGAACTCTAGTGTTGAGTAGGCAGAGACTGGAGGGCTCCCTAGAGGTCATTGACCATCCAGTCTTGCTGAATCAGTGATCACCAGACCAGTGAGAGATGATGAATCAGAGATTAAGAGCCCTTGCTGCTCAAGAGGATGTGGGCTTGGCTCCCAGCAGCCATGTCAGACAGTAGCCTGCGATTCCTATTTATATTTGTAAGCTCCAACTCCCTCTTCTGTCCTCTGAGGATACCTGTACACATGCGGTACACACATGCGGTACACACATGCGGCACACACACACACACACACACACACACACACACACACACACACACGGGCAAGGGGAGATCTAAAACAACAACATATTCAAGGCAAATGTCTCCTAAGGAATTGGTTGATTTAGTCAATCTAGAGGTTGGCTCAGGCCCCAGGGATCTGCCTGTCTGTGCCTACCCATGGCTACAATTACAAGTATATGCTACTAGGCCCAGCTTTTTATGTGGGTTCTATGGATCAAACTCAGGTTCCCTATCTCTCTAATCCCACTTTAGTTTTAAGACACCAAAGAAACCATGGTTGTTGGGGTCAGAAGGTCTGGCACCCACTCTTAGTTTTGTCAGGAACTATCTGAATGCCTTTAGTTTATTCACATATTCACTCAAATATCAGTTGAATGTTAAGCATTATGTTGGGTCTGGAGAAATAGTAATGAACAAGATGGATGGATGACAATAACTCAGATAAGCAAGCCAGTGACGGGCAGAGAGTAGGCTCTGTGTTCTGAGAAGGACTCTTAGGACAGTATTCCAAGTCTCCATTGGTTAGACAGACGGAGAATGATCTTCCTCTTTTTTCCTTCACAGAATATGTGATAAGGGTCACATGGGACATGGGTTTGGAGGTACTGTGCAAAAGGATGTCACCCTTGGAGGTTCAGCGAGTGTGCAATGGGATAGCAGTGATTCACATGACAGGCTGAGATGTCAACATGGTCTCAGCTGTCTGCTCCCAAAGAGTGCCTGCTGGCCTGGCTCTCTGTGGGTCTTCATTAGGAGTCCTGACTTTAATCTGATGCCCCTGGTGCCCACACGGGCACTTAGTGGAGTGTGGTTTTCACAGAGTTGGTTTTCTGCAGAACATCTACCCATCACAGTCCTCAAGATGACACAGTTCTTCTGACGGTATTCAGAGCAAAGCCAGAGGAACAGCAAAGAAAATTGTGGCCCACCTACCTGCCGGCTACAAAGGAATCCCCCAAACTACCTTAAGCCCTGGGCCAGCTGGGGCTGCAGAGCCTGAAATGGCAATGGTCCTTGGCTTTTGCTGTCTGGAAATGAAATGCCATGAAATCCCTGTAATTCTATACTTGTTACTCTTTTCCCACAAATCAAATCAGACTCTCTCTCTCTCTCTCTCTCTCTCTCTCTCTCTCTCTCACACACACACACACACACAGGATGAGCCTAAGGGTAGAACACACCATTGTTCTACCTGGAGTGTTTTAATACTATCTTTTTGAAATTCTTTCACTGTTCTAAGCTATGATTCCCTCCCAACAGATGTCTATTGAGTTTGCACCCATCTCAATACAGTTACTGTCACTTACTCATTACCTGTTTCGCCTGTGCCAATCGCATCTTTACAGGAGGTGACAACTGTCTTGCATTCAGGGTCTGTGCTGACTATGTTTGATCAGCTCTCTTCCCCTCAACCTAAATCTGGATGCTAGAGTTTGAACCCTGAATGGGTCCTGCAAAGGATCATATGCTAAAAATCTTCATCTTCAGGGTGACACTACTGGAAATGGGGTGGGACATTAAGAAAGTGGGTTTAAGTGGGAGATCTTTGGGTTATTGGAGGCGTGTCCTTGAAGGGGATTGTAACCCTGCACCCCTCTGAAGTAAATAGCTTCACTCTGACATATACGCCTGCTGTGATTTACTATCTTGCTCTAGGCCCAAAATAATGAGGCTGATCAGTCGTAGACTGCAAACTGCAAAGCCATGAACCGAAATGACACGTTCTTCTGCTATAGGTTGATGAGCTCAGGCACTTTGTTCTAGTAGTAGGAAGCTGCCTAGTGCTCTTGTCAGATGCATTACTCACTTACCTGGGTGAAATAAATTCCTATTAGCAAAACAATGTCGTCAGTCATTTAGAAAGGCCAGTGTTCCAGGTCAGGGACAGGGATGCTAAAGGCCTGGTGGGGGAAGGGAGCCCACGTAGAAATCAAGAACTTTCAAGAAAGAAAAGCTCCTGGTTTTAGAATGTTATTAAAAGGAATAAATGATTCCATTTAAGCCACTTAATGAGTAACTACTATATAATCAGAGTAAATTATACCTATGCCCTGTCTCCAAAGGAGCTCAGAATCCATGTTTAAAAAAAATGTCTCACACATAGCAAGTATGACAAAATGCAATTTCCTAATAATATGATTAGGGCTTCTAGAAACACCAAAATCAAGCACACAGTGCGTGATGATTGATTGTCAGCTTGACTCAATCTAGAATCATCTGAGGAGAGTGAGCAACTCAGTGAGGGACTTGTGTAGACCGGGTTGGTCTGAGGGTGTGTCTGTGAGGGGAGGTCTTGATTGCCGGAATGGGGATGGCGCCATTTCCTGGCGCTGTGTAAGAGCAGAGAGAGCTAGCTGAGTCTTAAGTATGAGTGCATTCTTTCTCTTTGCTCTTGACTGGATGCAGTGTGACTAGTTATTCCAAGCTCCTGACACTTCATTTTCTTGCCATGTTGGACATAACTGTAAGCTGGAACTGTGAGCTAAAATAAATCATTTCTGCCATAAGTTATCACAGCAACAAAATGACACTACAATAGGCCTGTCTACAACAGAGTACACTAGGACAACAGGCCTATCTACAACAGAGTACACTAGGACAACAGGCCTGTCTACAACAGAGTACACTAGGACAACAGGCCTGTCTACAACAGAGTACACTAGGACAACAGGCCTGTCTACAACAGAGTACACTAGGACAACAGGCCTGTCTACAACAGAGTACACTAGGACAATAGGCCTGTCTACAACAGAGTACACTAGGACAACAGGCCTGTCTACAACAGAGTACACTAGGACAATAGGCCTGTCTATTCAGACACTGGCTGGATCGGACAGATCTCGAGAGGAGATGGTGGCTACTCTTAGGGAACTGGGAAGAGTAGGATGAGGTCACATGAAATGACACTATGGTTAGAAAGAGAGCAACAAGACTGGGGTTATCACTTCTGCTCTATCCCTCACTAGACATCACTCAAACAAATGCTTGTTAAGCATCTATACATCAGAGACTTGTATACAATGCTTATCTTCCAGTGTATTAGTTACATGCCTCGTTGCTGTGACAAAGTGCCTGACAAAGGCAACCCAAGACAGGAAGGTTTTAGTTTGGTCATGGTCTGAGGGTACAGTCCTTCATGGTGGGAAAGGCATGGAGGTGGATGTGAGGTAGTTAGTCACACTGTGCCTTCAGTCGGAAGAACAAAACCAATTCCAGGGCTCAGTTCCATGGTCTCCTTTTTAATCCAGAACTTGGTGCCTGCAATGGGCCCACCCACAGTGGAGGTGGCTCCTTCCATTTCAGTTAACCTAATCTAGATAGTCCCTCCCAGGCTCTCTTAGAGGCTTATGTTCTAGATGATGTAGACACTTGTGTCTATATACATGCCAGCATGCATTAACACATGGACACTTTCCATACACATGTATACACGAAAGGAAAAAGCCACGTGCTTTTACACAATGCAGTCTTCATAGAGACCCCAGGTGGCAGGCTTTCTAGATCCTTAACTTTGAAGTTAGAAGCTAGAGCTGGGAGAGGTTGGGTAACTTACACAAGATCTTGAGGCCAATAAGTTGTGGAGCAAAACCCCATCTAGTCAGCCTCTGGTGTCCGTGTGAAATCCTGACTTGATGCCATTTCTAGAGGCGAGGACATGTTTGCCATGAGCCTGGGAACCTCGGATGTGAAATCAGAAATGTCTTGCTAATGAGAAATGCTTGATGTGTGCCATTGGGTTTAGTGTCTTCTCTAGACTCTGGGACTCTGAGTGAGGTCCTGGTGATGCTGTCTCAGGCGCCATCTGGGTTACCTGTCCTGTTGCTGTGAGAGTTCTTAAGTGAGGAAGGGTTAATTTGACTCACAGTTGGAGGGTACAGTCCCACACCACAGGGAAGGCAGGCAGGAGTGAGGCAGCTGGATACATCGCACCCACGGCCAGGAAGGACGATGGGGCTCAGCTCACTTTCTCCTTTTTATACCATCCAGGCCACAGCCCATGGAGTGGTGCTGCTCACATTCAGCATGGGCCTTTTTACATCAGTTGACTGGGTCAAGATAATCCCTAATATTCATGCCTGGAGCCTAACCTAATCTAGTTTATCCCTGATAGGTATGCCTGGAAGACTAACCTAATCTATCCCTGATAGGTGTGCCTGGAAGACTAACCTAATCTATCCCTGATAGGTATACCTGGAAGCCTAACCTAATCTATCCCTGATAGGTATGCCTGGAAGACTAACCTAATCTATCCCTGATAGGTATGCCTGGAAGCTTCTGTCCTAGATGTTTCTAGATCAGTAGTTCTCAACCTATGGGTTATAGCCCTTTGGGGGTTGAATGACCTTTTCACAAGGGTCTCATATCAAATATTTACATTATAATTCATAACACTAGCGAAATTACAGTTATGAAGTAGCAATAAAATAATTTTATGGTTGGGGGTCACCTCACATGAGGAACTGTATTTAAGGGTTGCGGCATTAAGAAGGTTGAGAACCAATTTGCTCTACATCTTTGAAAATCAATATAACCAATATAGAATAGAATAATTATTTAATTATGTAAAGATGTGTTACTGCTTCACCTTGCCTGGCTAAGGCACTTGATTGGTCTAATAAAAAGTCGAATGGTCAATAGCTAGGTGGAGGAGGGATAGATGGGGCTGGCAGGCAGGAGTCAGTGGCCAGCCAGCTGGTTCCCAGCCAGCCAGACTTGGAGGAATCAGGAAAGCAGGATGGACAGCAAGTAGGTGAGGTAAATGAGCCTCAGGGCAGCACAGAGATTAATAGAAATGGGTTAAGTTTTTTTTTTTTTTTTTTTTTTAAAAAAAATCTAGCTAGAAACAAACCTAAGCTAAGTCTGAGCATTCATAGTTAATAAAAAGTTTCCATGTCATGATTTGGGGGCTGGTGGTCCAAGAAAGCCTGCTAGAGCATAGACCCCCGCCAAGACTTGCAGAACACAGATGTGTAATCAATGCTGAGCCTGATGCAGGAACACATTCCCAGGTGAGGTTTCCAGCTCTTCCCTCGCTCTCAGATTCGCATTCACAGATCATTCTTTGGGGGGCCCCAACCCAATTAAGAAACAATATGTGGATTACAAAGCAAAAGCTTGTGTATAACAATGACTCTGTCACAAAGAGAACAAGGCAATCTGAGGTTCTCTTGTAGACTTGAACTGGTAGCAAACTACAGCAGTCCTATGCCCAGGAGGTCTGGGTACCGACCCAGGGTCCACCCGCCCACTGTATTATCCTGTAGAGTATCAACACGGAGGATAGGAACCCACTGTTCATTGTTCCACTTGAAGATAGAGGCCTTTTGTGATGTAACTATACAAATCCATGCCATTTGTGTTATCTACAGGAAGTCATTAATTCTCTGGCTACAGTCCTGGTTTTCCACATTTACTTTTCATTTTCAAAATTCGTGTCCCAGACTAACTCTTTCAGAAATGTTTTGTTAAGATTAGAATATTCAGTTCTGGCGTGCAGGTGTGTATCCATGTGTATAGGTATGTGCAGGTGTGTATCTATGTGTATAGGTATGTGCAGGTGTGTATCTATGTGTATAGGTATGTGCAGGTGTGTATCTATGTGTATAGGTATGTGCATATGAATACAGGTAACCAAGGGGTCCAGAAGGGGCAGTAGATCCCCTGGGGCTGGGATTTCAACTCTATTTTCAAGTTCAGTTTGTGGGTGCTGGGAACTGAACTCAGGTCCTCTGCAAGAGCAGGAAGTGCGCTTATCACTGACATCTCTCTAGCCGTCCTGAAATAGTTTTAGCCCTAAAAACAGCAATTCTTGGGTTTGCCTTCTCCCAAAAAGCAAGTATAAAACATAACAAAATATTTTAAGCAAGCAAAGGAGTGATTCTTGTGTGTGTGTGTGTGTAGAGTACGAATGTGTGTGCTGTGTGTGTGTGTTGGTCCACACACCAGTACATATGTGTGGAAGCCAGATGAGGGCATCAAATGTTCTGCTTTATCACTTTCCATCTTATTCTTTCTCTCTTTTTGAAAATTAAGATTTATCTTATTTTTATTGATGTGTACGTGTGTGTGTTGTTGTTGATTGTAGTACTGGCTAGTTTTATGTCAATTTGACACAAGCCAAAGGGAGGGAACCTCCTGAGAAAATGCCTCTGTAAGATCAGGCTGTAGGCAAACCAGTAGGGCATTTTCTTAGTCAGTGATCCATGGGGGAGGGTCCAGTCCATTGCGGGTAGGGCCACCTCTGGACTAGTGATTCTGAATTCTGTAACAAAGCAGGTTGAGCAAGCCAGTAAGCAGCATCCCTCCATGGCCTCTGCATCAGCTCCTGCCTCCAGGTTCCTGCCCTGTCTGAGCTCCTGCGCTGACTCCCTATGATGATGATGAACAGTGCTGTGGAAGTACAAGCCCAATAAATCCTTTCTTCATTGATTTGCTTTTGGTGATGGTGCTTCATCCCAGCAACTGTAACCCAAACAGCTGTGTACAAATGCATGAGGTACCCAACAGAGTCCAGAAGAGGAAGTCAGATTCCCTGGAGCTGGATTTAACAGGTGGTGTGAGTCTCTGAAAATGGGTGCTAGGAACTGGACTTGGGTCTTCTCTAAGAGCAGAGAGTGGTCTTAACCGCCATGCTGTCTCTCCAGCAGCCCCATCTTATTCTCTTAAGACACGGTCTCTCACTGAACCTGGAGCTAGATTGACAGCTAGCAAGCCCAGAGAAGTTCCTGTCTCCGGGCCCCTACTTAGTGCTGTGCTTTTAGGTATGCATAGGACCAAATGTCTGGCTTTTTTACGTGACTGCTAGATATTCTACCCCAAGTCTCCATGTTTGCATGCAAGTAATCTCACCCACTGAGCTGACTCCCCAGCTTCCGGGATTGATTCTTGAGATGAGGAAGCCATATGAGGTTCATATCAGTGTTTGCCCTGATTCTCTCCTGGGAAAAGTTTCTTTGACCTAAGTACAAAGAGGTGGAACCCACAAAGAAGGGTGAAAGTAAGGATTTTATTGATCTGAGGAGACAGAGATTAAAGTGTGGGGTTACAGATGTATCTAAAATTTGCAATGAATGTATCAGACGGGACATCTTGACACAAACTAGAGTCAGCTGAGAGAAAGAAACCTCAATGAGAAAATGCCTCCACAAGATAGGACTGTAGGCAGTTGGTATATAGACCATTTTCTTAATTTACTGACAGATGAGGGGGGATACAGCTCACCGTGGGCAGTGCCATCTCTGGGATGATGGTGCCGGGTTCTATAAGAAAGCAAGCCAGTAAGCAGCACTCCTCCATGGAGCCTACTTCCGTTCTTGCCTCCAGGTTCCTGCCTGAGTTCCTGCTCTGACTTCCCTCAGTGATGATGGCTTATTACTAGGGGTGTAAGAGAAATAAACTCTTTCCTCCCCAAGTTGCTTTTGACATGGAGTTTCACCACAGCAATACAAGCCCTAACTAAGACTGTATGGATTTATTTTTAAAATAGTAACGACTGCAGAATCTCACCCAATAGCTGAGAATCTGGTATTCATGGTCCTAGAAGCTGGGTATCTTAGCAGTCTGAGTGGCCCCACAGTGGCTGCAGCCCACTGGGGTATGGGAGTGTCCTGCCAGCTGGTAATTGCTCAGTCCACAGGTGCCTCAGTAGTCCCAATGTGGCACCAGATGCCCAGAAGATTTCTGGAGAGCTTGGTCCCTGGTTCAGCTTGGAAATACTGGTTCTATCATAAGCGAAGGAATCAGAAGCAGCTGCAACAACAGGGAGATTAACTCAGTGGCAAGAGGGAGGCCAAGCCAGCCAACGGCCAAAGAACTGGGGCTCCCTACTCGGGTGATTCTAATTCATGGCAAGTTAACATTAAAACCAACTGTGATAAACCACTCCTTGTCAACTTGATACACAAATCCATCATCTCAAAGACTAAATTCTTAATCAGGCACATATACCTACACATAATAAACAACAAACAAATATATAAATTTAAAGTAATAAAAATAAATCTTAAAAACCCAATCTTGACTAGGTGGTAGTGGTGCATGCCTTTTATCCCAGCACTCAGGAGGCAGAGGCAGGCAGATCTCTGTGAGTTAGAGGCTAGCCTGGTCTGCAGAGCCAGTTCTAGGACAGCCAAGGCTACACAGAGAAACCCTGTCATGGAAAGCAAAAACAAACAAACAAACAACCCCCCAAAACAACCTTCTTCGCTAAGTTTCATGTTTATTTCATAATATAAATGCAATGTATGTTAAAAGTTTCCTCAAGTTCTTAAAAATCCCAGTGTCTTAAAGTCTCAGATCTACTCATTGTAAACTCATATGAATATCAAAAACAATCGCATAATTCCATATGTGATAGAACCAAGCAGACATTCTTATTCCAAAAGAGAAAGCAAACAAAACCCAAAGTAACCAACCAAGGCCATAGCAGTGAAACTAAATCTATCAAAGAAAATGCTAAATCTTGCAGCTCCAATGACAGCTATCTGGGCTCCAGAGAGCTTGGGTACCAAAGCCTTTGATGCCTCCTAGCTTAAATATGACATGTAGACTTACAAAGCCTAACCTCTAATAATATCTCCATAGATATTAGAATAAGAGAAAACCACAAATACATATTTAATGTATGAGCAAGCATGTTCTTAACAAATAGAACACAAAGAGTCACACTAATTACAGTCCTTGTTTCTGTCATTGGTCATGTGGTCTTAGCTTCCCTCTCCTACCTGTCCTGTATCACCTCCTCCCCAAGCAAGCACTTCCACAGAGGTATTTTTCCATGGAAGGGTGACCCATACCTTCATATCTGAGTCTGTGCCCTTTGTCATCCTGCCTGGATTGCTGTAGCTTTCCATTGACCTTAACCACTGGACGTGCAGCCCCAAGAGACACCCTAAAGATGCTTATTTAAGTAACAGCTTTGGATGCTGAAATTCCAAGATCCAGTGCTTTCCTTGACCAGCCTGTGGTGAGAAGGCCTTATGTCTCTGTCACCTGGCGGAGGTCATCACAATATGAGCAAGCATGAGAGGGAGGGGGCAGTCAAAGGGGACACAGAGGTCAGGCTTCCTCTTGTTTGAAGGCTCTCTAGGGAGCTGATCAGAGTTCTGTAATAGCTCCATCAGTCTCTTCAGGGGGCAGGGCCTCCAATGTCCTAGCTACCTCTTCCTCTGCCCCCAGATCTTAAGGGTCCCACCATCTCACCATCACTACCCTGGGATGCATGAATTCTGAGAGGACTCATTGAAGCCACTGCAGTAAACAAAGATGCTTAGTTCTCTTTTGCTGCCCAAGGTAGCAACCAGCATCGCTGTAACCCCACGAGCGCAAGCCACATCAGCTTGAGAAGTCCTAGGGCAGAGCTCAGCAGCCGCTCTCTGTTCTGTCTTGGCCTTGATCTTGTCCATTGATATAAATTAGTGAGCACGTTCACTTGTCACGTCGCATCCATGCAGTTGAATTTATAAGGGAAAGAGTGCAAAGTGGTGTCGAAGGGCTGCTGGCCAGCTGGAGGGAGCCTTGGGATGGCTGTGCACGCTCGGGCACAGAGTGCTCCATCAATTACATGACCCACTCTTCCCTGGAGTCTGCTGGGGCCTGACGTGGTGCTCATAAAAGTCCCGAGATGACTGCCCTTAACCTTGCTGGGAGCCACATTGCAGAGGCAATTCAACAGTTGGCACAGGCTGGAAGAGCCCACTGGCGTGATTGAATACTCACATGAGTTATGGGCTTTGGGTTTCTTCCTCCTTCTGTGTGCTGGGGACCATGGGCTTCCTCAGAGGGTACTGGAGCCATTGGAGGGTGTATAGTGGGATGGCAGAAAATGCCTTTTCCTCCTTGCTTTGGTTAAACCAGCTTTACCGGCCTGTCTCACATAGCGGATGTGGGGTAAGACTCCACCCAAGCCTGACTTGTCTTTAAAGAATGGGGCTATGGAGATGACTCAGTTGTCGAAATGTCTGAATTTGATCCTTAGAACCCCCATTAAAAGCCAGGCATGGTGCATGTTTGCCATCCCAGCAATGAGGAGGCACAAACAGGGGGAAACCTGGGTTCATGGCCAGCCCAGCCTACTTAGACTGTTCCAGGTTAAAGTGTGGGACCGTGACTCACACAAAGGGGGTGTGGGAGAGAAACAGTGCCTGAGGAACGACTCTTGTGGCTAATTGTCTAGCCTTCATACACATATGTACTCCCTCAAATGAACATACATGTGTGTGTACACATTCTCACATAGGCTGAGAATGACCGAGGAGTCGCCAGAGGTTAGGGTTAGACTTGCATGCTTGGTTGTGGGATTCTGGGCACAATGAACTTAGCAAACAGAACTGGCAGTGAGGAAGGGTCCCCAGGAAGGGGTTGGGTCTAAATCAATCCCGAAAATCCTGTACTCTCATTCCCCTAATAATATCTCCATTCTCACCAGCTGTCGCCTTCCATTGCGACACCCCGAGAGCTGCACCAAGGAAGAGCAGCAGTCTGGAAATGGTTCCCTGGGCTGCCTTATTTATTTATTTATTTATTTATTTATTTGTTTGTTTGTTTATTTGAGTTGGGGGAGACCAAGGTAATGTAGGCTAAATCGAGGATCAGGAGTAAGCAAGATGGGAACCCTTGTCTGTCTCTGAGATGTAAGTCTATCAGATAGTCCCCCACTCAGAGTCCTGGTCCCTGCTGCCCCAAGGGGGAGGGCTGTTGGAAGCACCTGCCACCTCATTCCTTGTCACTTGTCAACTTTGGAACAATCAGTCTGCTACTTACCAGTTAACGGGCAAAGGCACTCGAGTGGCGGCATCCGATCTGTCTTTGTTAGCGCGAACAGGAGGTGGGTGTGGAGGTCTCCCTGTGCCACCTCCCTGCTGGCGCTGCACCTGGGGCCTGGAGAGCAATCACTTAGGCCCAGAGCAATCACTCTGTTGAGAGCGGGGCACACTCTCACCTGGCACTTTATGCCATCTAGAGCTCAGAGGGAATGGGCAATGTGTGTGTATGTGTGTGTGTGTGTGTGTGTGTGTGTGTGTGTGTGTGTGTACTCTCTGAGGAAGGGGTCCTGCCACAGGCTCCAGGAGGAGCCCCAGAACAGAAGCCCCCCAATACCTGTCTCCCATTTGCATGAAGGAGAATGTATGTTAGAAGGAGACCCCTTTACAAGCAATGGGCAAAATGTGGGCACAGACCACAGCCTTACCTCCATGGGTCTGTCTCGCCAACAAGGGCTGACAAGCCCACAGGTAATCTCTCGGTATTTTAAGTGCTAGAATTGCAGCAGGGGCAGAGATTTGCCTGGGGAGGTCTTAGTTAGAATTTACTATTGCTGTGAAGGGACACCATGACCATGACAATTCTTCTAAAGTAAATATTTAATTGATGGTGGCTCACTTGCAGTTTCAGAGGTTCAGTCTACGATCATGAAGGGGAGCACGGCCGGGTGCAGGCAGACATGGCGCTGGAGCTGAGAGGGCTACATCTTGACTCAGCGACAACAGGGAGCCCACTGACTGTCACACTGAGTGAAGCTTGAGAAAAAGACCTTAAAGCCGGCCTCCACAGTGACACACTTCCAACAGAAGGTGTGGCCCAGATTAAAGGTGTGCCCTCCAGTTTCAAGGTCTGGATTAAAGGCATGTGCTATCCAACCTCCTCAAACAAGGCCACACATCCTAATAGTGTCATTCCCTATGAGTTCATGGGGACCAAATACATTCAAACTATCACAAGAGGTCAGGAAAGGCCTCTGGGGTTCAAACGTGGGTAACTACCCAGCCTGCCAAGGGGAGGAATGGAGCGCTGTGCTGAAGAGAGGCACCGAGATAATGCGGCTGTGTGTGCAAAGGCCCAGGGGAGAGCTGGGGGACTGCGGTGTGCTGGCTGATGTGATGGTTTTGAACTATCATGTATCAGGTGTGTGTGTTTAAACATTATCACCCAAGTGCCTTGTTCTCTCTTCATAAATTTACCTTGTTTCTCTGCCACCTAACCAACTGCTTCCCATGTATATTAGTTATTGACTCATTCATCCACTTATCCACCAGCCAGTTTACCAGTCCATCTACCCATACATGTTTATCCATTGACCCAGCCACCTATGCATCTACTGAGCCATCTTTCTATCCATCCATCCATCCATCCATCCATCCATCCATCCATCCATCTGTCCATCCACCCACCATATATCCACCTACCCATACATATGTTTATCCATTGACCCAGCCACCTATGCATCTACTGAGCCATCTGTCCATCCATCCGTCCATCCACCCGTCCACCCACCATATACCCACCTATGCACACATACACTTGTGCACCCATTCACCCATCCATCTATTAGTCCATTTCTAGGAGTTTTTTCCCCAAAATAATTGAACTCTAGCCACAGCTGGCCTGGAATTACTGAATTACCCATGCTGGTCTAGAACTTGTGACAATCCTTCTTCTTCCACCTCTCCAGTATTGGGGTTATAGGCACAAGCCACCCTGCCTGGCTTAGGAGTCTTAAAATCATGACTCAGAGTCTGTCAGTCTTTGAAGAACTCTCACAACTGATGCAACACTCAGCGTTTCCCTGCCACGGGGGTGTGGGGGGGTGTACGCTCCTAACTGATCTCAGTATCTCTCAGCCTTCCTTACAAGCACCTACCAGGATAAGTGGATGAATTCACAGATGCTACAGCCTTTGCTATCTGTATGAAATTTCACTTCTCTTCAGTAGGAGAGGCCTGGCTTCTGAAGATAAACAGGGAGTCTGGGAGAGGCTCCAGGACAGAGTTCAGCAGGACAGGCCTGCTGCCCTAGTTTGGATCATGACTCTCCCCGAAAGTTCCATGTGTTGGAGGTTTGGTCCTTGGGACACACTGCTTCTGGAAGGTGCTGAGGCCTTTAGGAGGTGAGGCCTAGAGTGTTGTTCAGGGTGTCGGCTCATGTCCTTGATTGGAGATTGTGGAACACTTGATCTCTGCCTCTGCTTCCTGACCATAACAATTGAGCACAATTTTCTGTCATATCTCCTTCTGTGATGCTTTGCCAAAACTAGGCCAAAAGGCAATGGGGCCGATTGAATATGGGCTGAAACTTCTGAAATGGACCCCAAACAAAGCTTTCCTTTTTTCATATTGATTGCCTCGGGTGTTTGTTTCAGTGACAGAAAACTGACCAATATACCCATTGTTGAGGACATTTTGTTGACATGGCCTTGGGGCCAGCTGGACGCTGCTGTAGGGCCCATCTGTCTTGTCCATATGCCACGGTTATGGTAAATATTTTTGGTTTTGTACATACCTTTGAGCCGATAAATGCCAATGGAATTTTGGGGAAAGAGAAAATTCATTACCACAGCAAGAATGAAACCTTGTGCCAGGCTTGCCAACGCTCTGGCCAATGGGCACCAGCCTTGTCAGCAACCTGGCTAGTAGGTGTCAGGCTTTCCAACACTGTGGCCAATGGGTGCCAGGCTTGCCAATACCCTGACCAATGGGTGCTACACTGTAGAAGCCAGGGGGAAGCTTAGAATCCGCTGGAGTATCACATGAGCTCAGGCAAGTCTGGCCTCGCATTTTAATTTAACTACCGGGATGTAGCTCCACTGGGAGAGCACTTGCCCAGAGGGAACTGAACCCTGAGTTTGATCCTCAGGATCACATAAACTGGGCAAGGTGACACAGGGCTGCAAACCTAGTGCTTGGGAGCTCAGGCAGTAAATGTGAAGCCAGCCTGGGCTGCATAAGATCCATCTCAACTTTTTAACCTCAACAATTGACCAACTATGTGGTTTGGGGCAAGATATATATATATATATATATATATATATATATATATATATATATATATATAAAACCTCTCCAGTGCTCATTTTCCCAAACTGTAAAATGGAACTAATCTTGTGTGTTTTGGGGACCTAATGCCTATGACATCTTGAAAAACAAATCACTTCACAGCAAGAGTGGGCATTAAGGGGAGGGGTGAGTCAGTACAAGGCTTGCCATGGAAGTACAAGGGCAGTAGTTGTACCCTTTGTACAAAAGCCAGGATTGGTGGTGGCACATGCTTATAATCCCTGTGCCATGGAAGGCAGAGACAGCAAGATCCCTTGATTTGCTGGCCAACTGAATAGATGAGTCCCAGTACTATGAGAGACTCTATCTCAACAAAAAACAAGGTGAATAGTACCTAAGGGACAGCACCCAAGGTTGGCTTCTGGCCTCCATATGCATCTGCACATGTGAACACACATCTGCACACACGTGTGCACCCATACACACACGAGCACACACACAGAGTGGGTATTGGCACACTATATTTGTGGAGACAAGCAAGTGCAACAGACCTCTTTCGTTTCTCTGAGGATAAGAAGAAATATGCTCTTATGTGCTGAAGCCTGGGAAGGCCGCCTCTGAGTACCGGAGAGCTCTGTGGACTTGGTTTCAATGACGGTTTCTTTACAACTCCAGACGCAATAGGTTTGCAGCAAAGTACATGGAGCCCCACCACTGAAGGTTCAGATCTGAGGTTGTAACCCTTACGAAAGAATTTTCAGGGGCCAGGCATGGCGCCTCACGTCTTCAGTCCTAGCTCTTGGCCAGGGCTGGTGGTGATGGAGGCAGGCCGAGCTCTGCGGATTTCAGGTCAGCCTGGTCTACCTGGTGAATTCCAAGCCAGTCAAGACTACAAAGTGAGACCCCGACCTTGTCTCAACAGAAACAACAATAGTAAAATAGATAGATAGATAGATAGATAGATAGATAGATAGATAGATAGATAGATAGATAGGTAAATAGACAGACAGACAGACAGACATATAGATAGATAGATAGATAGATAGATAGATAGATGATACATGATAGATAGGTAGATGATAGATAGATAGATAGATAGATAGATAGATAGATAGATGGATGGATGGATAGATAGATAGATAGATAGACGGACAGAAGGAGGGAGGGAGGGGGGAAGGCAACACAAGAAAGAATATGGTCTCAATCTGATGCAAGACTTCTGTAAGAAGTGTTTGTGTGTGTGTACGTACATGTGCACACTTGTGTGCTAGGCAGGAGAGGAGGAGAGGAAGGAGGAAGAGTAGCTGACAGCTGCAGATCAGGGTCTTGTAAGGAAGCTTCTCACCTCTAGAATGCCTTGTGTGGATGAGCAGGGCCAGTGATGTGCCTTAAACACCCTCATGAGCAGGTTCTCCACAGTCCTGTGTCCTGCCAAGGATCCAAAGAATCCCAAGAGGGAACCTAGCAGGGGGATTATTTGGGGCCAGGACCCCAGGCTGAAGCAGAGTGTTTTTTCTACCCATTGCTCTTTTGTGTTGGGAGGAGTTGCTCATATTCCTTCACCAAAGAAGCATCTAGAACTGGAATTAGCACTGTTCCCCTCTGTCTTACCTAATTTTCTATTATTGGGGTAAGACACTATGACCAAAGCAAGTTATAGAAGAGTTTACAGTTTCAGAAGGTTAGAGGCCGTGATGATCATGGCAGAGAGCATGGCAGCAGGCAGGCAGGAATGGTGCTGGAGCAGAAGCTGAGAGCTCACATCTTGATCTACAAGCATGAGGTAGAGAGAGCTAACTGAGACCGGCTGGGACTTTTGAAACCTCAAAGCCCACCCCAAGTGACAAACCTCCTCCCACAAGGCCACACCTCCTAACTTTTCCCAAAAGGTCCCAGCAGCTGAGAGCAGGTATTCAGCTATGCAAGCCTGGGAGGGCCATTCTCATTCATAGCACCACACCTTCCTCAGGGCACAGGAACAGCCACTGCAGATCCCCCGTACTTGAGGCTGCCTGCAACTTCTCACCCACAGGATGTATTAGTTGCTTCTCACTGCTGTGACAAAAGACCAGACAAATGCAACTTAAGGGGAAAAAGGGTTTATTTATTTTGCTCACAGTTGAAAGTCTATCCAAGGGAGGCATGGTAGCAGAAATGTAAGCCAGCTGGTCACACAGTATCTTCTGTTTCTTCTTTGACTCATGGGGAAGTGACATTGTGTATGTCTGTAACTGACGTGGCCACACACAACCATCAGCACGGGTCCATCATCCCAATCAACTCCAGTCACACAAACCATTATGTATCTAGTCCCATCTGCTTGATATTCCTTAGTCATTCAGTACAGTGGTTATGATTTGCCTTGCTAGAATCCTGGGGAAGGAGGCACGAGAATAATGGTATTTAGAGTCTCCCTCCAGAGCTTCTGGGTTATCTGACTAGGAAATGGCTAGAAGGCTTCTAAGAGCCTTCCTGGTCATTCCTATGGGCAGCCAAGGCCAGACTCTCTGCTACTTTTGGATCTGCTGATTGTCTTGTTTACTCATGCATGTAGACACACACACACACTCATGCACTCACACGTGTGAACAAGCATGCACACTTGTATGCTTCTTGCATGTGTATTCAAGTACACGTGCTGTTTGCTGAAATTTCTGTCCCCTTTGCTGTGTAAGTATGGTGTGTGTTGGTGGATGTGACATACCATGGTGGACACGCATGTGGCAAAGGATGTCTTTATGGAGTCTGTTCTCTCACTGTTAGGTGGGCTCTGGGGATTGAACTCTGGTTGTCAAAGCTTGCTCAGCAAGCGTCTTTACTTCCCTGCTTTAGAAACTCTTTGCCTTCCCATGTTTTATTGTCTGAGCTGCAGAAGGAAGCCAGGGCAGAGCTGTCTCTTATGGGAAGGGTAGCTTCAGTTGGCAGGGCCTTGCTCTTTCAAGCCCTCTCTGAGAGGAGTAACTCTTAGGGAAGGCTCAGAGGTCACGTGTCCCCGCCTTTGTCCCCAGCCCTTCTCTCCACAGCTCACAGGACAACTGAGCTGCAAGGTGTCTTCTCCAGAGCTCATCAAAAAGCAAACACTCAGGCACTTGAATAAGATAAGCAATTTGGGGCTTTGTAAAAAGTCAATGCAATTCAATTTAGGCCTCTTAAGGAGTGCGCGCCGCTCACATTTATTGTTTCCATGTCTAACCTGCTTCGGTAGTGGAGAGACTGCTGTTTGCGATGTGGGCTGAAGTCCCCAGAATGAGTGACCTTCAAGCACCACACGAAACTTACAAATGAAGCTGTCGCCGAGAAACCTCATCGCTGCCTCAGATCACAGCTCTTTATCTCAAAATAGATTTGAGTTTTGCAAAAGACAGATTATAAAACTGGCGATCCCCCCCCAACACACATGCTTTAATTTCTTCTCTCTAACCAAGAAGGACATTAAAATGCCGTCCCGAGTCTAATGGCTGCCCTTCCTGGGAGGCTCCATATTTTAACCTGTGAAGACCCCTTTGGAGATCAGGATAGACAGACACTTGAAATAGACTTCTGTCCCTCTCAGATGTCTTGGGGCAGATGTGGGTTTTTCTCTCCTGTCTCACCTCCTTTTGCCACAAAACAGATTGCTCTTGGCTTCTTTATTTGTTCCTCATTGATTTTATTTAGAAAACTGGCTAATTTAGTCCCACCTTGGCAGACAAATTCAGGGCAAGCAAGAATATGAATACTAAAGATTTTTGGTAGACTCTTCTCTGCTACATAAAGCTTCTTTCTTCTGGGTGTGTGGTGTGCATGCATGTGTGTGTGCATGCTTTTGCATGCATTGGGGGCATACATGTGTGGGTGTGCATGCACGTGTGTGTACATGCTTTTGCACGTATTGGAGGTATACGTGTGTGGGTGTGCATGCACGTGTGTGTAATTGCTTTTGCACATATTGGAGGTATATGTGTGTGGGTGTGCATGCACGTGTGTGTGCATGCTTTTGCATGTATTGGGGGCATACATGTGTGGTGTGCATGCACATGGAGACCTGAGGTTGGTATTGGGTCTCATCTTCCATCTCTCTTCCACCTTACTCCCCACCACTTGGTCTCTCAAGCAAACCCAGAGCTTGTGAATATGGCTAGTCTAGCTGGCCCTCTCTCTCTAGGGATCTCTTGCTTCGCCTTTCTGGGCCCCAAGCTCACCTGGGATTTATGTGGGCTTCCAGCGAATCTGAATTCCAGCCCTCATACTGGCACAGCATGGGTTTTAGCTGCTGCTGAGCCACTGTTCCAGCCTCTGCACCAGATTCTAAGCTTGTTTTTGAACTCTTTGAGAACCTGAATCATTTTACTGATGAGGTCCAGAGACAGACTTCAACCTTGCCAAGGACACACATAGGTGTCAAACTAGAAAGAACATCTGGCAGAATCTTAAACTTTAAGAGCTTCTATATAAGACTCCACTTAAGTTTCTTCCTGAGTAACTCTTGGAGTCTCAGTGGAAGGTAGTCTTGGGCAGCCTGTTTTTATATGAGTTCTTTTGGCTTGTGTTCCTGGAGATCAAAAGGAGCCAAACTGAAGTCTTCTCAAATGTCTTTGTCGTTTGTCTCGATATTAGGTTTCTGCATCATTGTGAGGAACAGAGCCTAACAGGCCATGCTTCTGCCCCCCTTAGAAGCTCCGTTCCCTCTCTCCCATCATATTTGTGGAGAGCACTGGCCACCTCCTACACACTCTTGACTTCAGAAAAGCTACAGGGCTCACAGTCATGAGGCTCAAGTCCCTGACACACAGTAAGGGATAGGGCCAGGCTGCTGTCCTGCCTTTTTTCCTCTCTGTCTGTGGCCCAGTTATCTCAGAATTGACACTGGAAAGTCAAGGAGTTAGACGCGAGTAACCATGGAAAACTGCAGCCGCAGATTGGCAACGATCCTGATGGCGAGATACCTAAGAGGCTAAGGCACCAGGGCGTTCTACATACATGCACGCTAACAGAGAGCCTGCGACCTCAAGATGCCGAGGTCAACAAAATATTATTTGCACTGTGGTTTTGACACCCTCCACTTTTGTGGCAATCCTGGGAAAACAACCCTTAAGAGGTGATTTGGTCCACCTTGATTTGGAAGGGAGAAAGGGTCACCTGATTTCTTTGAATATTCTACATACATCATAAATATTCATAAAACTTCCTATAAACTCTAGAACATTGAGCCCACTGGGCAGCTCTTTGCCTTGGTTAGACACTCGCAGTCTCTCTTTAGATTGTTTGCTTTGTTTGGCTTTGCCTAGTAAACTTTTGCTTAAATTCTATCTCTTTTATGTATGTACATTGTGTGTGTGTGTGTGTGTGTGTGTGTGTGTGTGTGAGTGTGTATGTGTATGCATGCTGGCACATGTTCACGTATGTCCTCTTGAACTTAGGAGTATAATGATAGGTGTCTTTCTCTTGCCATCTTCACCTTACTTTTGAAACCAGGTTTCTTGCTGAACATGCAGCTCACCAGTTCAGCAAGGCTGGCTAGCCAGTGAGCTCCAGGGATGTGCAGTCTCTACTTCCCGAGCTCTGAGAGGCAGCATTGCTGCCACTAGGGCCTTTTTTTGCCGGCACTGGTGCTGAGGATCCAAACTGAAGCGTTCTCTCCTGGAGGGTCAGGGAAGAGCCTAAGACTCAGGAGGGAAATGAAAACAAGACATAGGAAGTCAACAAAATTCACAGACTGGAAGCTCCTGGAGTTACAGGATTAGCAGGACCCTCCCCAGAGTGACATAAGCAGATACAACTGTCAGGGAGCAGAGATTCTCTGAGAAACCGCTGTGTCTGCAGGTTGTCCAGGGGTTCTGCAACTGCAGCTTTTGTGAACTGTCTGTCACTCTTGCTGGACGGAGTCATCTGTGCTCCTGTGCGGGACCCCTGGCTCACAGAGCTGGTCTGCTGTTGGTGCTTGTCTGCTGAAAATAGATGTTTGTTGACATCTCTCCTGGAAAAGTCATGTGGCAAGCCCGTGTGAGACCCCATGATCCTAACAGCTCAAAGCCTGTGTTCCCCTTCCTCTCCTTTGCATAGAAAGTAGTTTGATATGCAGCTATACAGGGCTCTGGACATTCAGGAGTTCCCCAAACGGACTTGTCAATTGATGGATTAATTTTTTGATTGAACATTTTCCCAAATTAAACTTTCACAGTGTCTCTAGCAAAAGTCAATCCTCCTCTTGGGAGCCCTCAAGTTTCTTTCTGGTCCTCTGGGGCACTCAAGCTCGTAGTACATGCAGCACACACCCCAATGATAAAGCCCTCAATAACTGCAGGAGGAGCTGGCAGGATGATTTAGATCTAAGGTCCGGAGCAAGGCAATTACATCTGGCTCCCAGCTTTACAAAATTGAAATAATCTTTATCTGAATTTTAAAAGGTATGCTAACATTAGAACGTCAAATGCCAAACGTGGTGATGACTTATCCTACCCATAGGGTGACATGGTCGGGCAGGCCTTCATATGCATGTGGCCGCCACTTAAAGGTTAAACACGTCCGCTGCGATCCAGTGAGCTAATTGTACTTTTATTGATCGAGTTCGGAATCTGAATAGTATCAGGGAAATGAAATTCTTGAGGCCAGCCTTGCCGCTGTGGGCCTTCCTCATCCTCTCTGGACAAATGAGACATTTGGAGAAGGAAGGTGTCTCTTGGGGCTTGCTGTCCTGCTAAATTATTTTCTCTTTCTCATTAATTCTTGTCTTCCTTGTGCCCACACCTCCCAGCCCCTTCGTGCCCTCCCTTGCCTCTCTGAGTTGCATCAGCTGTCAAAATCTTCGGCTCTCCAAGGCTGCTCCTCGCTGCTCCTGGAGCTCTGCCCTGTCTCAGCCCAGGGCTCCTGGGACCCAGCCATCAAGGCTTGATTATGGACCTCTGGAGTGGCTTGCTAATGATCTCATCTGTGGTTCTTGGGACACTGGCTTTTTATATAACAAACATATTCTAAGGAATCTTTAGAACATATAAACCCATGCCTATAAGAACTGCTTTGAGTCTGGCACAAGGGTTGAGAATGGAGTTTAGCTGGCAAAGTGCTTGCCTAGAATGCACAAAGATCAGTTCCATCCCCGGCAGTGCTCAAACAGGGGGGGGGCATGCCTATAACCCTAACACTCAGGAGGTGCAGGTAGGAGGTTCAGAAGTTCAGGGCCATCCTTGACTACATGCTGAGTTCCAGGCCAGCCTGAGCTATACCTCAGGAAAAAAGGAAACAAACAAAGACCAGAAAGGGGTATTCACAAGGCTCAAGCAAAGCCAACTGCTTCCAGGATGTGGTTTAGTTATTGCCTGTGAGGGAGGAGGAAGAAGGGAGTCCCATAGACTCACTCAGCAAGCACATAAAGCTTAGAAGGTTCTAAAAGCTCATAGACCCTAACTTTCTCAAGGCTCCCCCTCCCAGAGCTGAACAACCAGTGCCAATGGCCGGAGAGAGGGCTGGCACCTTCTGTGGCACCTGTAAGGCGTGCTGACACAGACAACAATAGAGCTTTGCTAAGCCTTCACCCAAGCTGGAGAGGGCTTTGCAGCGGCACGGCTGCCTTTGACTCTCCCACACCCTGTTAGTAACGCAGATAGCCTCACCGTTTCACCAAACTTGCCTTGGATGATACTGTTCCTTTGATCTGCCCTCTGCAGTTCTACCTGGTGTGAGCATACATTTGTCCGTGGCTCCTGGGAAGGTACAGACAGCACAGAAGCTGGACACTAGAAGAGATTCGCCCGTGTGAGGGATGGTGAGCTGCACCTTGGTGTGCATGGGTGGGCACTCATGGGAAAAGCCAGCAAGTTAAGGCCTTCAGGTGTACGTACTTGTGTGTGTGTGTGCGTGTGTGTACATGTATGTGCATATTTGCATAGCACTTCAATAAAAACAACAATAATAACATTGAGCCTCTCCTTTGCCTCATGAGCCCGGAACTGTGTAAACTTCACTTATTTATTTACTTGTTTAGTTAGTTAGAGTTCAATTCCCAGCAACCGCATGGTGGCTCACAACCATCTGTAATGAGAGATCTCGTGTCCTTCTCTAGCTTGCAGGTGTACATGCAGGAGGAACACTATATACATAATAAAAAATGAATCTTTTTTAAAAAGGAATTTTCACGTCTTCCATGCCCTGATCTTCCTTTTGGAGACCCCCCTACGAGCCACCATCTGTCCCTGGCACTGGGGCCTGAGCTCCCCTCATTGCCCCACCATGCCTCTCTGTCAGTCTGTCCAACCAATAGTAACTCTTCTAACAAACTCTGTTCCCCAGTAATCTGTCTTAATGTCTTCTTGAACCCCCATTTAAAACCTAGCACTTCTCCCTTCTCCCGTCCTCTCTCCTTCCTCTCCTTCCGTTCTCTCTTCAACCTTCACTTCCTCCTTTCTTTAGCCTGTCTACCATATTCTTCTTCATTTTAGATTTTCCCTCCCTCGCTGCCGCTCCTCTCTGTGACCCATTTCATGGAGCGCTACCCACTGCTAGGCCCCGAGGGATGCCAGAGAGCTCTACTTATATCAGAGGCTCCAACGAGGAAGTAAACGGCCCGGGGTGCATCCTGGGATGGCAGTACCAGGGGAAAAGCCTAGCAACTGAGAATGGCTGGGGGGCTAGAAGCAGCGTGGAGGAGATGGGGTGCCTGTAGGGAACACACCGCTCCTGGAACAGGGGACACGAGCCTGGATATGTGGAACAACAAATAAAGTCCCCAAGGAATTCAGAGGAATGGGCCAGGGACCTGCCGGAAGGAGTTTCGCTTTGCTCTGAGTTCACGGGGCTAGCTAATGTTTTGGGATGGGCTCTGATACAGCAGGCATTGTTTCTTAGGAAGGCCCCCCAACAGCTGCCAACTGGACATCCAACTCGTGGCTGGAGAGAAGGAGGAAGGGGGCCAGCTCTACATAGTCTGGGTAGAAGAGAAAGGAGCCTGGTTGATAGGGAGATGTCATGAGCCCTTTGAGGGGCCAACAGAGTCCCTGGAAAGGCCGATCCTGGATCTGTTTTCAGGTCCTCCAGAGAAGGCCCTACTGGAGAAATTAAAGCCACTCCAGAGACATGACATTTACAGCAATTTGAATGAATTGCTTTTCTGATTCTCCTAACATTTCCCCAGTCTCCCCCAACACCACAGGTCTCCAGGGTGTCTGACGCCTTTCAGACAAGAGAAGAATGCTCTGGAACTTGTATTCCCGGCCAGGTCTGAGTCTGCTGCTCTTCAGAGATGCTGTTTATGCCAAAGACGTGTATAGAGCTGTCATGCTGTGGACATTTCTGGAATTAGGGTCTGAACCTAGGCCCAGGAAGCTCTTACAGGCTTGGCTCAGCCTCATAGACCAATTACAGGCACAATTAATAGCGAAAGCAGAAAAAGGTTCAGTGTGGTCACATTGGAAAATAGAATGTAGGGGTCCAGTGACTACTTCACAGCTTAGGCTCTCTCCAAGGGCCTAGGTTTAAACAGAGGGCAGGAGGCAGGGATGGCCACATCACCCTAGCCAGAGTGTGGTCCTGCCTGCCACTAACCCACTCTGTCTCTCCAGCAAGGGACTTGACAAGTTGTCAGAACTGGGTGGAGTCTCTTCCCAGTTCCCTCTCTGGGTAGCACCAGACTTTAGCCTTTTCCTTCTCTCAGCATGAGATTGCTGGGGAGGGGCGGAGCTGGCTCAGCAACTAAGAGAACTTGTGGCTCTTGCAGAGGACTTGGGTTCATTTCCCATCACCCACGTGGCAGGTGACAAACTATTTGTAACTCCAGGTGCAGGAGATCCAACCCCCTCTCTGTTCCCTCCCCCATGGGCACTGCATGACCCTAGTGCATAAACACACATGCAGGCAAAATACTCATACACATAAAATAAAATTAATTTTAAAAATAATAAATAAATAAAGATTTCAAGGTAAATTCTAATTACTGGAGGTCCATTGTCTCAGTAGTCTGAAAGCCAAAGAGAGAGACACAAATGTCTCTTTATAGTATCTTTATTCCAGTTATATAGGTGACCCACAATTATAAATATGCATTTTGGAGGACATCATTATAATATTCTCTTGTGGGCTGGATGACAGACAAGTCTTTGGGTTTGTTGGTCTACAGGATAAACTCCCGAGTCTTCAGCAGGGCTCCCAAGTGTCCCCTGTTTCCCAGTCCTGCAAGTGCGCCACTCTCTCACCTCTCCTCCTCCACCTTCCTGCTCCTTCCCTAGACACAGAACTCCTCCCCCACTTGTCTGTCAGACTGTCAGGCTTTTCCAGCCCAAGATGCTGTTACCCATACTCAGGGTGAGTCTTCTCATCTTAATTAACCACGGTTAGAAAACTTCCTCACAGACACGCCTGGAGGTGTGTCTCCTAGGTGATTCCAAACGCTGACAAACAGAATGAGGACTAATCATCTGGATTTTAGCTAATGATGCTGTTGGGTTCTCAGAGTACCACTTGGTACTGAAGCAGCCTTATAGAACTTCATCTTTTATTAATGCTGTGCTGTTTAAGGTGTGTGTGTGTGTGTGTGAGAGAGAGAGAGAGAGAGGGGGGGGGGGGCTGTTACTGAAGAGGTTTTGCAGCGATAAGCAAGGACTCTTTCAGATGTCATAAACACACTCTGTGCCTGTACCTTGGTCTCTGACCATCATTTGTCTTGAAAGGTTACTGAGAGAAGGTGGTGGGTTCAGACAGAGGCAGCCTGGAACATCCACTTTTATTTTTATCAAAAAAACAAGGGAGAGCTTGAAGACTAATTGGGTCATGTATAGAGGACACAGGACCCAGCCGGAAGAGGTTCCACTGCAGAAATCTATGACAATGTGAGCATCAAAGAGGATGGTGTTAGTAATGGATATTAGCACACTGAAAAAGTTAATGAGTTTATCATTATGAGAAAGGAGAACCGGGGGGGGGGGGAGAATGAAAGGATAAAAGGATATAAAGTTTCGATAAAGTTTAGTCTTCCCGGGAGAAAGTCGATTAGTGACAGTAGAGGGGACAAGAGAACTTATAATGTCACCGCATTATAGTCAGCAATATAATTCATGGTTTAGACAACCAGACTCAAGGAGTTCTGTCAAAGGCCATTAGAGCATTAGAGTAAACATATTCTCATCCACTGTAACTATCAAACAAATCTCCTGCCTACAGCTAATTATGACAGTTCACATGTTCCCAGCGGTGTCTACTTGCAAGTAATACTGAACCTTTTATAATTATAATTTTCTGTATACATCAATGATAAAGTTAATTTGCAAATTAGTCACAATAACAAGTTAATAATAATATATAACAAAGCAAAAATAATATATAAGTAATAATAATATCTAACAAAAGCAATTACAATGATAAGTATATTTTGTCACCACATAGCTGAGGATGACCTTGAACTCCTGATCCTCCAACCTCCATGATTGCTATCAAGCCTGGCTACTATGGTGCTGGAGTTAGAACCCAGGGCTTCATGCCCATTAGTAATCACTACCAACAGAGGTACATCCTCATCCTTTACACAATATATTATAATGAAAGTTGCGTAACTGTGCCGGCGTCCTCAAAACCTTACTGTTCCTGCTCATTCTCACTTGAAGTAGCTACTTCCCAGCTCCTCATTGGCTCCTCTGAACTGCTAAGGTCACATTTCTTGCTCTCTGGGGTCATTACTAAGTAAAGTGAAGGTGACCTGACAATGTGTGCTCAAGTTCCACAGCAGCTGGTCTGGTGACCAAGAGGGCTGCTGAGCGGATGGCAGGCAGGTGGTGTATACAGTGTGGGTACCCGGGGAAGTAGGGGGACTCATGTCAGGCATGAAATCACAGGACAGTGCAGACATCATTAAGGCTTCTCAACAATACAAACAACTGGAAATTTATCTATTGTTTACTTCTGGGATTTTTCTCTTAATATTTTCAGATGATGACTGATCACTGTCTTACGATTTCTGTTGCTACGAAGAGACACCTTGATCAGTGCAGTTCTTATAAAGGAAAACATTTAACTGGGGCTGGCTTACAGAGTCAGTGGTTCCGTCCATTGTCTTCATGGTGCTGTGCAGACAGACACGGTACTGGAGAAGGAGCTGAGAGCCCAGAGGCAACAGAAGTCACTGTGCCATTCTGAGCAAAGGAGACCTCAAAACCCACCCCCACAGTGACACACTTCCTCCCAATAGTTCCGCTCCCTGTGGGGGTTATTTTCATTTAAGCCATCACGATCATAAATGACTGAAATGACAATAAGTGGGTATCAGTGCAATGCATTGGACAGAAATATCCTCCAAGTGAAGACATTCCATCCAGGAAGCAGAAGGAGACTCCTGAGCCTCAGGAAGTAAACACACTTTACTGTCTGCAAAAGGTGAACTTATAAGATTCAAGAAGGGCTCTCCCCAGGGCTGTAGCTGCTATGAACACCTGCTGGAGTTACTGAGAAGATTCTCAGGGCTTGTGGCTACCTGCAAGTCCTATAGAAAGCTCCCAAGATACAGCACCATGCCCCTGGGCTCACCGGCTTTCATAAGCTAAAATAAACTCCTATCCACTGAAAAAAAGTATAAAAGAGAAACTGGAGAGCCGGCTCAGTCTTCACAAGTCAATCATGATTTTACAGAGCACCTCAATTTGGTTCCCAGCACCCATGTTGGGCAGCCCACAGCCAGCTATAGCTCCAGTTCCACGGGCTCTGAGGTCTTCTGGTTTCTACAGGTAGTACACTTATGTGTACATGTGTGTGTATGCGTGTGTGTGTGAGAGAGAGAGAAAGGGAAAGAGTGTGTGTTGCATGTATGTGTATGTGTGTTCACAAATACACATAGTGAGACACCTAAGTTGAACTAAATCTTTTTTTGAAGAAAACATAATCAAACAGACACCAGGTTACTGGGAAGTTGGCTCAGTGGGTAAAAGCGCTCGCTGTGCAATCCTGAGGACCTGAGTTCAATTCCCAGCATCCACGTAAGAAGTTTGTAACTTTGACTCAGGCAGGGGTGGCTGGGGGGAGAGAAGAGGATCATAGGGTTAGCTGGTGAGCCTGCCTAGCCCAATTGGTGACTTTCAGGTTCAATGAGAGAACCTGTTTCAAAAAATAAGGTGGAGAACAATAGAGGAAGACAGCTAATTCCAGTCCCCACACATGCACACAGATGCTCATGCACACGACACGACATGATACACACACATGAACTAATAAAAGAAAAGGACTCTAAGGGGACCTAAGAGATAGATGTCATGATCCAACTTTTCCTAGATGCTGGAGAGAAAGGAGAAAAGCGGCACAGAAGACACTGTGGAAACAGCGGGAAACCAGCCGTGGCATTGCTAAGCTAACTTCCTTAGATGTGGGTACTGTGTGGTGATCTTGTAGAAGAATCCCCGCATGCTCCACACGTCTCCCCTTGTACACTAAAGGCTTGAGTATCATGGCGTCTGCAACTTAATTTCAAATGGTTCAGAGAAAGAGAAAGAAAATGAATCTTGGCGAAGGATTTCAAAACGTGAAAAGTAAAACGGGCAAGAGAAGAAGTGTGGTGTATTTAGAAAGAAATGGTCTACAAAACTGAGAAGGGCTGGAGATGGAGAGAGACAGGGCAGAGTGTTTGTGGATTAAGGTGGCCAACAGGTTGCGATGAAGCAATGTTCTAAGACCTTCTCTCTTCTCCATGTTGCAAAGCCCCCATCCAAAGCCAAGTTGTGGGATACACAGGACGCTGCAGCCCAGAGCGAGCCCAAGCCTGGCGAATCCAGTGCCTTTAGTCATAGCTGAGTAGCTCAGAGTAGCCCTTTGTTACACGGCTGGGGAGACAGTGCAGTGGGTAAGGGCATGTGTTTATAAGTATGAAGACCTAAGTTCAAATCCCCAGCACTCATGTCAAAAGCTGGGCATGGCTACGTGTATGTGCTGGTAAGCCCAGGCAGATGCAGAGTAGGGGCAGGAGGGTTCTGGGAGCTCACGGAGTAGCCAACTTAGACAAAAGGCAAGAATCTGGTTCCGTGGGAGACCCTGTTTTAGGGGAGCAAGGTGGAGAGTGAGTGAGGAAGATGCTGGCATTCTCCTCGGGCCTCTGCATGCATTCACATATCTGTACAGTCATGCCATACACCATATACACAGCACAACACACACACACACACACACACACACACAGAAATATACAAGTCCGGCTCCCTTCAGCATCCTCTGCAGCTCCTGCCCAGCCCACCACAAATGACGGAATGCACGACTGGAGCAATGGTTCCCTCCAACACAATAATTACAAAACACTTAGCACTCTTTCTAAATGATTATATGTTTTATTTAAATATTTATCTTTCTCAAATTTGACTGAAAAATCTATAAGTAATTAGTTATCAGCCCAGTTACTGGGATGACAGGCAGTTTCCTTAATTTTCTATGCAGTCGACGGGGCTTTCACTCGGAAATTATTCTAGTCACAGCATCCTTCAAAGGTCTAAATGGAAAAAAAAAAAGTTAAATGCCTTAATATCTTTGAGATTTGCAAAGATATTTGAGGATTTGCTGAGGGATTCGGTGTAGGACGAAGAAAGTGTTTTGTTAGTGCGGAGACTGACTTGCATCTCCACTTTGAAAGGAACCGTGAAATCTGAATGCACAGAGAGGGCTGAGATGAGAGGTGCCGAGCAACCACTGTGTCTCTGCAGCCTGTGCCTTTGAGGCCTAGGTTACACTGGTTCAGAGGCCTGTGGGAATGTGTGCTCCCTTACTCTGGCAAGGGTAACCGCAGGGCACAAGGATAAAATGCAAGCTAGCGAACATTAATTATAAGGTGTCTAAATCGTTACTGAAGTGCAAATCCCCTCCCCAGCAAAGGCTCTCCAGAAAGGGGCAATTCTGTACTGATTGCACTGTAAGGGCTGGGGGGTGGGGTAGGGGTGGGGGCAGGTTTATGCCCTGAGTGGTGTTCCACCTCACTGGAGATACATGTTTATAGATTAAAGATGGGGCCTCACTGTATAGTCCTGACAGACCTGGACTCTCTATGTATAGACCAGGCTGTCCTCAAACACAAACTCGGAGATCTGCGTGCTTCTCCCTTCCATGTGGTTGGATTAAAGTGTATTCCTCCATGTCTAGCCTCACCTCATCGGTTTTCATCATAATTAGCTGGTGTCCCGGCTTCGTCACCCTGGTCTGCTGTCCTGCTTGGCCTGGCACTGGCCTCTGACATGGGGGGTGGTACTTTAGATTTTCCTGCTCTGTCCTCATTTCCACAGAGTGCAGTAGGAACCCCAGGGGCTGAGGAGAGAGCCCCCTAACTAAAGTGCTGGTTTTGCAAGCACCAATCCTGAGTCGGATCCTCAGAACCTGCATAAGAAAATCTGGGTTTGGTGGCATGCATTTGTAATCCTAGCTCTGGGGAGGCGGAGAGAGGAGGATCCCTGGCATTCCTTGGCCAGCCAGTTTAGCCTACTTCTCCTTAGTGTGCTCCAGGTCAGTGAGAGACCTTGTTTGAAAAAAAAGAAAAGAAAAAGAAGGAAAGAACGGTGGATGATGCCATGCTTAAGGTTGTCCTCTGGCCTCCATATTCATGTGTTTGTGCACCTACACACATATACACATATATGTCATTTACACACACACACACACACACACACACCTTGTCTCTGATTAAGTAAGTTAATCCTAGATGTCTAAGGCAGCATTTGGGGCTGTATTTTAAGGCACAGCCAAGCCCATGCCCCCAGGCATCACAGAGCAAGGAAGACGTGTTTGTGGCTGCAGCTCCACTGTGGCACAGCACTGTTGGAACCACCTCTGTACATAGATGCACCGGAACTATCAATAGCACACGATCTGCGTTTGGTAGTGCCTGCCTATAGTCCCAGTACCTGGGAGACCGAGGCAGGAGGATTACTATGAATATATGCCTGCATAGTGAGACCTTCTCAAAAGCAACCTCCACACAAGAACTATCCTGTGCATGCAGGAGGTGGGTATAAGTCAGTTTGGAATAGGCACTGTGGTAGATGTATGTGTATACACGCATAAAATACCACTTCCTACAATGGCTAGAATGGTTTTTAGAGTCCTAAGACCCTTGTCTCAGTTATGTTTCTATTGCTGTGATAAAACACCATGACCAAAAGCACCTTGGGATAGAAAGTATTTATTCAGTTTACAGCTCTTCATCACAGTCCATTACCGAAGAAAGTCAGGGCAGGGACTCAGGACAGGGACCTGGAGGCAAGAACTGAGGCCGAAGCCTGGAGGGCTGCTGCTCCCAGCTCGCTCAGTCTGCTTTCTTATTGCACCCCAGGACTAGCAGCTCAAGGGAGACATAGTTAACGGAGCCCTCTCACATCAATAGTTAACAACAAAAATGTCCACAGGCAAATCTGGTGGGACATTTTCTCAGTTGAAGTTGCCTCTTCTGACTCTAGTTTGTAACAAATTGACTAAAAGTTAACCAGGACACTCTATCCCCTGGGAATGCTTTTCTGCTTTCCATATCTGCTCCTTTCTGGAAAAAAGAAAACAAGCCCCTTCCTTCAGCATTCTTGCAGGGTCTTGCCTTGGCCCCTGGGCACACGGGCAGTTGAGAAGCTGTCCCTTTGGAACAGTATATAGGGCACAGAGGTTTGCCCAAGGCTAGGGACCACACCTTCCCTGTGCGTGCTGTGGAAGAGAGCTGTCCTGTTTTGTTTTCTGAGTGGTGGAGACATCAGCTTCTGCCAGTTAGTGCTGAGGTCTGCTTTGGTTTCTCCTAGGCATCAATGTTTCTATCCATGTATGTTTGTATATGTATATTTACATACCTATGCATGGATACATAGATGTGTGTGTCCATGTGTATGCATGTAATACATGCCTGTTGGTGTACACATGTGTGTGAGAATGCTCATGTACATATTTATGTACTCGGTGCAGTGAGTTCTCTCTCTATCATCTGTCAAAGGGTAGTGTCTCTGAGTACTCAGCCAGGAAGCATTAGATTTGGGGGCAGGGATGGGGTTGGAGGGTCAGAGACCAAGAGGAAGAACTGCTGAAGGCAGCGCCTTCATGTGTATCTTCCCAGTTCCCAATGCATGAGTTCATTACTCCTCACGGCACACTTAAAACATGACTCTCATTTAGGAAATGACAACACTGAGAGTGACTCACCTGGCCCGGGTCGTACAGCTCAGAGATGCTAACAGTTAACACCTGGATCAAGGCATCCCGGGTCTTGAAATCTGACCTAGCAAGGCTGTAAGCCATGCAGCTTCTCAGGTGAGGCTCCCCACCAGCAGGATCGGGAGAGAGGCGGCCAATGACAGCCATGCAAAATTGGTCCATTAGGGTTTCAGAATTTCAACAACAACAACAACAAACCCCATAAATCCAGATTGCAGGTAAAATGCCCAGACATAAGAAGGGCTTTGCATGACTATAGCTGAGTCAGTGGAGTACATGCCTAACATGTGTGAAGTCTGGGCTTCCATCCCTAACATGATACCAAACCAGCATGAGCCTGCATACCTGTAATTCCAATGCAGGGGAGGCGGTGGCAGGAAGATTGGAAGTTATCTTTGTCTGCACAGTGAGTTTTGAGAACAGCCTGGGCTAAATGAGACCCTGTCTCACAGGAAACAAAACGACAACAAGCGCCCACCAAAGTCAAAATCAAAGCTTTGCATTATAAAATGTCTGCCGACTACTAGGCACCTGGGCTCCCAATTTACAGCAAAGCAAACAAGCTCTGAAAGTGAATGTGATTTTCCTCCAGCCATTCAGCCTGTAGCAGAACCCTGGAGCCCAGTCATAACCCAGCAGCCCAACCTGGTCCCAGCTGGGAGACTCCATCCTCTTTTCCCAAGGTACTTCCGTCTCTGTCTCCCCTGGTGACAGGATCTGAGAGGCCAGGTTTCTCTGGGTCCATGCAGCCTGTGTGTTGTACAAAAAGCATAAAGGTATCAGGGCTCTGTTTTCTCTTTTTCTTCTTTATTCTACAATGTCTTAAATGCCCCACAGCCTCTTTGTGGTGCAGGTTGTGGGAGTGGCTTCCCATATTCTTATAGGAAGGAGTGGGGCAGAAAGCAGTTTCACAGGTAAAGTTCTACACTGTCTCTTGCTTGCCCTTTAATGCCCCCCCAAGAAGTCCTGTTTCCACTGTGGAGCCCGGACAGCATATGCCAACATGTCTGGAGAATTGACTTTGCCTTCTCTAACTTCACTGAGGAGCTGGGGTGCTCTGATGTCAGCGGGTGGGGAGAAGTGGATGGGTCCAGTATGTATCAGCAGGGGCTCCAGAGGACAGAGTATCAAAGTGTTCCCACATGAGGGGCAGAGAAAGGCTGAACTCCTACACTCCCTGCATGTGCTGCCTCTTGCCTTCCTGAGCCACCTGGTGAACTCTCTTGACTCAGAATTCTCAGACGTGTGGGGGCCAAGCAGAGATGCTTCGTGGAATGGAGATGGTGCTGAGGCTCCCTCTCTTGAACCAGCCCTGTGGCTTCTGAGGGTAAGATGAACCTGCTGACATCCCAGCACTCCCCGCTCCCCCATCCCCACCCCAGTGATGCCAGACTTTCTCTTTACCCCATCCCCAAACCTCTCCCCACTACTTCTAGCCACTGGAGGCTGCTCAGCTGACAGGCAGAGGCGCTTCCAGACCTGCCCTCTGTTAACTGTCAGCAGTGCCACAGACCCCGCCACTGTCCCTCTCCCTCCCGTGTGTTCTCTGATCTGTGTCCTTAGTGTTGTCATCTGAGCACTTAGTCCCACTAACTGGCTGCTCTAGGCTTGGGCAGCCCCAACTGTGCCCCCTGGAGGTACGTCTTCTCTGCATATCAGCCTCTCCCCTTTCACTTACCCTGAGTGTCTCCCCTGCCCTCTTCTGCCTACTGCTGCCCCTCCCCACCCCACCCCTGTTCCCTCCTGTTTTTAGACGACCCCTGCAGAACTCCACCTGACCTTTATTTCTTCCCCGATGGGAGGCAGGCTGTCTTGCATCAGGTAGACTGACTCCAATCTGGTCTCTGGTTGTAGAATGGAGTATCAGGTCCCGGGGAAAGGGGGGTAATTGGTTTCGGTGTGGTTGATTGGCTCCTGGGTTGATGGCCGTATCAAAGCTGGATTAATTGGGTTATTTCTAAAAGGCAAGGCTGGATCCCCTGAAATCACCTGGAAGGTATATCCCCCATCAGCTGTTGGGCTTGCAAGATTAGCTGAGCTGTGGTATTAGCTGTGGAGTACCAGCTATGTAGGGGAATGTGGGCCCTAGAGCAGGAAGCAGGAAACACCCACCATGCATCCTTATGTGGCTTGCCTACTACCAGGTAGACAGTCAATAAACAAGGACATAATTAGGCACACGGCTCATTAGGAAGGGACTTATTCCAAGAACAGCAAAATGAAGTGGGAAGGGGAATGAAAGCTTGAGCGGGGGTGATTCTCCAACCAGGCGGCTAACACAGGAATGGAGGCTGTGAACAGCTGCCTGGAAAATGACCACTCTAAGACAATGCAGCCACTGGTGCAGAAGCCTTGAAGCAGCAGCAGGACACGCCTAGAGCCCACGTGGCCCAGAGAGGAGGCCTGTAGCCAGCACAGGACTGAACGTGGGTATCTTAGTTTCCTTTCTGGTCATTGCGATAAAACACTCTGCTGAAAGAAACTCAAGAATGGCTTTATTTAGCTCACACCCCTAGGTTATAGTCTGTCACTGCAGGGATGTCAGGGCAGTAGGAGCTTGACCACAGTCAGGAGGAGACAGCGTGATGCGTGTCTGTGGGCACATGGCTCGCTCTCTCTTTTCCATTCAGTGCATGAAATGCAGCCTGCATGCTTTCAGAGTCTTTCCACTCAATTAGCCCAACTAAGAAAATCCTGCACAGACATGCCCACAGGCCAGCGTCTTCTAGATAATTCCTCCCTGAGACCCTTGGGCCAACCTAACGTAGACAATTTCTCACCGAGACTCCCTGTTCAGGTGAGTCTAGATTGTGCCAGGTTGACAATTAAAACCAGTGATCACAATAGGAGTACACAGGAGGGGGACGGGGACAGGGTGGCAAGCAGGGATTAAACAGGGAGAGAGACAGGATCTGGCTGAAACAGAGCTGCCCCGACTGCTGTATTCAGACAAGATGGCGGAGAACAGTCAGGCTACTTCTGTGATCCATGCAGCAAAGGATGACGCCCTGTGCGGAGGGTGGGCACTGGGTGATGAGGGCAGCGTTTGAATTCCAGATGTGAAGAAGGTGAAGCGTACAGGGTGTGCTGTGTGAGACACCCCAGGACTGGGGCCCACAGAACCTGAGCAAAGGAGTTGTGGCTGCTGTGGGAGACTGTAAAGGAGCAGGCTCGGTAGGAGGATGGGGTTATTCATCCACTGAGCAGATGCCCGTGGGCACTGCTGCGTTCTCGGGAGTGTGCCAAAGTCAGAGACAGAGGGAATAACTACTAACTCGGCCCTACATGTTATGGTCCCAGTGGTCTATGCACCAGATAATGGAAGTATCATCCACCCCAACATCAGCTCTCGAGTAGAACGTGGGCTTTCAAGGACAGGCAGTGGGCCAGCTAAGTTAATTTGGAGAGTGGCTGATGGGTGAAGGAAGTAACCATCAAAGGCTGGTATGAAAGACAAGGAACAGTTGGCTATGTGAAAAGTTTGGTGTGGGAAGTGTGTCCCAGTGAGAGGAAGTGTGTCAAGGTCCCGTGGTCAGAGGAAGTGTGGGGGCCCAGGGCACGGGAGAAAGGGTGGAGTGTGCAATGTCTCTGAAGGACAGGAAAGAGCATGGTGAGAGCAAAGGCCAGGAAGCCCAGTGATGGGCGGGACTAGCAGTACAATACTCAGGACCCTGTACATTCGGGTCATTTATCATTATTTTAAAAGTCAGATGGTATCATTTCAGTGGTGAAACTCGGAAAACAGAGGAAAGCCAGAGGGGGTGCAATTTGGACTGGTCACATATGAGGGAAGGTGAGTGGCAGAGGGCAGATCAGAGATGGGCACCTGGGAGAGGCGATTGCATAGTCCAGGAGGAACGACGGAAGTGTGGCGGGAAAGGGTGGGACCAGCGAAGCAGTCAGTAAGAGAACTGGTGACCTGTGCAATCGTCAGGTGTGACCGCTGAGACAGAAAACCAGTACTGTGTATTTCAACCAGGGATAAAAGCAGATCACACAGAAGGAGGCTGGGGAGCAGTTACTGGGGCTGGAGAGATGGTTCAGAGTTTAAGAGCACATACATCTCTTACAGAGGGCCTGCACTCACAACTGCCTGCAATTCCCCCTCCAGGGGATCTCATGCTCTTTCCTGGTCTCTACAAGTGTGTGTGTGTGTGTGTGTGTGTGTGTGTGCGCGCGCGCACACGACATCTGTAAAACAAAAGAAGTCATACAAATCTCCTTTTTAAAAAGCAGCCATTCTTAAGCAGCTGGCCACAAATAATTGCACAGGTATGGATGAGTGCATGTTGGTGTGCATGGGCATGTATGCATGTAGAATCCTCATGTGTTGCTCCTCAGGAGCTAGTCACTGTTTCTTAAATTTTTTTTGGACAGGGTCTCTCATTTGATGAGAAACACAGCCTATTTATAAATGCTCATACTTCCTTCTGCTGGTTCCTGAGATGGCAGTACTGGGCCCTAAACTTCTATCCATAATGTTTGTGATCAGAGGTTAGAGCGTGGAAAGCAGAGGTCTGGGTTCAGGTTTGAAAGCACCATGAGTAAGGCGGGCTGCGAAGCCCAGCGCTCCCACATGCTGATTGCGGGGTGCTGATGAGCTCATCACTCAGTCAGTCTGAGGTTCAGTCCCTGGATGAGGTGGTTTCCCTCCCATACCTCCTGCAACAGAACACGGTGAGATGCTGAGTGCCCTGAGACTGTGCGAGGCACATCCACTAAAGTGAGTCGGGGTGAAGAGCAGAGGGCAGGGTGCTGCTGGATAGGGCACCGAGGAGGAGGAGGCAGCTGGGGTACGTCCGCCTTCGGAACAATTCTCAGAGAAACTTGAGAGTCCATAGTAATACGTTCCAAGTTTCCTAGGATTTAAGGAATCTGGAACACAGATGAGCAAAAGAGCTGGGAAGAAAAAAGAAAAGAAAAAGTGGGGAAGCTGGAGGGCTGACTCAATCGGTGAAGTGCTTACCTACAAGCATGAGGATATGAGTTCAATTCCCAAACCCATAAGAAAAATTGTTGGACATAATGGTGCCTACTTTTAACCCAAACACTGGGGAAAAGGAGAAAGGCACTGGGGCTCCATGCTAGCCAGCCTAGCTTACTTGATGAGATCCAGCACCCTGAGGAAGGACACACCCAAGGTTACCCTTTGGCCTTCACACACACATTCCTTAAATCATCTATTCATATTGTACCCGAATGCAATAGGCCACACTATTGCAATGAAAATAGAGCCCCATTTGGAGCAGAATGTCGCCGTGTACCTAATCATATTCTTAGCTCTACTTAATTGAGCACTTCTCACCAAGGGCCAGGATGTGCTAATGGTTTTACACGCATTGTGACACGATACTGATGTCAACTTGGTCACTTAGATTTTTCTCTTCTCACTTGACAGAAGTGGAAACAGTATGTGGGGACGGAACCAAGTGTCCAAAGTCACCCAGCTAACAGGCACCTGAATTTACACCTGCCTTGTCCCAAGAGTTGTTCCCATTAGAAGCCTTGTGAGGGCACAAGACAGGTTGATCGGCTGCACTGACTGAGGGAGCCCAGGGCACGGTCAAGGATGTAAGTTGGCACTCTGAGGTTTGCCTCTGTGTGTTCTGCAGTAAACGTTCCCATTTCTCCCATGTGCTAGCCTGCTGGCCATGTTTCGTCTTGGATTTGATGACTCTACAGTTACTCTCCTCTGACACACGAGGAAGGGGGTCTCCCCTGCTGTGGCCCCAAGCTGTCTGGATAGTAAATATTGATTTTGGGAACTAGAAGGAGAGACTCATTTGTGAGTTGGTTCTGAGTCAAGCTCATCTTGAGTGGTATCCCAACACTGATGGTGGTGCCTCGTCCTTTTGGGTGACACACTGAGTGTGAAGGGAGGTGGGGTTTTCTGTAGACCACTAGGAAAATGTTAGGATCTCCACACAGCATCCCCGATGAATGCTGCGCCCACTCTGTGAGGAGGGTGTCTGAACAAAGAGTGGGTGCTTCTGATCAACAGGCACAGGGCTTGCCTCTCTGAGGTCTGCCCATGGAGCTGGCTCTTCATCAGTTGGAACACAAGGCACCCCTCCATACACTGTCTGCATAGGGAGAAGCTATGTGTCCCCAGTACTCAAGTGGGGCTAAGATCCCCTTTTCTGTTCCAGAAGTCAGTCTTCAGCTTCCCTGGAAAGACTAGGGTGGCCTTCCCTGGGTAGTGCTCCAGCAGTACAATCATTAAATGGCTCTTGGGGGATGCTCGCATGTGCCTGCAGGGATAGCAATAGAGTGATCGCTTCTGGGTGATATCTTCTGCCCTGGGGGTGGAGGACAAAGTGACAAGAGGCCAAACACACCTTACAGTGAAATTCCCAAAGGAACTGAAGGAGAAAAATCACAGTGCTAACAATTTCCAATGGCAGCCCAGACCCAGAGCTGAGATGCCTGGCTTAAGGAACAGATGCTGAGAGATTCCACTTGTCAAAAGCTCAAGTGCATCTAAGGCCCTGTGTGACTCTCTCCTACATACTGAGATATTCGTTCACTTTTGGAAGAAAGAGGAAGAAACAAGGAGGAAGGAGGTGGAACCAGGGACCAAGGAGCAGGAAGTAACGAGCAGGAACCATAGAGGAGGGAAGAGAAAGCATGGAGGAAGGAAGAAGGAACAGGAAGAAGTGAGGCGGGATGAAAGAGAAGGGACAAAGGAGATGGAACAAGAACCAGAGAGGAGGGAGCAGGGAAGAAAGAGGAGGGACCAGAGAGGAGGACATAGAGAGGAGGGAGCAAGGAGGAAGGAAGCCTTAAGGCCCAGGAAGTAAATGAAACTCAGAAGCCTCAGGAAGCTCCTGAAACTTACAAGACGTCCATGGACTGGTGTGGAGGGTGGACTTCTAAGTGGAGCTGCGAGCAAGTTGTATAGGGAGTTCCTGGGATGCAGCTTTGGTGAGTCTTCACGAGGCTAGGTGGGCTTTTCATTCTGCCCCTGTCACTGAGTCACCCATGCTTTTATACGCAGCTCCCCCAAATCTCAGTGCTTCCGGAGGGCTTGTTTCTTTAGTCTGTTGTCAGTGCCTTATCTGGGATGGATTGACATTTGTTCACATCTTCTCAGGGAAAGTCATACAACACCTTCCCCTCCTGCTTGCCCTTTTCACTCTGCGAAATCACAGCCTGCTACCTTGAGCTGAGTGGCTGAGGTTCAGTCATTTTCAGGCCTAGGCCACCACTAGACCAAAACCTAAGAGATGTACTTCACTGTGTGGCCAGCAGGAATCAGAAGACCACGGCAAGGAAAGACAGTGACAAGAGCAGATATGGTAGCACACAACTTGTGCTGGCTAATTTATGTCAACTTGACACCAACTAAAGTCATTTGAGAGGAACCAAACTCAGTTGAAGAATGTCTCCATAAGATCAGGTTGTAGACAAGCCTGTGGGGCATTTTCTTAATGATTCATGGGGGGGGGGAGGACCCAGCCTATTATACCCACCACCTGAGTTGGTGGACCTGGGTTTTGTAAGAAAGTAGGTCAAGCAAGCCATAAGGAGCATGTCAATAAGCAGAACCCCTTCACGGCCTCTGCATCAGCTCCTGCCTCCAGTTCCTGCCCAGTGTGAATTCCTTCCTTGGCTTCTCTCAATGGACTGTGACTCTGGATAAGTAAGCCAAATAAATCCTTTCCTCCCTAAGTTGCTTTTGATTGTGGTGTCTCATCACAGAAATAGTATCCCTAATTAGGATGCAGCTATAATTACAGGACTTGAGAGGCTGAGGCAGGAGGATTGCCATGAGTTTTTATATCACCAGAAGGCCTTCATTCTCTCAAACTACATGTGTTTGTTCACAAGGATCTTAAGTTAGGAAGCGAGAGAAACCACAGAGGCTGACACAGTGGGAGTGGCTTGCTTTCCAGCCCGGCTGTCTGCCTCCATGGATCCTGACTCTGTCGCCCCATGTTCCCATATGCTGCCAGCTCATCAGACAGACATGGGACACAGTCCCTCACCATGTCATTTTTTCATTGTTTTTGTTAATTTCATGGATATCCATGCTTTCCTACATGTATGTCCGTGTATACATGTGTGCCTGGTGCCCAAATAATCCAGAAAAGGATGTTAAGTTCCCTAGAACTGAAGTTACAGATAGTTGTGAGCCTCTCTGTGGATGCTAGGAATTGAACCTGGGTCCTCTGCAAGAGAAGCCAATGCACTTAACCTCTGAAGCCATTTCTTTAGCCCCTGTGCCATTTCTTTCACAAAAGACTAATCAGGAACTCTCTAAAGGGGGACATACAGGAGAAGCCCCCTCATATCCAACCAGCCAGATCCAACCCGCTGTGCTATCCAGTATCAGGCTGCCCAGTTACAGAGTGAGAGAGGAGAGGGGAAGGGTCTGACAGTGCCACGGGAGCACATCCTTAAGGTAAAGAGAAGTCGGGGTCAGGACTGAGCTGCAGCCTCAGTAAGCAAGCATGGGTGGAACTAGCCAAGCAAGCAGGCCGTGGACTTCCCGGTGTGGGGCAGTTTTCGGTACCCTGCAGGCAGCCATAAATGGGCTTTTAAGCATCTAGGGTTAGTTCTGCCCTCTGCACTTTGGGAAAAGATTGACAGGCCCCAGAGGCTTCCTTCCTCCCACCTTAGGACAGCCAGGAAAAACAGTTTGTGAGGGGAGAAAGCATCAGGCAGGTCTGAGATAGGCAGGGCTGACACAGTGAAAAGAACAAGAAGAAAGAGTGTCAAATCTTATTACTAAGTCTTTTTTTGTTTTATTAGTTTGTAATATTTATTTTTAACTTTCTTTGTGTATCAGTGTTTTGCCTATGTGCATATTTCTGTACCATCTGCGTGTCTGGTACCTATGGAAGTCAGAAGGGGGCTTTGGATCCTCTGGAACTGGAGTCACAAATGACTGTGAACTAATATGTGGATGCCTGGACTTGAACCCAGGTCCCCTGTAAGAGCAAGTGCTCTTAACCACTGAGCCATCTCTCTAGCCCCACCCTGTTGGTCTTGATATGTTCATCATCTCTGAATTTGCTCAGCCAATTTGAAGGCCATCTCTCCACACTGTGAAGGCATTTTAAAATGTTTTATAAAACTGTTTATGAACAAACTCATTTTACATACTTGTAACTTTTTCTTGAATGTTGTATTTTTTAACTATGTGTATGTACATGTGTCTCTCTGTGTGTGCTGGAGGTGGTGGTGGTGGTAGCATGCAGGATCAGCTGGGAACTGATCCTGAGTCCTCTGTAAGAGCAGTATATTCTCTTCAGCACGGAGTCATCTCTCCAGCTCCATGTGAGCTGTTTCATGACCATTTCTAGAGAGATCTCCATTTTGCTTGGCACGCTGCCTCTCTCTCTGATCGTCTGTTATAGGAGTTGTTATAATCAGAATGGGGGCCCTGGCAGCACTAGCAGGCTGGGCTTGGCCACCCATCCTCACTAGTCTAGTAAGGAAACAACAACAACAAAACAAAAATAGTAAAAGGAGGTTTATTCCGTGTGACCTCATTGGGGGAGGACCAAAGTGACCCCAGTCTCAATGGGGTCCGGACGTGATGTTCGAGTTCAAACAGAGGACAAGAACTGTGCATAGCTGAGCCGTCCTGATCAGGTGTGGTCCTGCCCATTGTTGGGGCCAGCAGCTCCAGTGTCTCCTGCAACGTAATCTAAGAAGCTGTCAGAACTGTGTGCAATCTCGATCTGGGAGACAAACCTCTTCCCTGTCTGGCATCGTGTTCCATACTTTTTCTTCTCCCAGAATGAGGTTCACAGGGGACACCCCAATTTCGTGGAATCCAATAGTTTGAAAACAAGAGGGAAGGACACAAGTGTCTCTTTCGAATAACTTCATCCTTGCCAGACCCCTGCCCTAATCCAAGCCCTTCTGTGGATAACTTAGGCTGACAGCTGGCATGTGTCATGTGTCCTTCTATATTTATCCCTCAGTGTGTGTGTGTGTGCATGCATGTATGAGTGCATGCACACACGCACACACACACACACACACACACACACACTCCCCTAAGCACAGCGAGTGATACAAAGGCACTTTATTAAATGGCTGCCCAGCAGGCTATTAGGCGAACATATTATGGAATAAGATAACCTATCACCATTTATTCAGCTATACTTAGCTGACAGCCATTTATAGTCTGCATCCTATTATAAACATCAATTACACTGTATAGATCACGTCCATTTCCTAATTTACTAATGTTTTAATGGGGTATGCTTTTATGTCTATGGGATAAATAACAAGAATGAGGGAATGAGGGCACTCTTAATTTTAGCATCTTAATTTTAACAGGTGTTTGAAAATGATCCTAATAATATTAATTTTCACAGCCACACCAGCAGGAGCTATTCTCAGTCCTGTGTGTGTGTGCGTGTGTGCATGTGTGTGTGCACGTGTGTGTGCACTTGTGTGTGTGTGCATGTGTTCATGTGTGTGCGTGCGCATGTGTGTGTATGTGCTTGTGTATGTGTGCACATGTATTGTGTCTGTGTGGGTATGGGCATAGTGCAGAGCCCACCGAGTCCAGACTCTAGAAGAGTCTGATCCTCAAAGCTGATTGTGAACTTCCAGACCTGAGGACTGGACACTGAGCTCAGGTCCTCTGCAAAAGCTACAAGTGCTCCTAACTGCTGGGCCATCTCTCCAGTCCAGGTTTCCCAGTCTTTAACATTAGTTTATCTGGCAGGTCTAGAGTAACTTCTCATTGTTATTTTATATGTCTGTGACTCATTCGGAATTTGGGTGTATTTTATATTTATTGGTCATTTAAATCTAAGCCTCTGTAGATTTTCTCAGGGTCTTTGTTTATTTTTTTTGGTTGTCTGCCTTAGCAATTTGAAAACAATTATATGTGTTTGGGGGTGAGTGGACTGGTGAGAACAGATGTGTGTGTGTGTGTGTGTGTGTGTGTGTGTGTTGCTGCTGCTGTGTAGCAAGTTCTAACTTGACATGTTACATTCTAGAGGTAGGCTCATTAAAACGCAGAAAGTAAACAACACATGTGTCTCAGGAAGTTCTTAAAACTCAACAAGAGTTGAGTCTTTAAGACTTACACGGTACTTCCCTCCTCAAGGGGCAAGCCTTAGAACTGATGGAGAGAGAAGACACTGGCAGTCAAGTTGCCTGCGAGTCCTTTGGGGAGCTTCATTATATGTATTTTTATGAGTTAACAGCCATGCTGAGGTGCTTTTTGGTCTTGTAGCTATCTTTGAGCTGGTCACAATCCTATAAGTAACCCTTCACCTATACTCTGTAAGTAAATCCAATAAACTCATGGGTTCACTGAAAATTCACACAGCAGGTGTTTGCATACACATGAGCAAATGGGCACATGTGCTTGTGTGTGCACATGCAGAGGAGGATGGACGATGTCTTCATCTATCACTTGCTACCTGATTCCCTTAAGACAGGGTCTCTCACTGAATGCTATCTGGCTAATGAGCTCCCTGTGTTCAGCTATCTCTGAGCCCCCAAACCAGGGTTACAGGCATGTAGAGTCAAGCCCAGCTGTTCATGAGTACTGGGGGTTCAAACTCAGATCCTCTTACTCATCAACCTTGATTGCTGTCTGTTGCTGTGACAAAGCACCATGACCAAATGCAACATGGAAGGAAAGAGTTGTATTGATTATAGGTTACAGTCCATCACTGAGGGAAATCAGGGAAGAATCCTTGAGGCAGAAATAGAAACAGAGATCATGGATGAATGTAGATGGAAGTTTCAGTCCTGCCTGGTCCTGCAGCTGTCTAGTCCCAAAGAAACACACAGGGGATTATATTAATTATAAACTGTTTGGCCTATTAGCTCAGGCTTATTATTAACTAACTCTTACAACTTAAATTAACACATAATTCTTGTCTATGCTTAGCCATATGTCTTAGTACCTTTTATCAGTGAGACATTCTCATCTTGCTTCCTCTGCTCCTGGTTGGTGACTGTAGACTGAAGCTTTTCTCTTCCCAGAATTCTCCTAGTCTGGTCTCCCTGCCTATACTTCCTGCCTGGCTACTGGTCAATCAGTACTTTATTAACCCAATACAAGTGACAAATCTACAGGGTACAAGAGCATTCTCCCATAGCCGATGAATGCTGCTCACTGGCTTGTTTTCAATAGCTTGCTCAGCTTTCTCTCTTTTTAAAAAATATATTTATTTGTTTTTATTTTTATGCCTCGGTTACATGCATGGATGTGTACATGTGTGTACCTGTTGCAGGAGGAGACCAGAGTAGGGTGTCAGATCCCCTGGAACTGGAATTACAAATGATTGTAAACCACTATGTGGGTGCTGGGAACCCACATAGTCTTCTGCAAGTGCTCTTAACCCCTGAGCCATTTCTGTAGCCCCTAAGCTTGCATTTTTAACACAACCAGGACCACCTGTCCAGGATCCATAGAGCACTGGGCCCTCCCACATCAATCTCTAATCAAGAAAATGCCCTCACAAGCACACAGGCAGACCACTCAGATGGAGGCAAGCTCTTGGTTGAAATGTCTTCTTGCAGGTGGTTATTCTATGTGTTAAGTTGAGACAAATTAACCAGTGCATCCACTGAACCCCAACCCTAACCCAGTTTGTGGAAAAGGTTGTGTGTGTGTGTGTTGAGTGATTTGGTGCTATGCCTCCTTGGGATACATTTTTTGACCGCTCTACTCTGCTGTGCTTTAAAACTTGGGCTTTCCCTCTTCAGTTTGGAAGATTTTCCTTGTCCCCACACTAAGTGTGTAGGCTCGGGGGTTTATTGGGTAATCTCCACATTTTAAATCCTTAAGAGAATCTCCTTAGCTTTGTGTTGCGATGAGAGGCTCATGTGCTGAAGGTCTGGTCCAGCTGCTGGAGCTGCTCTGGAGAGTTACTGGAGCCTTCCTCTTTCACCTGGCAAAGACATCCAGATACTAACCTCCCCTCCTCTTCACTGTCCCTGCTGAGTCAGGAGCACTAAATTTGCTTAGTGTGCTTAGCGCTAGACTGGGAGAGAGCTCCCTTTGAGATATAGCCCTTCAGTTTCTCGATTCTTTGTTTAAGAGATTTCACATTCCCAGGGAATTCAGGGTTTCCCTCATTCAGGGACCTTTCTCCATTGTTCCTCTAGTGGTTTTCTTTCTGCTGGGTGATTCCCTTTTTGTTTCTAGAATCCCCTCAGTGCACCACATCGTCTTTTATGGCTCCACCCTCAGCTATTCCACTTTAAAAATATCTTATTTATTTTAAGTGTGTGTGTGTGTGGGGGGGGTGCGTGCATGCACATGCAAGTGCATGTGAGTGCAGGTGTCTAAGGACTCCAGAAGAGGCTTCCAGATCCCTTGGAGCTGGAGTTATGGGCAGTTGAGAGCTACCTATCATAGGTCATGGGAACTGAAGTTGGGTCCTCTGTAAGATCAGCAAACATCTTTAACCTCCGAGCCAGCTCCCCAACTTGACCTTTGACCTTTCACTTTTTCCTTGCTAATTTTCACCATCCAATGCTTGTGCCCTGGGCCCTGTCAGAAATCCTTGCTATGTGACTCTCTGTAGCACTGTTGCAGGTGTTATGGGTTGGAGTCCAGAAGGCACCCTCCAGAATGCCCAGGTTCTTGTGTCTTAGAACAACAATAACAATAACAACAACAACAAAATGGACCAGGGACACAGAATAGTGGTAAAATAGAGAAAGTTTATTTCATTTAATTAAAACATTTTATTTATAGGTCAGTGTGTGCAAGTGTATATTCAGGCATGTGTGCCGGTGCCATGGAGACCAGAAGAGGGCATCAACTCCTTCTGCAGCTGGAGTTGGGCAGTTTTGAGTCTCCAGATGTAGAGGATGGGGAATGAACTCTGGCCCACGCCAAGAGCAACAAGTGCTCTTAACAGTTGAGTCTTCACTCCAGCCCTGGGATCTTTTTTTTTTTTTTTTTTTTGGTTTTTCGAGACAGGGTTTCCCTGTAGTTTCTAGAGCCTGTCCTGGAACTAGCTCTTGTAGACCAGGCTGGCCTCGAACTCACAGAGATCCGCCTGCCTCCGCCTCCTGAGTGCTGGGATTAAAGGCGTGCGCCACCACCACCTGGCTCTGAGATCCTTTTTTAAGGAGGAGAAAGACACCCCCAAGTGTGCAGTGGGGCTAGAGACCTGGGGAAGGGCTGGGGAGACCAGCATTGGTTCCCCAGAGTCGTGAACCTCCAGAGGTCATTTACACAGCTCCCGCTTTCTCCAGATGGAATTCTGGTTTTTCTTTCCTTTCCCTCACACATGCTCTGTGTATTGTGGGGAGAACATTTCTGCTCTTTATCTTTATCATTAATAATCTCTCCACCTCCTCTCCCTCCCTGCTTTCCTGTCACAGGGGTTATATACAATAGCCATCTTTTCCTTTTTCTCGCCAATCATGTTTTGGGGATGAGAAACCCTATTTTTCCTTCAGAAAAACTTTTATATGTGCACACTACTCTTGGTGACCAAAAACTGCTCAGCTTTCCTGATTAGTACCAGAGAATGGCTAAGAAAATAGAGCCACAGACAGATATGAGAGAAATTAAAATATTTATATGCAAATTTGGGCCATCATTTTTGAAGTCCAGAAGAAATGGATAATTTCCTGCAAAACTCGTTTCAAAATTGACCTCAGAAGTGAAACACTTGCAGAGAGGATGAACAGAAAGAGAGAAGTGTTGAGAATCACCACTTAGCAAGTAGCGGGCACCATCACAACCCAGACTCACTGAACATGAGGATCCCAGAAGAACAACAATCTTCTGCTGGCTGGGTGCTTACTCTCATGGGCTGTCCCCTTAAAAGTGGGGATCCCTGGAAACATGTTGAACTAGAGACTAGCACACATCTGGTTCGTCTAGAGGTTCTCAGGGTGAAGACAGCAGAATTCAGGAGAGGGAAGATTTGGACCCTTGGACCAGACGGGCATCTCCATAGTTGGATTGGGAGGCACCATGATGCCTCTAATGGCCCTTCAGGATCACCCTAAACCACATAGAGGGGCTGGGATTTTCCCTCCTTGCTTCACCTTGTCAACAGATGTTGTCCTTGGGAGGGGCACAGCTGTGGATATACCAGGGCAATTCACAAAGAGGCGTGGCACTGAGTCCCTGGCAAACCTCTCAGACTCCTGCAGGGGATTCTGGGAACCACACCGTGATATCCACTGCAGAAGACCCCTGTTCCTCTTCACTCTCGGTGTCTGTCACCTTTCCTGTTGCTGTGATAAGATTGCTGAAAGCTCAATGAAGGGATTTAAGGAAAGGGTTGTTTCAGCTCACACTGGGAGAGTACAGCCCATGGTGGGGGAAAGGCCTGGCGGTAGGAGCAGGAGGCAGCTGCTTGTTTTTACCACAGTCAGGAAGCGCTCAGCTTTCTCTCCTTTTTCTTCAATCCAGGACCCCAGGCCATTGGATGGTGCTGTCCACATTTAGAGTAAGGTTTCCCACTTCAATTCTCTCAGTCTACAAACTTCCTTGTAGACCTGTCTAGAGACGTGTTTCCATGATGACTCTAAATCCCATCAAGTTGACAATGAAGACTAACCATCCTGCATCTCCAGTGTCTCTGGACGGTTGTTGGAAGATCACAAGGGTCAGCAGATCTGAGAATGGTAAACGGGTGGGGGGGGGGGACCCACACTACAACAGCAGCCAAAGGGCTTCCCACTTCCTCCCACTTTCTCCTGTTCTTCCTGCCCCAGGAGCAGGGAGCATGCAGCCACACCCTGATAGCTGAGGAAGGGGATACAGAGGAGGGAGCATCTCTAAAGAAGGAAATATTTTAGCAGGCAAGCTCCTCCCACACTGTACTGTGTCACTATCCTTGCCATTGGGTGCCTGGAGGGGAAATTATTGTGTGAATTGAAGTTTTCAAGGGGAAAAAAACCCACAAAAAAACAAGCCTATGGCAATGATTCTATGAGGCTGGTTGGCTGGTTTCTTTATTATTTTTTTCCTATTCTGGTGTGGTGGTCTCTGCTTTATCTTATTTTATCATCCATTATCCCTTAGAAGCCTATTCATTTTCTAATGAGATGGGGAAGCGGGTGAATCCTGATGGGTGAGGAGGAACTGAGAGGAGTAGTAGGGGAAACTGTAATCAGGTTATATTATTTGAGAAAAAAAATCTATTTTCAAAAAAAGGGAAAATATTTTTTTAAAAAATCTTATTGTTTGTGAGAGATTAAAATGTAGCAGATCAGAGCCAATTGTCTTGGCCTATCTTTAGCCCTCCATAATACTGGACATAACATTTCTGTTACTGTCTAATGTGAAATCTTTTGGAATGTATTAACAGAGCACTAGATTCTACCAAAAGCTACTCATAGGTCATTAGACAGAACCTGAACTCTATAGGAGAGACTCCCTCTTTACTATACCCACTTACAGGATACTCCCATCATATATTTGAAGTGTCATGATTTATTAACTTTAGTTGTTCTGTTACTGTAAAAACTTCATGAAATTGTTACCACTGGAACATGGAATTCTGGGTAAGCTGAATCTGTGTTCCTGACTTCAGTATAATCATCTCTCTCATTCCCTTTGAGGTGAGAGCTATGTTTTGGCATTGATGCTTGTGTCTGTTTCCCTGACCACAACCCTGGGAATCAGCTGACCAGAGCAGACAGTGTAGGGAAAGAACTGAGCACCCCTTCCTCCACACCCCTTCCTCCACATCTTTCTCCCTTGTCCGTGGAAAACATTCCATTTTTTTATGTTGCTCTAACAGAATGCCTGAGACTGAGAAATGTATATATATGGAGGTTTCTTTTAATACTCATAGTTCTAGAGTCTGGGAAGCCCAAACTGAGGACCCACATCTGATGAAGGCTCATACTCTACCAACTGGCAGGAAGTGGAAGGGAGGTAGTGTGCAAGAGAGGCAGGGTTCCTCATCTCACAACTGCCTGTTTCCAGAGTGACTGACCCAGAACTCCCTCTCGGGAGACTCATTCATCCCTTTGTGTCTTTTCGTTGTTGTGATTCTTTATTGGTTCTTTTTGTTTTGAGACCAGGTTTTTCATGAACCCCACACTGGGCTTGAACTCACTGTATCATCAAGGATGACTTTAAACTTCTGAGCCGTCTTACTCAGCCTTCCCAATGCTGGGATTGCAGATGCACAACTCTACACTGAGCTGGGGATCAAAGCAGGGCTTCGTGCATGTTAGGCGGTCAACTCTCTCCACTGAGATATTTTCCCAGCCTCACTAAACCCTTTAACTTAGTCACCTCCTAAAGGCCCCGCATCTCTGTATTGCTCCAGGGACATAAAACATCGACGGGAGTTTATGAGAGGGTACATTGTGATGGAGCAGAGAACACCAACAAGTAGGGCTAGTAGCTCTGGTGGAAGCACAGCTGGGTTAGACCTGGGCTGGAGGCAGAGAAAACACTCCCTTTGGAGCAAGGGGCAAGTTTAAGCAGTCCCCAAATAGGCTGCTTGACTGTGAGTTCCAGCCCTGGCCTGGGCCCTGCAGGGACCAGAGGGGTTAGAAAGTAAGCTCCAAGAGCTCGGGTGTCCTTCCACTGGTGGCCCTCAGTATGAGCCACTTGCCTATGCAAAGCCTCTGCCTTACACATGAGTAGTTTGGGGAAATGTTTGCTCAGTCCTGAGTACTCACAGTTCTTGGAGATTTGGGTCCTTTGAAATTCTAACGTATCCATGAGGCTGAAGTATGGAAGCCAAGGAAGTTGTCTCAAAAGTCAACTGACCACCCTCTGCCTAAGCTTGGAAAGAGCCGTGTCCTCCAGAGGACCCCTGGTGTAAGGAGCAGTGGGCGTCTGCCACACAGACCTGGCCCTTCTGTTTGCATGGCTTGGCCAAGCTTAGCAGGAACCATGTAGAGAAGACAGAAGGAAAGGGTAGAGATGTCCAGGGATCTTAGCCTGGGTCCCAAGGTTTCCAGGTGACACAAAAGCAGACACCAAGTCAAGGACAGAACGCTGCGGTGCGCTCTGGAGCAGGGAACACTGCATTTGCAAATGCTGCAGCCGCTAATGAGCCGAGGTTTGGGAAGGCAAAAGTGAAGGACGAGAGAAAATTAATTTTTCCCATTTTGTATGAAGCCAGCAAAATCTGAATGGGGATAATTTTTAAGAGGGGCTGTGGGTCCCCCACAGGTGACTGTTTCCCAGTCCATGGGCAAGCATGTGTGTGGCAAATGAGCTGTGCTCAGAGCAAGGAACACAAGGGAGGCAGGCGGTAGGAGGACCTGTGGGTGAGCCCTCCCCATAGGACATGCCTGCAGCTGTCATTGCTAACATGACAGTCTGTGTGGTCATCTTTGGCATCAGCTCCAAGTATGAAAAGAACTCATTCACATGGCCTCAAAGAACTCGTGGAATGGCATCCCCAAGGATAATCAAAAAGGAACTTGCCTAAACCTGAGGGGGTCTCTCTCTAGTGGTTGGCACAAGCATGGGTTGAGCCAGGCGACTCTGTGTGATTCAATATGGACCGAAGCTCTTTCCTCCAAATGAAACCTTCCCATTTGAGGAAGGGCATGGGGCGGGGGAGGGGCAGGCGAAACAACACTCAGGAAGTAAACAAAACAAACTCAGCAAGCTCCTGAAAAGTACAGGATTCACGAGGTCCCACCCAAGGTTAGATGAGCAATAACAATGATGGGGAGAGGAGACTCTCCATCTGGCAGCTGCCCCAGGTCAGGCAGGGAGCTCTCGGGATGCAGCTTTTGTGAGTCATTGCCCATGCTGCAGTGGGCGCTTCAGGGATGAAGCTGCCTTTGAGTCACCCTGCTCTTGACAGTGACCCCTGATTCATACTTTGTAAACAACTTCAGGAAACATTTGTTCCTCAAACTAGACTTAGGTAGAATGCTGTAATTGGTACTCTCTCTGGGATGAATAGACAGTCACACAGCAAGAACTGATAAGCACAATGATGAAACACACACCTGTTCTTACTTGAATGAGCTTTTTATCCTTAGACATTGGCTTACTCAATCACATTAGCAGAACTGGGGAATCAAAACAAAAAGTTAGGACCGAGGCTGTCGCTCAGTAGAGTATGTGTTTAGCATGTGGGAAGTCCCTGGGTTTGATCCCCGCCACTGCTACACAAAGTCAATTAACTTGTTGTTTCTCCTCAGCTTCTTCATCTGTGAAATGGGAAACACTTAACTTCTATTTGGAGAATTATTCACAGGCACACAAGCACAAACTGTATATATACTCACGTGTATGAGTATGCAAGTATGCATGTCTGAATGTGTGTATACAGACATGGACTTTTGTGTGCGTGTGTGTGTGTGTGTGTGTGTGTGTGCGTGCGCGTGCGCGTGTGTGTTTGGATGCACATAGAAGTGTACACATGCATGTGGAGGCCAGAGGCCAACTTCAGCTGTCATTCCTCAGGATACCATCCATGAGAGTCTCTCACTTTTACCTGTAACATGCCAAGTAGGCTGGGCTGGCTGGCCACTGGGGCTTAAGGATGTGCTGTCTTTGCCTCCCCAGCATGGGGATTTTAAGATGCATGAATTCTGGGGCTTAAACTCTGAGCCTTGCATTTATCTGGGAAGCAGTTCACTGAATGAGACCCAGCCCCAGATGTATACTCTTTACATTTGTAAAAAACAGCAATTTGAATGTGTCTGTGTGTGTGTGTGTGCATGTGCATGCACATGCACACACACACACACACGCCTTTCATGGTGTCAATGCCTTTAATCTAAGTACTCAGGAGGCCAAGATAGGCAGATCTCTGTGAGTTTAAGGTCAGCCTGGTCTACATAGGGGATTTCAGGCCAGCCAAGGCTACCTAGTGAGACCCAGTCTCTCTATATGATATATGCTTATATATGTGATATGTGAGCATATATGATATACACATGATGCCTACATATACACATAATGAGTATGCATAAATACTACTCTGGCTGATGTTTCAGGTTCCTGGGGTCACCGTCATCTCTCCCTTCAAGAGGCAGGGGCAGGAGCTTATGCCAAGGGCAGGTGGTGGTGGCCCCCAGGGCACCAATGTATTTGAACATCAAGGACTTTATGAAAAGAAAAAATTTAAGGTTGAAGTCAGTCTAAAAGGAAATCGTAAATCCTGAGCGGATTGGCTAAATGAGAATGGATTGCCTTGATCTGGCCAGAGGGAAATTTAGGAGTTAGCGTGGCAATTACAGCACTCCCAGAGTTATAGGGTGCACCGGAGAGTCTTTAACCAATGCCCTGTAGCCGGAAGAGTAATTCACCAGCCTTGGCTGTACGTCTAAAGGGAAGACTGGTTCAAGACCAAGCAGTTTTTTCTTCCAAATTAAAAAGCAATTTGCATCCTTAAATCACAAGCAGCCCAGTTCTCTCTCGCACTATGCAAATCTTATTCTATGTGCACACAGACTGAGACAACAGTAAAAAGAAAGAAGCAAAGGAAAGGAAGCGGATGGAGAGATGCCTGAGTGGACCAAAGCATTGTAAAGAGGCTAAAGAAGAGCCTAGAAAGTTAAGGGGAAGCTGGGAAACCTAGAAAAACATCTAGTTGACCCATCAGCGTGAGATGACTGTCTTGATTGTGTGAACAGTTAGGTGCTTCTTAGGCCTGGATGAAGGCTGGCGCGCTGTGGCTCTGCCTGGTGAAGGCTGGAGCTGTGGCTCCGCTGGATGAAGGCTGGTGCGCTGTGGCTCTGGTGGTGCTCTGTGGCTCCGCTGGTGCTCTGTGGCTCCGCTGGTGCGCTGTGGCTCCGTTGGGTGAAGGCTGGCCATGTGTCTCTTCTGGGTGAAGGCTGGCGCGCTGTGGCTCCGCTGGGTGAAGGCTGGCGTTGTGGCTGTGCCCATGTGTCACCTTTGGCCTCTGGGCTATGTTATCAACGAAACTCTTCTTTGGGGTGCCTACTTGCCTGTTATGGAAAATATCCAGTTGGTTTCTTCTTGTTCACCAACCACTTGTGGCTAATCAAAAGGATGAAGAGAGGCCTTGGAAACCAAATCATGGGCTGGGGCAATGGCTCAGTGCAGTACCTGCTGTGCACATAAGGATCTACTGGCCATTGTAGTGTGCGCTTAGTCCCAGTGCTGGGGATGTGGGGACAGATGGCTTTTTAGGGCTCACTGGCCAGCTGGCCTAGCCTACTTGGTGAGTTCCAGGCCAGTGAGAGACCCTGTCTCAAAAAATAAGGTGCACAGTGCCTTTAGAATAACAGTTGTCCCCAGGTCTCTACATGCACACAGACATGAGTTATCTTGCATGTTGGTGTGTGCTCAATTCACTTTCTTCTTTGTGTTTAGTCTGGGATTACAGCCCAAGGCACAGTGCTACCCATATTTAGGGTGGGTCTTCCCCACTTAGTTAAACCTTCCTGGAAACACCCTCAAAGGCACACACAGAGGTATGTTTCCATGGTGATTCTACCTCTTATAAGGTTGATACCATGTGTACATGTCTTGCCAAAAGAACTCAGGCAAATGAGAGAAAGAAATCTCTTTCCTGTCGTGTTAAATTCGCCACTTGTAATTTTGAAGCATAAATAGGGCAGCCTAGGGACATCTCCTGAACTACCAGGCTGCAGTAGCCCATGTCTCCAGAATAAGGTGGCTGTCAGCGTGGCCTGCACCCTGGCCCTCATGGGAAAGACTAGTGTTTGTTCAAGGAGACTCTCCCCTGTGATTCACTGTAGGGAGTTCCGGGGAGCCTGGCGTCACCACATCCACCAGTGACAAGACACACATCAGTTGAAAAGGTTCATTGCCCTGGGCCTAACCACAGTAAGGAAGGGGGCATGGCACCCTTAGAAGCTACCTGCAAAGGAGGAGGTGGGGGCACCATCTGGTGCCAGCAACAGGAAGCACATGATGCCTGCTACCAGCCTTCACACCTTTGGGTGTCACCGTCTTGAGACCCGCAGACAACACACTAAAGGGGCCTGTGCTCAAGGAGCCTGAAACAAATCCTCTGGCCAGCCGGCACCAGAGGAGTCTCCTGAAACCAATGACCCAGAAGATTCTGAAGGCCCAGGCTCCAGTCCTCTGGGTCGACACCCCTCACTACACCCCCACCTGGAGGAGGGACAGCAGCTCTGAGTCCGAGTCTGAGCCCTGGGGCACCTATGGTGGTCTCTTTAATCTCATGAGTGGAACAGAGGGTCTGTGAGCTACAGGAAAGGAAGAAATATGGGCAATAGCCCAGGTGGCTCAGGAGCATTTTGTAAACATCTCCATAAACCCTAGAGGGCCTTGGGTGCCATATGGGACTTTAGAAAATTGTGAGAAGGAACCCAGGACCCAAATGGATCCAGCCTGGACCTCAGTGCTCGTCTTCAACAGAGTCCCCAGCCCTGGTTGGCTCTGGGGATCCATGTCTGCTTTCTTGTTCTGGGGTGGGTTTCAGCTGGGCAAATAGACCTGGTGTGGGTGATAATCTCTGGATTTCTCAGAGGAGTTATGAATTGCATAAGGTAACTCGACAGGATGGGTTTGTCTTTAGGCCTCAGCACTCCGGGTAAGAGCAGGGCAGGGCTTCTAAACTTACAGGAACATCAGAAAGAACTGAGAATGATCTGAAACCAGTGCTTTGTCGGTCTGGAGACTCTGCGCTCAGGAGTATGCCAAGAAAGAACAGCAAGGTCTTAGGAGTCAACAGTCTAAGTCAACATCTGAATTCCCTCACTTCCAAGTTGTGTGAGGTCAGGCAAGTTGACTCAGATGCCAACTGGAGACGTGGAGGAGTTCAGGCCCGTGTGTTTCTAGTCTTTATGGGCTGTGTGATCTTCGTAAGGTACATAACCTTTCTGAACCTGCTTTTCACCAGTTTATAAATGAACGGAAGGGTGTTCTATCCCACGGGTGTGAGGCTTGAGCAGAATCAGCCGTTTTAAATACACAACACAGCATCGAGGATTCTACAAGGAACTAAAAACATTTTTCCATTTGAGATAATATGATTGCATCATTTCTCCCTTCCTTTTCCTCCTTCCAAACCCTGCCATATGCTCCTCCTCGCTTGCTTTCAAGTTCATGGCCTCTGTTTTTCATTATTGTTACATGCCTATATATATGTATATATATGTATATATATGTGTATATATATATTCCTAAATGCAACCTGTTCAGTCTGTATAATGTTATTTATAAGTATATTTTAAGAGCTAACCATCTAGTATTGGAGAACCAATTGATGTGCTCCTCCCTGGCAGGGGGACTATTTATCCCACTCTAAATATTCTTTAGATGCCTGCAATTCTCTGTATGGGGTTGAGGCTTTATGGACCCCCTCCTGTCTGCTTTGGCATGTCTAATGTTGTTCTCTTTGTTCTGCTCATGTTTAGGCATAAAGACATTTTTTAAAGGGCAATGTCTCATGTATCACAAGCTGGTTTTGAACTCTATGTATAGTTGAGAATGACCTTTAACTTCCGATCCCCCTGCCTCTGCCTCCCTGGAGTTATAGGTGTGCTTCACCATGCCTGGTTTATGTGGTGCTAGGCATGGGTTCCAGGGCTTTGTAGACAAGCACCTTGCCCATCCAGCTGTCTCTGTCCTGAGCCCCAAATCTTAGAATTCTTCCTTTCCCTCTCTTCAACCACTGCTGGAATTGCAAGCATGCTAGGTAAGCGCTCCACTGGGAAGGTTAGGGGACAGCTTGTGGGAGTTGGTTCTCCCTTTATACTGTGTGGGACCTGGGGACTGAACTCAGGTCATCAGTCTCGGTGACAAGCACCTTTACCCGCTAGTCCAATTGCTGGTCCACAAATACTTTTTAAAAGAAGGCTCTTCCCTTGCCTGCAAGTTGCAGAGGCTCAGAATTCCCCATCCAGCTTTTAGCTGTGTCCCCCGCGGCTCCCTGCGGTCTCCTGTCTTGACAGCGCACACGCTCATCAATCCTTCTCTCCACTAACTGCTCCCGTCATATTAATCTTCCATGTTCCCTCTCATCTCTGAGCCTTTGCTCCTGTCAGGTGCCACTGAAGGTTCCCCCTCCTTGCTGCCAAACCAGGATGAGCACCCTTTTCACGAGCCTTTGTCAAGTGAGAATGCCATTCTTCATAGTGAGAGGTAGCAGAAAAGAGGCGGAAGGACAAAGCCAGGAACAAGCTTTCCATATTCATATTCGTGCCGTCGGAAGAGGGGGGAGCGCTTCGAAATTAGAGACGAAGAACAATGCATCAATTTAGAATCAATAGGAAATGAACACACGCTGGCAGCTCACAACTAGGGACGGGGGGGGGGGGTGGTAGGGACAGTCGATAAACATATGAAAGAGGCTTGTCCCAGCTCGTCACTCACACAGCTTCATAGCGACATGCACTTTCCCGTAAGTTTATTGGCAAAATTATGATGACAGTGCTCAGTGGGTCGGGGAGCACGAGGCGACGCCATGGGGTGCTGCTAATGGGCTGTCAGTCAAGGGAGCCTCTCTGGAGGTGCTGTGGCAATATTTACCAAATAGCACTTATTTTCAGTTTTTAAATTCTATTTTGTTTACTTTTTGCAGTTCAAGGAATTGAACCCAAGGCTTTGCATAAGCAAGACAAGCACCCTCCCCTGAGCTACACTGACAGCCAGCCTGCAGGCCTTCCTGCCTTCCTCCCTTTCTCTCTTTCTGTTTCCCTCTCTGTCTCTGTCTCTCTCTCTGTCTCTCTCTCTCTCTCTCTGTCTCTCTCTCTCTCATGTGTGTGTCCTGAGACAGGGGTCTTCCTAGGTAGCCCAGGCTAGCCCAGAATTTGTGATTTTTTTTTTTCCTTGCCTCAGCCTCTGAAGGCTGGAAGTATGGATTTGTCACCGCGCCCTGTTCACGAGGTGCCCTGTTTCTGCCTCCACAGTACTGAGGTTGCAAGTGCTCACCACAAGCCTTGTTCTCACGTAGGTTCTGAGACTTGAACTCAGGTCCTTGCCAGGTCAGCACTTTACCAACAGAGCCATCTCCCAGCCCCAAAGGGCTGTCGGTTACTGGTGGGCCGTAGGCTTGCCGTGATGCACCCTTGTCACCTGAATGTCAGGTACAGGGACATGCAGTCCATGCCTCCACTAGGGCACTGTCCTAAGTGGCAATGGGACAAGCTGGATTCTGAGCTGATGACTGCATGGCCCTGGGCCTTTGTGTGAGGAGAGCACATCTGGAGTGACTCATTGCTGCTCTTTGTGGAGTCTGAGCTTGTGAATGAAGCAAGGGAGCAGGCCAAGGCCGGCCTCTCTCAGTCCATCCCATTGCATGGCTTTCATTTTCTCCCTGCGTGAGGATCACTTTTTTGATAAAGGAATTTGGCCTTCTGAGCCTTTATGTAGCCCCACCCCACTGCATTCACTATTTTTCACATCGTGATGACAAAATGCCTGACACAAAGCTACCCAAAGGAGGCAAGGTTTATCTGGGTTCACCTTCCAGGGTGCAGCTGTCAGGGTGGGGAAGGTGTGACTCAGGGGTGTGAAGCAGCTGACCACATTGGACTCACCTTTCAGGGTGCAGCCATCAGGGTGGGGAAGGTGTGACTCAGGGGTGTGAAGCAGCTGATCACGTTGGGCTCACCTTCCATGGTGCAGCCTTCAAGGTGGGGAAGGTGTGACTCAGGGGTGTGAAGCAGCTGATCACATTGGACTTACTTTCCAGGGTGCAGCCATCAAGGTGGGGAAGGTGTGAGTACAGGAGTGTGAAGCAGCTGATCACATTGGGCTCACCTTCCAGGGTGCAGCCATCAAGGTGGGGAAGGTGTGACTAGGGGGTGTGAAGCAGCTGATCACACTGGGCTCACTTTCCAGGGTGCAGCCATCAAGGTGGGGAAGGTGTGACTCGGTGTGAAGCAGCTTATCACATTCGCAGCTATAGTGGGTAGACAGAGAACACTGAAGGCTGCTGCCTAGTTCACTTTCTCCTGTATAGGTAATCCAGGACCCCAGCTTATGGGATGGAGCTGCCTGTATTCAGAGAGAGTCTCCATCCTCAGTCAACCTGATCTAGAAACTCTCCCACAGACATGCCTGCAGATTCTAAATCCTATCAAGTTGGTTATCAAGATTAATAATCACACCAGCATGCCTGAAGACCCTGCTTAGATTCTCTTCCACCTGGACCTCTCTTCCTAGGTGCTCAAGGGCCAGACATCTATTCATCTGTTCAACAAACCAGGGTAGGCAGCAGTGATGTGCAGGCCCTGGAAGGCAGAGCTCGGTGTCCCTGGATTGGGAGAATGTTTACTGGAACTCACATCTCTCAAGGACGTCTGGTTCACACCTAGGCCTGTTCAACCCGTGACCCACAGGCCACACACACCTCAGGATAGAAATGAATGCAGCTCAACACAAGGCTGAAACGTTTTGTAACTTAAGATATCATGAGATTGCATTCTTACGCTTTGGTTTTGTAACTTGAATTCATGGTCCTTGCACGTGAACTCTGCCAACAGCAGTGTTAAATGGTCAGTGTCAAAAAGTTGGGCACACCTGTGAATTCAGACCCCTAAACATGGGTGTCCACACTCAGCTTGGCCCTGAGCTGGTGGAAGGAACTGCGACGTCAAATTTAGGCCTCAGAGAACTCCAGCTACAGAGGATCACAGAGATCTCAAGGGCTCTCCTGGACAAGCTGGAGAGGTTGGGCTGAGAGGGGTCAGAGGTCTGGATTGAGACAATGGCTTCTGGGAATGAGAAATGATCTCAGCAGGATCTGGTCACAGAACCAGAAGCGCTGGAGGAAGGAGGAGGAGCCCTTGGTTTCCCATCCAACTTTTCGGGAATGGAACATCTTCAAGGAAAAGAGGAGATATGTGGATGGGGAGCGGGAAATGTCCCAGCTTGGGGGCTTGAAGGTGTGTGTGAGAGGAGAATGGCATTCGGAGGATGGTGAGGCCACAACACTAGGCAGGGTGGACAGTGTTCAGTTACAGTAATGGTGCTAGAAGCTTCGGTAGTGCTAGGGCCCAGGGCTCAGCTCCAGGCTGCATGAACACAGATAATGACCTGTTTCTGTTTAGATGACACCAGCAGAAATAAAGTCTTTGTGCTGTAGCTCCTGGGAACAAAGTCTTAATGAGGAGTTGTCTAGATTTGGGTGTCCTGTAGGCATGTGGAGGGATTGTCATAATTGTTAACTGAGGTGGGACGACACCCTGAATGTGGATGTCACTCTTTTTTTTTTAAAAAAAAAAAAAAGAAAGACTATCTTTCTGCATCATACATACCAATCCCAGTTCCCATTCCCAACCCTCCTCCCATTCCCTCCACATACCCCCCCACCCAACCCCCATCCACCTATCCACAGAGAGGATAAGGCACATTGCTTTGAGGAAGGTCCAAGGCCCTCCCTGCTATATCTAGGCTGAGCAAGGTATCCATCCAAAGAGAACAGATTCTCCAAAAGCCAGTACAGGCAGTAGGGATAAATCCTGGTGCCATTGCCAGTGGCCCCTCAGTCTGCCCCAGCCATGCAACTGTCAACCACATTCAGAGGAACTAGTTTGGACCTATGCTTGTTCCTTCCCAGTCCGGCTGGTGTTGGTGAGCTCCCATTAGCTCAGGTAGACTGTTTCTGTGGGTGAACCCATCATGGTCTTGACCTCTTTGCTCATATTCTCATTCCTTATACTCTTCAACTGGACTTTGGGAACTCAGTCCAGTGCTCCAATATGGGTCTCTGTATAGTGATAAGCTGCGGGCAGGCCTGCTTTTCATCCCACCCGGCTCCCAGCCACCGGCTAGCTTATGCCCCGAAATAACAGCACACAAATTGTAATCTTTTAAACACTGCCTGGCCCATTAGTTTCAGCCTCTTATTGGTTAATTCTCACATCTTGCTTTAACCCATATTTAGTAATCTGTGTAGCATCACAAGGTGGTGGCTTACCAGGAAAGATTCAGCATGTCTGACCTGGTGGCTGGCTCCATGGTATCTGTCCCAGAGAGGAGAGGCATGGTGATTGCCTAACTTCCCTTCTTCCCAGCATCCTGTTCTGTCTACTCCACCTATCTAAATCCTGCCCTATCAAAAAGCCAAGGCAGTTTCTTTATTAATATTTAAGATATTCATCAGTCTGGTTACAGGGCAAGGCCGGTTTGGGCACCCTCTTCTCTACTTTTTAAGGTCTTAGCTGGGGTCATCCTTGTGGATTCCATGGAATTTCTCTAGAGCCAGTTTTTTTGCTAGCCCCATAATGGCTTCCTCAATGAAGATATCTCTTTCCTTGGTCTCATCTCTGTCCTTCCTCCATCACGACTATCCTGTTCCCTCATGTTTCTCCTCCTGCCTCCCCTTTTCCCCTCCTTTTCCTCTTCCCTCACTTCTTCCACCACCCCCATGCTCCCCATTTTGTCAGTCGATCTTGCCTATTTTGACTTTCCAGGGGAGGCCACCATTTTATGGACTGGGCCCTGGACTGTATCAGAAGAGAAATCTAGCTGAGTCTGAGAAAGCAAGCAGGCAGCATGGCTCATTCATTCTGCCCTTGACTATGCCTCCAGGGTGCCCAGCCTCCTGCCTCTGACACTCACCTGCAATGATGGGCTGTAGCCAGGAATTGTCAGCAAACCCCCTTCTTCCCCAGGTTGCATCTGTTCCTATCACAAAAATAAAACCAGAGCCGCAAACGGCTCTTTTTAATGCAAGCTTTACTTAAGAACAAGAAAACATACGCTTTGTTTATTTTTCCTTTCGTCCTCTCTCCTGTTTTTGAGGGGAAGCAAAGCTACCCATCCTCCTCGTGGCACCGTCCCTGCTGGGGGACAAGGGGAGCAGTGAACAGAGGAGATGAAGTGATGTCATTCTGATGGGGCAGAAGAGAGGAAGGAACCAAAGAGGAAGCCGGGGCCAGGAAGCAAATGAAACCCTCCAAGACACGACCAGAAGATCAAGGAGAATGTGTTTCAGAATGCATTTTGAGTCTATAAACTTTGTTGGGAGTGGTGTTGGGAGAGATGGCTCAGCTGCTAAAGTGCTTGCTGCACACACATGAGGACCTGAGTTTGATCCCCAGGAGCCACGTAAACATGCCAGGCATGGTGGCACATGCTTCTCCTGTGATCCTGGGAAGCTGGAGACAGGTGGATCCCTGGGGCTTGCTGGTCAGCTAGCCAAGCCAAATGTCAGGCCCCAGTTTCAGTGAAAGCCTCTGACTCAAAAGAAAAAAATTTAAGCCCAGCCTGATGGCTTAGCAGGTAAAGGCACAAGTCTGATGAACAGAATTTAATACCCAGAACCCACAGGAAGTTGGAAGGAGAGAATTGACTCCACAAAGTTGACCTTTAACTTAAACATGCAGGCAGTGGCATGTGCACACCCATCTTAAATACACACATTTATTATTAATGATTACTATTTAATAATTTATTCATTAACTTCATCGATATTTTTATTAGTATAATTTTATTATTTATTAATAATAAATGAAAGAAAGAAGTGGAAGATGATTGAAGATACTTGACGTCAGCCTCAGGTTTCCACAGGTGTCCACTGTTCTCTGTCAACTGGATACAGTTTAGAGTCATCTGGGAAGAAGGGTCCTCAGTTGAGAAAATGCCTCCGTCAGACTGGTGTGCAGGCAAGTCTGTGGTGCATATTTCTGATTAATGACTCAAGCATGATTGTCCCACTCACTGTGGGCATGCTGCCTCTGAGAGTCCCACCCACTGTGGGCATGCCGTCCCTGAGAGTCCCATCCACTGTGGGCATGCCCCCCCCCAGGGCAGGTAGTCCTGGGCTGTGTAAGAAAGCAATCTGAGTGTGCCACAGAGAGCAAGCCAGGCAACAGCGTTCCTTGAAGTCTCTGCTGCAGTTTCTGCCTGCAGGTTCCTGCCCTGACTTCTCTTTATGATGGACTCCAAGATCTTGATCATGGTGTTTATCACAGCAGCAGACAGCAAGCTAGGACACCCATGCACATACACGTGCACACACACACACACACACACACACACACACACACACACCTTATTTTTTTAAAGAGACAATGGTTAAGTGTCAATCACTTTCCATTTCTTTTTTTATCCGTTGACTTCATCTATCAATCAATCTATAGATAAAGATATGTTTTAGCCATGTAGCTAGGTTCCTACCTACCTACATGTGGTTCACCTATTGATATATTTGTCTGTCGATCCACTGATGTGTATGGCATCAACTATTGATCTACTGATGTGTATGTCATCCACTATTGATCTGTTATGTCTATCATCTCTGTCTGTCTACCATCCTCTGTCTGTCTTCACTTGGAGGCATGCTTGCCCAGCATAAGGCATTGTGTTTGAACATGAAGACAATGCTCGGAGCAACTTACGTTTTATTCAAGTGGAAACTGCACTGAAGTTATAAAAATTTAAGTAACAGCTTAACCCTGGAGCCACAAAGAAAAAGAAAAATACATTTGATTGCATAAAAAAAGGCAAAAGCTGCAGTAAAGTTGAGAAGAGAGCTTGGAGACAAAGGGTAAAGGTATCTGCTGGAGACAAACAACGACCAATTTCTTTAATTTATGTTGAATGAGTCATTGAGAAAAAGACTCTGGATGAGCAGATGTGAACAGGAAACTCTTCTTGATGAAAGATAGTAGGAAAACATCTTGAGCCTAACACATAGTCAGAAACACATATTCTAAACAGCCATGAGGCTTTTTGTAGTCACGGATGGACGAATGAGCCTGCTGGGTCTTACTTCCAAGGCCTGGGGACAGGATGCCCTCTGCTGTGGGAGCCAGTGATAACCATCTTTGTTGTTTTAGGCAGGGTCTCTCTCTCTCTAGCCATGGCTGTCCTGGAACTCACAATGTAGACCAGACTGGACTCAGACCTGCAGAAATCCACCTGCTGCTGCCTCCTGAGTGTTGGGATTAAAGGCGTGTGCTACCACACCTGGCAATACCACCTTTTTGGAAGGTGATTTGGGAGCAGGTTAGCCCTTCAAATCCACATTCCACTCAGTCCAGCACAGCCCCATCCCCAGCAGTGAGGGCCCAGGTGTGCACCCGTATTCTAGACTGTGCAAGGACAGTCATAACAGCATGGTTACAACTTCAGTGACCACACCAACCCAGTACCTCCAGCCAGGAGTTCTGGGGTGGCTCTGTCACATCTGTATTTGAGAGTGCCATATGACCACTGAGGGACACAGCTCTTCTGAGTACCACATGCTTAGAGTTATACACATGTATGTTAAGGAAAAGCTGATATTCTGTCTGGATTATCCCAAAGCATTTTTATGCTCTTGGCAGGAATGAAGCTAGTCTAAACAGGCATTTGTGCCCCTCCTTTTGGCTATCAGGCAATAGAGACAATGCACCCTAAGAAAATAGAATTTCCTTCCCAAGAAACTTGTGCTGGGAGAAGGACAGGCTGAAGCCTGGTGCCAGCCAGAGGCGGAACTTGTCACTTTACAGCAAAGACTGATGGCCGGACTACACCCTGACCAGGACTGCTTAGCTATGAATAAACCTTGACCTCTATTTAAACATTTTCAATTTTTTTATTGTATGCATTTGAGTGCTATACTTGCATATATGTCTGTGCACCATATGCTCACCTGGTAACCTAGGAAGTGAGAAGAGACTGCTGTAATCCCTGGACCTGGAGGTATGGACTTTGTGAACCACCATGTTGGTGATGGGAATCAAACCTGGGTCCTCTGCAAGAGCAACAAGTGCTCTTAACCACTGAGCCATCTTTCTAACCCAACTCTGGCATGCCAAGTTGAGGCAGGACCAAGTCCCTTCCCCTGTATCAAGGCTAAGCAAAGTATCTCACCATAGGGAATGGACTCCAAAAAGCCAGTTCAGTCACCCAAGATAAGTCCTGATCCCAGTTCCAGAGCCCCCCCCCCCCCAACAGGTCAAGTCACATAACTGTCACCCACATTCAGATGACTTAGCTCAGTCCCATGCAGGTTCCCAGCTGTCAGTTCAAAGTTTGTGAGCTCCCACTAGCTCATGTCAGCTGTCTCTATGGTTTTCCCAGTCATGATCTTGTCATCCCCCGCCTTGCTCATATGATCCCTCCTCCCTCTCTTCAACTAAGCTCTAGGAGCTCAGTCCAGTGCTTGGCTTCCATCAGTTACTGGATGAAGGTCTAACCCAACTTTTGCCCTCTGTTTAAACCTAAATCTCATGTCAGGACCCAGAATATGGGCTTGGGAGTCACTGGGCCTCTTTTTTCCTCTTCCCCACATGGCCATGAGCAGTTAGCCTCTCTCTTTTCTCTGCTATTCCCTCCCACTTGGATGTTTCATTGGCCTGTTGAGGATGGTGGTCCAGCCTGGCTTGTTAGGACTGCAGGGCCCAGGCTCTGCCCCTGACAGGTCTGATCACAGGAGGATGAGTGTAAAACTCGTACCTTTATTGCCAGAGGCACACAGGAAGAGTGATAAGCAGCACAGAAACACACATTTGGGTTAACACGTGCCTTTGTTAGTTTGTTTCTTTTATTTTGAGACAATGTCTCATGTGCCACAGGCTGACCTCAAAGTCACTGTGTTTATGGGATAACCTTGAACTTCTAATACTCTTGCCTCCAGCTCCAGAGTGCTGGGATTATAGGCATGCTCCACCATGTCTGGTTTATGTAATGCTGGGGGTTCAACCATGTTTCATGCATGCTAGGAAAGTATCCTGGCTAGTTTTGTGTCAACTTGATGCAACCCAGAGTGGTCTGTAAGGAGGGAATCTCAATTGAGAAAATGCCTTCATAAAATCTATCTAGATGGGATTTTCTTAATTAGTGGTTGGTAGGGGAGGGACCAGCCCATGGTGAGTGGTGCCACCCCTGGGCTGGTGGTTCTGGGTTCTATAAGAAAGCAGGCTCAGTAAAGTCAAGAGAGCAAGTCAAGAAGCAGCACTCCTCCATGGCCTCTGCATCAGCTCCTACCTCCAGGTTCCTGTCCTGTTTGAGTTCCGTGTCCTGACTTCCTTCAGTGATGAGCAGCTCCATGGAAATGTCAGCCTAATAAGCCCTTTCCTCCCCAACTTGCTTTAGTTACAGTGCCTTCTCACAGCAATGGAAACCGTAACTAAGTGTGGTGGTTTGAGAGAGAATGGCCATGAAGGGAGTAGCACTATTGGGAGGGTGGCTTTGTTGGACAAAGTGTGTCACTAGGAGGCGGGATTTGAAGTCTTTTGCTTAAGGTTCACTCAGTGTCACAGTTGAGATAGTCTGCCAACCTTCCCCCTCCATAGCTAAAACAAAACCACCCATGGCACCAAAGTCCATCTTAGTGAGCCAGTGAGCTCACTGGGCTTCCCAGAGGAGAGTGAACTCACTGGGCTTCCCAGAGGAGTGTGAGCTCACTGGGGTTCTTAGAGGAGTGTGAGTTCACTGCAGATCCCAGAGGAGTGTGAGCTCGCTAGGGTTCCTAAAGGAGTGTGAACTCACTGGGGATCCCAGAGGAGTGTGAGCTCACTGGGGATCCCAGAGGAGTGTGAGCTCACTGGGGTTCTTAGAGGAATGTGAGCTCACTGGGGATCCCAGAGGATTATGGCAAGAGGAGTTGCTCATAAAAACAAAGCCTTAGCCCCATAGCACTATGACAACCGTGTCCTTGGGGCTTCCTGCACAGCTGGCTTGGCTGGAGAGTCTCTTCCCCCAGCAACCACGCTCTGGTAAGTTTGAGCTTCTGAGATGTGCAAGTCTTGTCTGGGGTTTCATGAACTCCCCTCTTCCCTCCAGGAGGAAATGCTTTACTTCTCAGAAACTACTGCACAGCAAGGTCCCTCCGGTAAAAGCCAAGCCAATCTCTGTCCTGCTTCTGCAGAGTTCTCTGGTTTGTGATTCAAATGGGTCTGCTCCTGGGCCACTAGCCAGTAAGCCATCAATCAGTCCTGATCCCTCCCCCGAGCTCCAGGCGTGGGAGAGCCCTCCATCCTCGGCCCCTTACTTGGTCCCTACTACACCTTAGCTAGGCAGCTGCACTGCTCCTTGCTGGTCTTGCCCTTGGAACCAGCGCACTTGCCTGGGCCATGCAACTCTGGTAGACTCTTACTACCCTTTTCCTCTTACCCATCCCCCTCCACGCTTTAGTGGCCTCTGGGGTTGGAACAGAGAGAAGAGGGAAGCTTCTTGTGTTTCCTCTTCCTGTGTCCTTGGACAACACCATTTTGGACTGAACTAAACCTTCATGCCAGCTGGACCAAGAGCCTTTTGAAGATCTGCATGGCTCAAGCCTTATCTTCCTGCTCCGGGTCAAACACCTGTCACATGGTATGGTCTGGTAGAACATGCTAGGTGTGATCTGTTGAAACACAAACTGGAAACACAGGAGAGTCTGAGGAGAATAGTAGAGGGATGGGCAAGCTTGTGAAGCTGGGATCTCCTGAGGACAGAGGGTGTGACGGTGTTAGGTGGGAAAGGGGCAACCGCACTTTCTCTCCACAGAACAACTGCTGCCTCTTAGCCACACGAAGGCAGGGGCACTTCCTGTCCTCTGGGCATCACAGCCCCACTTCCGGATGCAGTTGCCTCAAGAAAGTGTGTATGCAGGCCCCTCCTGGCTCTCCTCATCCTTCTGCCAGCACCCAGGAGGTCTGGCCAGGGAGTCCTCCATCACAGCCCATGAGAGATAGGAAGCTCTTGAATTTCTGGATGTGAGAGTCTTGCCAACATTTCTTCTCTCCTTGACCATCTCTGGGGTGGTTTGGTGTGGTTTCCTTGGAAAAGGCAAAGGTGTCCTTGGAAGCCATCCTTACCCAGAATTCAGTCTGTTATAATTAGATGTATTATATGCAAAAATATGCAGAAGCAGATTGGGGCTGTAGTTCAGTTTGTAGAGTATCTGCCTAGGACACACAAAACCTTGACTTCCACTCCCAGTACCACAAAAATGGCTGTGGTGGTGCTTGCCTGTAATCTCAGCACTTGGGATCAGAAGGGCAAGTTTGCTGCTTAGGCTAGATATCCTGTCTCAATTTTTTTTAAAAAAATATGTATAAAGGTATAACTATCCATAAAGTCGAGGAGTTTGCGGGAGGAAAGGGCAATGGTTTCTTCCATTTGTTTCTCAAGAGGTCCTCAGCGGGAGTCAGCTGGAACCTGGAGACAGCTTTGCTGCTTTGCCTTGAGCCAGCTTCTTCCTCCTATCTGGGCCATCTTGGCTCTCTCTTACCTGCTTGGAATCCTTCCTGTCTACCTTCCCCCTCCCCGCCCCGTGTCCCAACCCTAACAAAAGACCTAGTCCAACCTTTTCTCCTGGGAGGAGGCTGGCTGGGAAGGAAAGGTGGCAGGCTGCCACCAGGAGCCAAGTTTGAGCATCAGCGATTAGAACTGGACCCTGACTGGCTGAGGCTGTCTGCCACAGATCTTGCAGTCTCTCGTCAACCACCTGGAGAAGTCGTATCTTCCTGCCCAATGTTCTTACCTTACCTCTCTGAGCTTCGGTTTTATTGCGGCTGTAGAATCTCATAGGATGATTCTGAGGAATTGGTGTATGTGAAAAAGCCCTGGTCACAATTGGTGCTTAATAATAAATGGAAATTTTCTTCGCTGCCATTTTCTATGCCATCTATTCAGGTAACAGTAGAAACTGGGGAGGAGGAGGTTAAAGAGGGAGTTTGTGGAAAGCCTTGCTTGGAGAGACGTAAGGGTGTCTTTCTTCCAGGGTAGGAGATCCACAACCCTACAGTGCCCGCAGAAAAGCCCTTGCGGAGACCTAGCCTCTCCTCTCCAGGTTAGAAGCGCGCAGTGTTCAGTAGGGAGACCTAGGCAAGTTCCTGGAGGCTGTACGCGGCCTGCAGCGCCCCCTTGTGCTGGGAGTGTGAAGGCAGGCGACCTTTGCTTCCTCGCTGCAGAGAGAAACCTAGGGAGGGGAACATCAGGCTGGGGTGACATTTGAGAAAGCCATAGCCTGTAGCCTCGCAGGGCCCAGCGAGGGAGATGGAAAGAAATAGAAATAAGGTACTGATTCAATTCAGTGAGGGACCCTTGGTGTGGACCCCAATCTGTCCTCTGTCACTGATGCATCAGGGCTCAGGGACCTGAGGTTTGATCTGGACAGGTAGTGAATGGACCAGGTGCCCAAAAAGGTTGAGAGAGCAGGCAGGACATGAAGGTACAGCCAGGAATCTCCTCCAGGACACATGTCACCATGGCGACCCTGTAAGGCCACACCCTGACTCTTCCTCTCCTCAGCTGTACAGTGGTACCCTCAGCATCTTCCTTGCAGGCTCTTCTGCACGCTGAAGGAGACAGTGTGAGACCGACTACAGACTACTGACATTTCCAATCAAGACAGTGGAGAGTGCACCCTCCCCCTGGCACCTGTCCCTCCCCATCTGCAGGGCTGCCGCCCTTGGCTCTTGTCCTTTGAGAACACAACACAATCAGAGAACTCCCTGGTCCCAGCACCAGATCCACCAGATACTGCATCTTTATTCTCAATTTTGCCCTTGCTGAGAACCCTTGGCCTTCTACGGCTTTCTCGGGACTCTACTCCTAAGAACTGATGTCCTGTCTCCTTAGCAATTGAGCCTCCCTCTTACCCATCCACACACAAACAAAACTTACTTTATCTTGTTATAAAATGCCATGCCCTCTGGACACCCACCTCTCTATCAGCTGCAACCCATCTCTGCTCCTCATCCAAGGATTTTCAAGCCCTCATCTTCCTCCCATCCTTTGAGGGTCCTGTCATCAAGCACACAAAGGAGACCCAGGGAAATCATGACTGGGAATCTGTGCTTAGGATGAGTAGGATTCTAGCCTTTGCGATGACCCATACTATACTGTTAGGAGTTCACTTGAACTAATAATATTTTTCTACTTATAAATACATATATTTCTATTTATAAATATATATATTGTGCTTGTAAATGTCAAAGCAGCCAACTAAAGAACCATGACAAAGTATTTTAAGACGGAAGAGGGCTAGGTTTGGAGGCCACACCTTTAATTCCACCACTAGGGAGGCAGAGGCAGGCAGGCTTTTGTAAGTTTGAGGCCAGCCTAGTCTACACAGCGAGTTCCAGGTCATCCAGGGTCACATACCTTTTCCTAACGTGTGTTTGTGTGTGTGTGTGTGTGTGTGTGTGTGGTGTAAGCACACGTATACACCATGTGTATGCAGGTGCACTTTCCTGTGCTGGTATACACGGAGGTCAGAAGCTGATATGGGGATGTCATTCCTCAGTCATTCTCCATCTCATTTTGAGACCGAGTCTGTCAGTGAACCAGAAGCTCATTGTTCTGACTAGACTGCTGATCATGGAGTTTCAGGGAGCCTCCTGTCTCTGTCTCCCCTACCCCAGCTCTGGGGTGCAGGTTCACATTGCCATTCCTGTGTTTTCTTTTGACACAGATTTTCCCCCATATATGTAGATACTGTAAACAATCCATACACACACCCACACTCAGGCACAAACATGGACACATACACAGAGACACTCACATACACGCATATGGTTGCACACACACACACACACACACGCTGTGTGTGGCACACTGCACACTTAAGAAGAGGATGCACCACAGTTACAGTTTCTGCTCTAGGCACACTGAGTTAACAACAGCTACCCTGTTTCAAGGTTGTTCCATTGTGGGTAGCCTCTTGTTTCAAGCTCAGAGGACAGAGGAGCTCTGGGGAGCAGGGCTGGTGGCTACATCTCCTCAGCCTGGAGAAAGTTCTAATACAGGGAAAGTAGCAATTTAAACATGAGAAAGACCAAGAGGGCCCCCCGTAAAACACAGCTATGCTGTATCTGTCTTCTGGTGATAGTGGTTGGTATTTGAAGAAACTTTTCCCCCTGAGACAGGGTCTCCTTTATCACAGCTTGGCTTTGAACTTGTTATACAGTCAAGAAGGTCTTCAGACTTCTGACCCTCCTGTCTCTACCTCCAGAGTGCTGAGGTTACAGTCAAGTCCCACCGAGCACAATTTATGCAACATTGGGGGCTGAACCCAGAGCCTTGTGCACGTTAGCCAAGCACTCTACCAACTGAACCACATCCCCAGCTTTCCCCCTCGCTTCCTAGACCACGGGTAATACCTGCTACCTCTTCCAACATCAGCACCAAGGATGTGTTTTAACATCAATTTTTCTAATTTTACATGTATGTATATATTGTTAGCATTTCTTCTACAGTAAATAAGGATAATAAAATACACATACATATGTATATATTGACTACCCTATAGACTTTATAAAGATTTATTATATATACATATATATGTATATATACCCATATATATGTATATATACCCATATATATATGGGTGTTTTGCCTGTTTATGTCTGTGAATCACATGTGTGCGATACACACAAAGTCCAAAAGAGAGTGTTGGATCCCCTGAAACTGAAGTTTAAGGCAGTTGTGAACCACCATATGGGAGCTGGGACAGAACCTGGGACCTCTGCAAGAGTAGTAAGTGCTCTTAATCATTGAGCCATTTCTCCAGCCCCCTGTAGCCTCTTTTTCCTGTGTGAATTGGTGATTTATATTTTTGGGGCATGGCCTCTTTTCCCTCTGATTACCCCCATTACAAAGGGGAACCAAAAAGTGTTTGGACAAATCCATGCATATGAGCATCTGCCTGTTGGCACAGACCTGGCATAACCTCATCAGGTGAGTTCTGTTTGTGTATGATATTAGCAAAGATCTCTGGGCACTGTTTCACTCATTAGCAGCAAGGCAAATCTCCTGGGTGCTTCTGGAGTCTGACATTATACAAATGAAAAGGCACTGGGAATCCCAAGCACGGGAGCTGAGTCCAGTGGACTGAGATGCAGACGCTGGGTCTAATCTGTGAGAGGAGGTACTGTGAGATGGGATGCTGGACCACGTGTTTGCTGCTGTGCTGAGTCCTCCACACATACAGCACAGCTAGCCTGGGCTAAGTTCACAAGCACACAAGGAGCCTTAGGCTCAGCGTCGTGTTTTTTTCTTCTTTCAAATGGGTTATGGAAATTTAGAGAGTGGAAACCAGTATTTGGAGTGAGGGTACATGGATCATTTCTTTAAAAAGCCAAAATTCCACTTGGGTCTCAAGAATTTTCTAAAAATTGAGATAGAGTCTGATGTAACCCAGGCTAGCCTTCACACACTGTGTAGTGGAGGATGACCTTGATCCTGCACAACCACACTGCATCTACATGGTGCTGGAGACGAAACTAGGGCTTTGTGCATGCTAGGCAGGCAACTAAATGAACAGACATAATTTAAAGTAACATTTTCTTTTCATTTCCCATTTTGTGTTATTCTCTCAAAATGAAACTGTTAGCAACACTTTGCAACCTGGGAAGCTGGGACCCAGTGATTTATTGTGCAGCTGTTGAATTAAAATGTGTGTGTGCATGCGTGTGTGGTGTATGTGCATGTGTGTGTATTTGTGTGTGCATGTGTGTGGGGTGGGGGAATAAATGCAGGTGAGCACAGGTGCCTGAAGAGGTCAGAAGAGGGTATCAGATTCCCTAGAGTTGGCACTGGGCATGGTTACGTGCTCCTTTGCAAGAGCAGTGTATGCTCTTAACTGCTGAGCCATCTTCTCCAGTCCCAGATGATGCCCTTGGAGGCTGGAAGGGGTACCAGAGCCACTAGAACTGGAGCTGCAGGCAGCTGTGAGCTCCCTGTTATGGGTGCTGGGCATAGAACTTGGGTCTTCTATAAGAGCAGGTAGGGCTTTTGATCTCTGTGTGAGCGATCTCTCCAGCTCCCCAACAATTTTTAAATGTGAGTTCTGGGTTGCACACTCAGGAGAGCCATCTCTCCAGCTCCCCAACATTTTTAAACGTGAGTTCTGGGTTGCACACTTAGGTGAGCCATCTCTCCAGCTCCCCAACAATTTTTAAATGTGAGTTCTGGGTTGCACACTCAGGTGAGCCATCTGTCCAGCTCCCCAACATTTTTAAACGTGAGTTTTGGGTTGCACACTTAGGCGAACCATCTCTCCAGCTTCCCAACATTTTTAAACATGAGTTCTGGGTTGCACACTTAGGTGAGCCATCTCTCCAGCTCCCCAACATTTTTTAAACGTGAGTTCTGGGTTGCACACTCAGGCTCTCACACTAGCACAGTAAGTGCTTTTATTCACTGAGCCATCTTCCTAGCCTTCAGTTTGTATTTTCTGAGTTTTTGCTCTGGGGGTGGGGGCTGCCAAAAGTCCTCAGAGTTGTGGACCTCAGAGTAGCCCGTGGATGGAAAAGGACAGTTTGCATGTATCTATGACCTGGCACTATTGGCAAGCTAACCCCTAAGCAGCAGACAGCCAAAGAGAGGGCCTCGTGCTGGGGACAGAGGAGGGAGGGAGGCCCTGAAAGGTGATGAATGACTGAAGGGCTGGCCAAGACAAAATGTGGCCACAGTAACTTTCATATGCTTCAGCCTCATCTCCCCTCTAGCTTTTGAGTCACGGGCATGTCTGTGAGCCTAGCATGCGCGTTTTGAGTGGGCATGGCTATAAAGAATAGGGTTTCTAGCTCAGAGACACTCAGACACAGCAGATCCCCAGCTGAGTTTTATTTCCCCCCAACAGAGTTAGGGAGCCCACAGGTCTCCATGTGGTTGGAGTTCGAAGACACCTGGGGACAGCAGTAACCTCCGCCCAGGTCAGCGGCATTCCACACCTGCGTCTTCATTATGGTTGCAATTGTGAGAGCCCCAGTTGTTCTTCGTGCAGCTCCACAAACTGCTCTCTGTCCCCCGACAACCCACATTGTCCAGCCAGATATTCCCAGTGCCTGACACAGAGGAACAAAGAGAGAGAAAGGAAGGGTGTCAGGTGAGAGGTCAGGGAAACATGCCGGTTCCCAGGAGCTCCCAGGTAGGGCGAGAGACCAGGCAAGCCCAGGGCTCTAAGACTCTTATAATGTCTCTTACAGTATCTCCGATTCTTCTCCTACCTCAACCACATCATGAAAGCCTCATGCAAATATTTACTACTTAATCCACACACTATGTGTGCACACAGCCTTCCACTGTCTCCCCATCAGCTCAGCTCCCTCAAGTTGTGTCTGTATTTCCACAGGACCTACGGCAGCCATACAACTGGAAGCCCCTTCCCTCTGATAGGGTTGAAAACATCATTTTCCAGCTTAGCCAAACCCTTATTGAAAGGCAAGCATAAAACCAGGGAGATGGTACCGTGGATAGGAGAATCTGTGTATGGATCTCCAGCACCCACATAAAAAGGCCGCCAGCCCAGCTCCAGTTCAGTGAGAGACCTTGTCTCAAGAGAATAAGGCAGAGGGTGGCCTCTGTGTGAGGAGTGGCTCTGTACTTTGGGGTGGGGTGAAACAGAGAACACCCAAGGAAAGTAACAAGGAGAGCTGGCCTTGTGCCCTGTTGTTCAGCCATTGCCTTTGCTAAGGTGGGAGGATGGGTGTATAAACTGATTTCTAGAGATGCAGAGCAACTCCCCTGAATTGAGGATAGTAAGTCTCACCATGGTTTTTTTCTTCTTACTCTCTACTTTTGGTTTTGTTTGAGACTGAGCTGAGCTGTGCAGCACAGAACGGCCTCAAACTCTCTGTCATACTGTCTCAGACTCCCAAGAGCTGGAATAGCAGGTGCTGGCCACTACCTCTGACTTCTCATGGATCCTTTAAAAGACCTTCACAGGGGCAGGGGAGATGGCTCAGCCGGTAAAGTGCTACCACTTAAGCCAGAATCCCATGTCAAAAAAAAAAAAAAAAACAAAACAAAAAAACCAAAACAGGATCTGGAGGTGTGGTCTTATAATCTCAGTGCTTAGGAGGTGGAAACACGAAGCTCCCTGGCACTCACTGGCCACGCAACCCAGTCAAGTTAATCACTCTGGGCCAGTGAGAGCCCCTGCCTCAGCAAAACAAGAACTGAGAAACATCTGAGGTCTTACTCATGTGCAAACACATGCATGCTCGCCCACATGAACATACATGCACATGTGCACACATACAGAGGTTCGGTATCTTCAAGGCTAAGACTTCTGGCAGCTTCAATTTGGGTTTCCAGATGTGAAAATCTGCCTTTGCTGTGGTTCTGTCTTTTCCCTTGGCTTTCAAAAGCCACACTTATCCCTGCTTTATAGACAGTCCTGGCTATGTGGCATTTGCTACAAGACTGCATAGACAGTGACCTACGGTAGTACTCAGAGCCCTTTAAAGCCTTTGCTGTCAGTGCTGGGGATGCAACAGCATCCTTCAGACAGGGGGCCACTCCGGAAAGAGGTAAGCCTTGAGCCCAGAGCTGCAGCTACTCTACCCACTGCTAAGCTGCAGGACTTCCCAGTTGCTTGAGCCAATGATTTTTTTTTAGCCCCAGCCACACTACATTACCTCACCAAAGGACCACGTGAACACGTCTAGCACAGAGCCCCAGGCTGCAAAGCCACTCACCACCTCCATAGCTGGAAAGTCCTTTCCCACTGGAGTAACCGAGCATGCGACAGAAGACAGTGGCATCGTTATTGTCCCAGTCGTCATCGCAGATTGTCCCCCAGGCATTGTTATAGAAAACTTCAGCTCGGCCTCTATTGGTGCCACCCACGATCCGGACGTTTAGGGCCGATTCGCCTGGACAAGAACATGTGCGGAAGGTGAGGCGAACGCCAGCCCACGATGCTGTGCATTTGTTTCCTGCTCTTAGAGGTTCTACAGCTATGGGGGAGGATGAGTCCTGCTTGCAGGGCCTTGTCGTGGAGCTTGCACTAATCCCCCTTTCTGGTGTACAGCCCTCCTTCCTTCTGCAAGCCACAGGGTCAGATGCCTCTGTGGGATCATGACTTGCCATGTGTTGTGGAAAGGGAATAAAGGGTGAAAAATGGGACAGAAGGAGAGAGTAGAGGCAGAGATGAGGCAAATGGAAAGAGGGAGAAATTGAGAAGATGAGAAAAAGAAGCAAAGACGTGAGGGAGGAAGGGAAGAAGAGAGAGTGGAAGTAAACACGGGGGGGGGGCAGGAAGAAGAAAAGATGTTAGGAATGAGGATGGGGGAGAGAAGATGGAGAAAGAAGGGAGAGAGGAGGTGCTGTCTGGGTCTCTGGTCACAAATAGGCTCAGGTCAGAGATAAAGAATGTCCTCAGGAAATACCCCCCCCCCCCACACACACATACCCAGAATTCTGCAATAGGTAACGAACTCTAAAAGATAAGGAAAGACAATTAAAGCATCCATTACCTTTTTGGCCCTTCTCTCCCTTCTGTCCTTGCTCGCCAGAAGACCCTGTCACAAAGAAAAAAGCACACAATTTGAGCCAAGAGTTTCCTTGCCCTTTCTGCCCACATGAGAACATGTAGAGGCAGGAAGGGTCAGTCGCCCTCCTCCAGTTCTGCGTGTGATCTAGCACCTCTGGGCATAGCTACCTGTGTTGTGAGCACCAGTGGGTAGGTGGGAGGACACAGGCCTCAGAGGTAGCAGAAGGTTAGAAGTTAGATAGTGACAGCATTTAGTGAGCAACAGGATGCATGGAAAGATTGGCTGTGGTGCTGCCTGAGGGGGCCGAGCACAGACAGGAAGGCTGTGTGCCTGGGGAAACTTGGTTATATCCAGGACAATCTCTAGCATGCAACTTGACAACCCAATAAAGACACCCCCCACCAGCCTGGTTTCAGAAGATCCCTAACTTTTAAGTCCATTTAAATGGCAGCACCTACCTTTGATCCCAGGGTTTCCTTTCAGGCCGGGTTGTCCAGGTTCTCCTCTGGGGCCTGCTGGCCCAGGGTTCCCAGTGTCTCCCTTTCTGCCTGCAAAGCCTGAGAGGAGATAGTTAGCCCCATAGATGCCCCACTCTGTGCCCTAGATGAATACAAGGGCCTTGCTGATTACTGGATGAATGGCCCTTGGCTATCAGATCCTTGAGGAATGGGCTGTGTAAACATGCAGCCAGAGCTTTGGTCCAGCTGAGTGCTGTTCTTTTTGTCTGGTCTTCCACCTTAATGCCATGGAGAATGCAAAGGAAGATATGGCTGGTAGAATCCTCATAAGATGACATAGTTATATGGAAGTTTTAGTCTTTCTGTGAGAATTTGCTAGAATGTTTCTAGGTCCCCATGTGTGATTAGCAAACTAAGACTGCAACAGAATATGTAGCTAACATGGAAGAAACATCACTCTGGAAGCCTGCCTGAGTTCTGTTGTAACGCTTGCTGTGGCGTGGGCATGGTTTGCACCCACCCAACTAAGGTTCTTTTTTGTAATATTTATTTATTTATTTATTTATTTATTTATTATGTATATAGTATTCTGTATGTATGTATGCCTGTAGGCCAGAAGAGGGCACCAGACCCCATTAGAGATGGTTGTGAGCCACCATGTGGTTGCTGGAAATTGAACTCAGGACCTTTGGAAGAGCAGGCAATGCTCTTAACCTCTGAGCCATCTCTCCAGCCCCCCAACTAAGGTTCTTGTGTTGGGAGATTAAGCCTCATACAAAGGGTGTTAAGAGAATCTGGACATGGTGGGAAGTCCTCCAAGCTGTCTGCAGGCGCTGTCTGCAGAAGAGAGCCTGGGACTCTGCTTTGCCACTTTCCTGTCCTGCCTGAGCTCACATTGCTCGATGATGGTCCAGATGGTTAGATGGGATTTTATGCAACACATGAGAAGAGCACACTTGTGCCCTTGTAGAAAGGAATCCCTTCAAGCACACTGTAAATAGCTCAGCAGGACACCTACCCACACAGGGAGCAATGATGGGACAGAGGCATCTATTGGTACCATGGTTCTCAGAGACCAGGCTGACCTCCTCATAGAGGGGCAGGACCAGGCTTTGGACTGACACTATTCCTCTCACTCTCTAGAAAGTTTGCTAGCGGGAGATGGCAGAGCGGGGACGGCAGGTCCTTTGGGATGTTGCTCCCTATGCTCCCAGCTTGCTGGCTGACTGAGTAAACTTTAGTCAGCTTTAAAAGTTCAGCATGTGGGAGGCAGGGGTAGGCAGATCTCTGTGAGTTTGAGGCTAACCTGCTTTACATAGCGAGTTCTAGTCCATCCAGGGCTGCACAGTGAGACCCTATCTCAAAAAAAAAAAAAAAAAAAAAAAAAAAAAAAAAAAAAAAAAAAAAAAAAAAACCAAAATAAAAACAAACAAACCAAATCAAAACAAACAAGCAATAAGCAGAACTAGATTCAGTTCTTATCATTTTTGCTCATTGGTGTTTGCGTTGATAGGCAACATGGGGCTATGCCATGATCTTTCATTTACTGTTTCTGTTTACAGAGGAGACTCCTTTGGGCAGTACGGTGATGGTGATGACGAAGAAGATGATGGTATCCAGATGAGAAGTAGCAGCAGAAGGGGAGGAGGGACTTGGGGAACCAAGAAGGTAAAACAGGTCAAAGCAGAGATGGAAAAGCCTTAACACTAAGACGAGAAGGAGATCACCCCGTTCTTTGGTGGTGGCATAGCCTGGCGCTGCTACATGCATTGCCAACCCTCCTTGGGCTGACTCCTCCACTTTCTAGCCATTTTAGAACACCGAGTTCCTGCCCTTTTCCCAGATCCTCCAGGGAAGGAATGGAGGCTTGGCTGACAAAACTTGGAGTCTCTGCCTCATCTTGGAGGAGCAAGGTCACAGTGTTCAAAGTCAATAAGGCTTTGCTCCACACGCACACAGTTCTCCCCAGTCATCAGTCTGAGAAATTAAAACAAAGCCAGCCCTTTACCTGGGACTCCTGATTCTCCTTTTGTGCCTTTCTGTCCTTGAATTCCTAAGATGGAAACACAAGAAAAGGGGAGAGGATAATAAAACTTAGATATTAGACACTTTTAATCTTAGACAGTCTCTACCTTTGTCTGATTAATGCTGATGGAAGGCTGATTGCTTCACACTTCACAGTGGGGTGGAAGGGGAGACAGGCTGCAGACGGATGAAGACGGTGCTTGGGAAAAGTGGTGGTGTCTTGTGTGGGAGCTTGAGGCCCACAGCCTCCAAACGCCCTGGCCTGTCTCCCTCTCTCCACCAGTGACCCGATGTGACCTCGAAGCCAACCCTTATCCTTATTGCTTTCTCACTCATGAGATTTGCACAAGACAGAGCAGAAATATTTTATAAATGAACATTTTGGTTCCAAAGATTGTGGAGTGACCACCCTGATTTTCAGAGGCCATCACCTATACAGTACATGAGTCGAAATAGTTTGTGTGTTTGTATGTGTGCACGGGGAGGCCAGGGGACAACCTTCAGTGTACCTCCACAGATTTTATCTGTCTTGTATTTTAAGACAGGGTCTCTCAGTGGGGCCTAGAACACTCCAAGTAGTTAGGCTGGATGGCCAATGAACCCTGGGGATCCTTCAGTTTCTCTATCCCCAGCTCCAGGATGACAGGAGCACAGCACCAAGTCTGGCTAATTCTTAGTTTGGATTCTGGGGGATCAAACTCAGGTCTTCATGATGTGCAAGGGCAGCCCCTATTTACTAACCTCGGATTAGTTACCGCATCTCACCCACATGGAAAAGGAGTCTCAATGTTCAGAAAATGAAAAAATAATAAAGCAACCATTGGGGATTATTACACTTGAGCTTAATGTGATAGGTCCTCTCTCCTGCTCCTCCTTTTGTGTGGTGTGTGTGTGTGTGTGTGTGTCTGTCTGTCTGTCTATCTGTCTTGATCAAAGGACAACTTTTAGGAGCTGGCTCTCTCTTTACACGGCATGGGGTGCTGGGCTAAAATTCAGATTGTCCAGCTTGGCAGCACATGGAATTACCCATGCGATGTCACTGGCCCCTCCCCTTCTCTACTCCCTCCTCTCCAGTCATTCACTCCTCCGTGAACTTACCTTTCCCAGAAGACCCGCTGTCTCCAGCGTCCTTCAAGCATCCCCATGATGGGTCATAACCTGTTCTTTTAGCACTTTAAGGGCCCATACTGATTTCTATCAAATCAGTGGGGCTCCCCGAGACCATTCTGCAAACCTGGGGGAGTGCGAGCCTACTGTGGGGCATTGAGAAGGGGTGGATGATACAACAACTATTTATAGTCTCCTGTGCCTGACAGGCTTCCCACCTGTGCCATCAGCCAGCCTTACCACAGACCCATCCTACCATATCACCAGAAATCATGTGGAGCCGTCACCTCCTTCCTGTCCACCCCATGACTCCCTTCTCTACCTGAGTTTTCAGACTCACTGCAGTGCCAGCAAGGGGAGCAGAGGGAGGGGTCTGGGTGACCTCTGGAAGGGGTTCCTGAGAGAAGTGTTGCTCAGCAGCAAATCCCTGACTGACCCAGAACTCACTCCTTGATTCATGCTGGCTATTGGGCCCCTGGAACCTTCTGTCTCTGCCTTCCCCGTTTTGAGGATACAATGGATGCCACCAAACCCAGCGTGTTTTCAAATGGGTTTTGGGGATCAAACTCAAGTCCTCACATACGTTACCAACAGAGCTGCCTCCATAGCCCAGCCCTGTCTTCTTTCATTGCTTGCTCCCCTAGCCCCACCCGAGGATTCCCGCTGCTTCCCTGCCTACAGAGGATAGTGTTTGCAGAGGATGCTCAGGGACTTGAGGTGATCTATCCAAGGTCACAAAGGAGTGAGCAGTACAAGCTGGCACTTCCCCAGACACCAGCTCCCACTGTGCCCTGAAGTTGTCTTTGTCTGCCAGTGTGCCCAGCTTGGCCTTTCCTGGAGTGTCACTTAGCTTGGTCTGAACGACCTCTCCAGGCCCCCCTGAATGACATCACTGTCTATCTTCAATGTGTCTCAGAACCTCCTGAATGTGGCTTGTGTGGGGCTAGGAGGAGGTTCACTGGGTGAGAATAATTCCTGTGCAAGCATGAGACCCTGAGTACAAATCCACAGCACCCGTGTGAAAGCCAGGCATGGACTGTGCATGGATGTGCACGGTTACAGCACCCTGTGCTGGGGAATGGAGAGAGGCAGATCCTGGTGGACATGCCAGACAGTCTAGCTGAAGCAGCAAGCTTCTGGCTCAATGGCTTCTATCTCAAGAAAAAAAGAAGTCTAGAATTGATAGGAGGAGGTTATCTGACAAGTTTCTCCGATGCCTTCTGCGTGCATGTGCAAGAGCACACACACACACACACACACACACACACACACACACACACACACGCACAGAACCATTTTACCAGGTCCACTCAGAGATGTTGATTAAGTGGGACTGGGGACTGGGATGGGGATCCAAGAACATGTATTTCTAAAAAGTTGCTGGCCCAAGGTCCCACTTAGTGTGGCAGTCCTCTGTATTACTGCATCTAAGAAAATCGAAAAAGCATATTTTTGGGATCAGACATTGGGATGGACTCTCAGATCCACTGGGCATTAGCAGCCTGTGGCATGGGGTTTATTCTCCCTGAGCCTTTGCATGATGTGCACGTACATGTGGGCACATATGTACGTGTGAGAGCCCATGTGGAGGCCCAAGACTGATGTCGAGTGTTCTTCTAGATCACGCTCCTCTTTATCAAGGGAGTCTCTGGCTGAATCCAGAGCTCACCAGCTCAGGCTAGTGTAGCCCTGGCGATTCTGTCTCTGTCTCCTGAGGTTGGAATTTCATGGATTAAGGGGATCTGAGCTCAGGTCCTCATCCTGGTGCGGCATGAATTTACAGACAGAGCCATCTCCCCAGCCCCGTCGACTGCTGTGCATAGAAGATAGAACTCAGGTGTGGGCTTGATAGACCATGAGTGTGGTGGTAAGCTTCCATGCACAGCAAACAGACCTCTCCTCGTTTGTAATTAGCCCGTAATAGTGAAACCCAGGCCAAGCCAATGCAACGTCATTCTTCCGTCTTCATCTGAATCAGCTAGATATTTGCTTGAGAGATTCATGGTTTTATTTACAAAGTGGGAAGGTCATAGGTTTGGAATCCTGGAATGCTTTATCAATGCTGAATAACTGCCACCGAAGCTCTAGCTGGGGGATTACCAGCCTCCTGACAGTGAGGTTACAAGGGGATGCTCTCCTCAAACATGAGGATGACATCTGGATCACATCTGCCACCTACCCCAGAAATCACCCAATCTAACTGGCACCGCCATTCATTAGCCCACAGAATTCTGGGAAGTCCCTTCCATGGGAAGTCCACATAAGCCATCAGATGCGGCACCAAGGCAAGCTTCAGCCTTGGGTGAGCCACCAACCCAAATGGTGATTATCAGACATTGAAAACTGAGTATATAATTCATCCTTTTTACCTAAGGAGACACACTTAATGGGTGACCCATGAAATTGGGCTGGTGGTATTTACCACATGGATGAAAAATGGAGTGCCCGCACACATACAGACGCCACATAAAGATGCTTCATGAAGACACACGAAGACCAATAAGCCAGAGACTAAAATGTCTGTAATAAAATTGGCTGGGATCTTGGTGTGTATAGGTGCATGCATGTCTGTTGTGGGTACTTGTGTATGAAACTGGTGTGGGGTCCTGTGTGTGCGTACACACGTGCGCATGTGGCAGGCAAAGGACACCAGCTATTGTTCCCTAGATGCTGCCACCTTGTTTTCTGAGACAGCGTCTCCCACTATCCTGGAACTTGCCGAGCAGTCTAAGCTGGCTGGCCAGCGAGTCCCAGGGATCCACCTCTCTCCACTGCTACAGAACTGGGATTAAAAGCAAATACCGCCAAGCCTGTTTTATTTTGACATGAGTTCTGGAAATTGAATTTGTGGCCTTGAGCTTGCTAGGCACTCCAGCCATCTGAGACATCCTCCCAACCCTGGTGAGGGATTTTGAGGGAGTCTGGGGCTGGAACCTTGGGGAGAGCTCTTGAGAGAATCTGGGGCTAGGGTCAGGGGACTCAAAACAGAGATAAAGCGCAGGTGAGGCAGTGGCTTCTAACTGACTTCAGGAAATTCACAAAGATCATACACTCTGTGTCCAAGGCTTGCTAGGAGGTACTGATGTGTGAGTGAGTGAGTGAGTGAATGAATGAATGAATGAGCTAGCCAACCACTTGACCCAGTTCAAACTGGGATGGGCCAGCTTTTATGTTTGTCCATATCTGCAAAGGCAAGGATACCCAAATTATTTGACCCTGTTCAGCCTTATTCTATGGCAGAGGAAGGAGTCAAGGCAGAGGATGCTTGGACATTCTTGGGGACAGGAGCCTAGTACCATAAATCCTCACAGAACTCTCAACTGGCACTCCTGACCGCACGGAGCTTTCCAAATGGCATCAAAGAGTCCGCGGGAACTGCTTGCCTGTAGTCTGTCTACTGCATCCACCCACAAACTTAATGTCACCATAGTCCCCAGTGCAGTGGCCTGAACTTTCTAGAAAGGTGAGCATAATGTAACAGCCCAACTTCAGATATCAGACAGATTATCTCAGGGACTTGGGAAGTGGCCCACACTGATGAGTGGGTGTGTTACATAGGCAAAACTGGCAAGTTGTTTATAACCCAGACCAAAAAATGGAAAGTCTCTATGTTAATCTGCATGACAGTATAGAATAAATCTGTTAGTGTATACAATAGAACAGAATGACTCCATGTTCGTCTAGATGACAGAAAAGAATTTCTGTTTGCCCACATGGCAGAGTAGAATGTCTGTTAGTCCATATGATGGAGTAGAATGACTATATTATTCTACAGAACAGAATCTGGAAAAGACCATCTTTGGGATAAACCCCCAGACTGATTATATACCAAGAGCTTCAGGTAAGCTGTTCAAAGGCTTGTGAACTAGCCTCCATGAGTTCCCTGGGTTGGATCAGTGTTCCCAGCTGTTCCCAGAAGAGAACACAGGGAAAGATTTTTGCCCCCTGTCCTAAGTCTAGGTGCTGATGTCACTGCAGGAGAGCCCGGCTGGAACAGGTTTCAGCTTCCTCCTGTAATGCTGAGGTTTGGTCATAGCATTCGAGGCTCTCCGGGAAACACAGGCAGAAAAGAATAACCCAGAGACCTTGGGCTCAAGGAGACTTAGTGGAGGGAACTATTTTCCTTCTTCAGGAGCCTCTGGGGCCAGAGATCAGGAGAATCTCTGCCTCTTGTGGGATGCTGGGGGCAATCCTCCTTCCTGTCCTTCCAGAATACGCAGCGACCCGACTCCCCACCTCTCCACACCCACTCACCTGTGTCCCCCTTGCTTCCTTTCACACCTGCAGCCCCTGGAATCCCGGGGATCCCTGGAGGTCCTGGACAACAGACACCACATGGGCATAAGGATTGGGCTCGGCAGGCATCGGAATACCACTCCCAGTGCAGGGATAAAGCGCCTCACCTATTGCCCCAGGAGGACCTATGAGGCCTGGTTCACCCTTGGCACCTGAAGATCCTGCTGCACCAGGAGGGCCTGGAACACCCTGCACTCCAGGTTGTCCTGGAAGGTAAGTGGTGATGGCAGGGTCAGGGGTGAGTAGCACAAGGGCTCCCCGCTCTTCGTGACACACATCTCCTAACACTATCCAGCTGCCATCTTTAGAAGTCTGCTACTCCCCTATGGGTGAGAGAGAAGCAATGCCACAGACTTCATCTCCTCTGTCACAGCTGTAGGACTGAAGATGGGGAACAGATTGAGGACGCCGAGTAGAACCACTGAGCTCTGTTCCTCAGCAGCCAAGGAGGTAGACATGTAAAGAGGGTTATCATTAGGGTCTTCCCCTCTACCAGTTGATCTATTCCTTTTAGGAACAGTCAGGTTTCTAAAGTCCTGGAGTGCTCTGGGCTAACTCTAAGATGAGATGCAACCACCTGTGATCCCAGCCCTTGGGAACTGGAGAATCAGAAGTTCAAAGTCATCCTTAGATAAATAGTGAGTTTTAGGTTAGCTTGGGCTACATGAGACCCTGTCAGAAAGAAAGGATAAGGTAAAATAAGGAAAGAAGAAAGGAGAGTGGAGAACGGAGGAATAGAGAGAGAAAGATAATGAGTAACTTTCCCTACTCCACTTTCTCTGGGGGCCGCAGTCACTCTGCCCAGATGCCCACAGTTCCTACCTTGATCACCTTTGACTCCAGGAGACCCAGCCAAACCTGAAATGAATAAAGACTCCTAAGGATGCTCCCAGAAAGAGGGGCATTTCCTCCAGGTCTACAACCTCTACAGTGCAACCTCTTACCTGGTAGGCCTGGTTTCCCAGGGTCTCCTTTATTTCCCTGGGCTCCAGGGGCCCCCATGACTCCTGTGTCTCCCTTTAATCCCATGTCCCCTTTGCTCCCTGTAACAAACAAATGAAAAAGAAATCAAGGCTGGATATGGGAGAAGGGTAAAACAGCCCACTTAGGCATTTGCTGTCTTACGCAAACTCCAAACTAAAGTGCCCTGTGCTGGAAGTGGAATATCTGGTCACAGCCCTACAGGAATGAGTCCCTTTCCCAGAGACAGGCCAAAAACTTGTAACAGGTTGACCAGAAAACCTGACACCAGTGACCATTGGGCTACCAGGATCCCAGTCAGAACCATTACCCTAGGAGAAGGATCACAGCCTGGGGACACCCAGTATTTAGGGGGCTCATTTTACTGTCTACAAATTTGGGAATTATCTTTCATAGCCTCTCAGACTGAAATCTGAATGTTCTAGAAAGCATCTCTCAGATGCCGAGAATAGAAAGGTCATTGGGAAAGAGAAAAACAATGCAGTACTTTCTGTGCCTGCCTGCAGTACAGACACGGGCTGCCCTGGCCCCCAAGATTTCAAATTTTCCACTTGTCATCAGCATTCGGAACTCGTTCTAGCCAGTCCTCTCCTGAGTCCTCTGTCTCTCCCTCCTCCTTTCCCTCAGTACCTGGTGCATATCAATTGAGGGCAGTTGCCTTCCTGAAGGGCAGGTCAGCTGGGGAGGGGGCTGCACAGTGGACTCGCTCAGTAGTAGCCACTCTGAGAGCCACTAAGGTCACACTGTCACCTGGGTGTGGACACCCAGCTCTGTTCCCACTGGGACCAACACGGGGGGGGGGGTGAAGGTCGCAAAGAGGACTGTCACCCCAAAGCAACCTTTCCAGCTCTCTAATGGGCACACGGGCAGAAAATTTACTAAAAGAAAAATATATAGCTCTATTCTATAATATTGAAATGCACTAATTTTGTGAAGTGTATACCTGTGCATGTATGCTTAAGTGTGTGCATACACATGTATGTGTAAGCGCGTGGACATGAGTTTGAAAGCCAGATGACCTTGGGCATTGTTCCTCAGCTGCTATCTGCCTTGTTTTGTTTTTGAGGCAGGGTCTCTCACCGGACTTGGAACTCAGCCGACAGGTTGGCCGGTTACGAGCATATGCTAGCATGCCTGACTTTTCTCCATACCTTCTGGGGATCAAGCTCACATCCTTGCACTTGCACTTGCACAGCAAGTGCTTCACCAAGTGAGCCATCTCTCCAGCCTTCTACTCTTGTTATTTTGACAGGGACCTGTAAGAGGACTCGGGTGCCATGCCAGCTTCCTCCCAGTGAATTCAGAACGGATTCATGATTAATTAGCGAGTGGTTCCGAAGAGGAGAGCAAGAACAAGAACCAGCCTCCCGGGGTCTGAGTGAGTGAGGGTAGTCCAAGGCTTGGGAGCGAGGATAGATGATTAGACGTAAGGAATGAATGATTCCTGGGACCAGAGAGATGGCTCAGTTGGTAAAGTACCTGCTGCATAAGCCTGAGGTGCTGAGTTTGAATCTTAGCATCCATATAAAAAGCTAGGCATGGTGGTAAGTGCTTGTTATCCCAGAGCTTGGGGAGAGAAGGCAAGAGATCTCTGGGACTTGCTGGCCAGCCAGTGAGTGAGCTCCAGATTCCATGAAAGACCCCATCTCAAGAATAAACCACAATGAGAATGTATTATATGAAAAAATACATTTTCAATAAAAAACAAAACAAAACAAAACTAAAAGACATAAAAGAAGAAAAGTGTAAAGTGATTGAGGAAGACACTCAATAGCAACACATGTACAATCATGTGCACGTGTACACTATATTCCATACATGTTTTTTTTAAAAGAAGGGCTATTTCATGACGGGACATCAAGTGCTAATAAAGGACTGAGTTCAATGTGCACAAAGATGTCACCAGGAAGCAGGAGCATACCCTGGTGTCCTTGCCTTATGAGTCCAAATAGTTCCATGAAAACCATCTTGAAGGCTCTTACCACACAGAATCAAAAATGTCACAGATAGGGCAAGTATCTTGTGTTGATCAGTGTACAACCTACGTATCACACTGTAACCCGCAAACATGAATGATTATTTATCAATTGAAATTAATTAATTTCTTTTCAAAAGAATAGGAGTACAGTTGAGGCTTCTCTTAAACAGCCAAGCAGGCAGTTCTTGAGCCCTGTTCCCAGCCAGAGTAGGCATACACAAACCCCCATGACCTCCAGCTCCCTGCGAATGCTAACACCCCAACACAACTCTTACCTGGAAGGCCTAGCTCCCCTTTGTCTCCCTTGGTGCCATGCTCCCCCTTGGGGCCAATGAGACCTTTGTCACCTTTGCTTCCCTTCTCTCCTTGAGGTCCTGGGGCACCTGTGGCAAGACCAGGAATGAGGCAGGCACCAACTGTCCTGCTGGAGATGGGCTCCCTGGGACAGAAGCAGAGTGAGATGGAAAGGGATCTCTAGGGAAAACCTGGGGGACCCATTGATGAGCTCGTCTCTTTGATGGGCTTGGTGAGCTCTTTGAAGTCTTGAGACAGAAAGCAGAGTAGAAAGGCCTTGACCCTCAGGGGTCAGGGCAGGGCTGTAGAGAGAACACATGGGGACAGTTGCTCTATGGGAATTGGCAATGCATGTCTGGTCCCCAGAGAGGAAGTCCCATGGGGACAGCTGCCCTATGGGAGTTGGCAGTGCATGGCTGGTCCCAGAAGAGGAAGCCCAAGTTACCCATTGCTCCTTGTTTTCCTGGTGCACCAATGAGTCCCTGAGGACCTGTAAGACGAGAAGAATGACTCAGTCACTGTGGTGTGGTTTTTTTTTTTTAGTCAGCTGACATTCTGGGGACCCCGGGGTGTTGCAGGTACCCAATCCTAAGTTAACTATCCCTACACACAAATGCACAAGCAAGCATATGTGGCAGAAAACGAGGCAGGGTTCAGATGGAGGTGACTGTTTTTCAAAAGGCTTGGGGCCAGAGTATGGCCATGGAAGGAAGACTCTAGAAGAAGGCAGGTTGGGTTGAATCATAGCTGTCTCTCCAAGCAAGGTAAATGACCTTAAAAAAGACACCTCAGTGTCCCTTGCCTCAACACTCTCATCTGCAAAATGGGACTGGTGATGAGTGGGCCTTCTGCAAATACCTTACTAATGCTCCTATGCCCAGGACAAAAACTTGAGTTGGGAAATACCAGTCCCCTCCTGGGTCACTGGGGTTATAGGTGAGCTTGCAGGACACAGCCAAAAGTGGAGGATATTCCCGGGGATGAGGACTGGGACAGGATAGTGAGCACAGGGAGAAACAGGGAGATCCTGGAGGGTAGGTGAGAAGGGAAAGGAAGAGGGTCTGCAAGGCAAGGTATAGAAACAGGTGCCTTGGGTGCCTGAGCCCCAACTTTTCCTGGGGGTACCAGCTGCTCTTGGCTCTTGACCTCTGTGCCACCATCACAGATACTTCCTCCTCCTGCTAGGTTTGTGGGTTCCATGGAGCCTGAGAGGAGTGTTGAGAGTCAGTAAGATTGTCCAGCTTTCTCCTGCACTCTGCAGATGCCTGCTGGAGCCAGAGGAAGAGTGGGATTCCAGGCTCGGCCTCCAGGGATGGTCTGTGCCTGTTCTTCCAAGTGGCCTGGTTAGCTGCATCTCTGGAATCTGGGGAACCTAGTCCATGTCTCTTTCTCTCTGGATAGAAAGAGGGGAGGCTAGCTCTCCTCAGAGTGGCCTGCTGTGTGAGTGAGTGTGAGGCTGCTTGTGCACAGGGCATGTGAGTGTGTGCAGGCACATACTCCTGAGTCTCAGTATGCTGTACCTAAGTGTGAGCACCAGAGTGTGTGCAGAATCCTACATGTGTGCATGAATGTGTGTTCATGTGACTGTGAGGATGTATGTGTGTGGATAAATGTGTGCTCACACATGTGCACGAATATGTGAGCGTGTAGTTCCTTGATTGTGTACTGTGAGGATGCACGTGTGCCGAAATGTGTGTTTACACAAGTCTGAGTGCATGAGTGTGTGGCTCTGAGAGCGTGTGGTGTGAGTGTGAACATGCATGCATGTGCAGGCATCAGTGTTCATATGAGTGCACGAGCGAATGTGCTGCTTTGTGTGTAGCATATGAGTGTGAAGACACAATAACACGTGTTGCCGCGTGCTTGCAGATGAATGCATGTGAGTGTGAGAGAGCACATAGTGCTGTGTATGGAAACGTGAGTGTTCATGTACGCTTCTCACCATACTTTTCCCATGTTTAAAGCCCCTTGGAAGAAGCCCTGCTTAGACACAGAGCAGTGAGTTCCCTGGGATTCTATTAACTGCCTTCCTATCTGAGCCAGTTCCTAAAAGTCACTTTCTCTTCTCACCAGCGCCCTTTTGTGCGTGCTGGAGCTTTCTGGAGGGGTAAGCCTGCGATTTTGTTTACTTCCCCTTTGACCTAGACCAGCTGGCTCCGCTCACTGCTGTTAAAAGGTCTCAGGACTCTGCATCCTTCCTCCTCCGCAGCAGGTCCACCCACAAGGCACAGGGAGAGTTCTGTGAAAACAAACAGTCGCTTGCTCCCCTAGGCTTTCGTCTCCTCAGAGAGACAGCTCCGAGTCTATTACTCTGACAGAGCTATGCCAATGGCTAAGACAGCTGGGCAGGTCTCAGCCTCAGCCTGAAGAACAGAACCTAATCCATGGCCTAGCAGCAGCTGTGGACTTTAAGCCATTGTCTGGAGGCTGGTATGGTGATGCAGGCCTGTCATCCCAGCACTCAGGAGGCTGAGGCAGGAAGACTCAAAGTTGAAGGATAGTTTGTGTTACCGCTGGGCTCAAAAGACAGTAACAGCAATGGCTTGGATGACGACTGTCTCAGTAAAGTGCTTACCTTGCAAGCGTGAGGATTTGAGTTTGACTCCCAAAACCCACGTAAGGCGGCTAGGAGTGGGGCTGTGTGCTTGTAGTCTCAATATCGAGGAGGCCGAGACAGGTGGATCCCTGGGGCTCACTGACTAGTTAACCTAATCTATTTGGGAAGTGACAGGTCAGTAAGACATCTTGCCTCTAAACAAAACAAAGCTCAAAACAAAACCCAAGGTGGGCAGTATCTCAAGAATACTGCCAAGGTTGACTCCAGCTTCTCCATGGATGCATGTGTGCCAGGACACAACACATATGTGCACATGTACGAAGAGAGAGAGACAGAGAGACAGAGACAGGGAGAGAAGAATGTACACAACAGCCGCTCACTGAAGTCTCAACTCCATTTTACATAGAAAGAAACCGAGATGCCTGGAGGTGAGGAAAGCAGGGTCCCAAAGGCAGGTGTGTGGATGTTTCAGCCTCTGCTGGACCATGGAGCTGCACTCCCCCCACCCCCGGCTCACAGGCTTACGTTCCTCAGCAGAGAAGATTCAACAGGGCTGTCCACATCTTACAACCTGTCCAGGCTGAGGAACCATTGGGCAGTACTCCTGTTTGTATACTGCCCTCACCTTTGAGCCTACCCCAGGTCTCATACAAGCTTCCTCCCCTTGTGCAGGCCACCCCATGGGGTTAGCGTCCACTGTGGAACCTTGTCACTGAGAAAGCCCACTGTGACACCTACTCACCTGCTTCTCCCTTGATGCCTGGTGGGCCCTGGGGTCCTGGGACACCTGGAGATGTTAGGGTAAAAACATAAAGTTAGGGACCCTGGGGAAGATAGATAAGAGGGCTTACAGCTGGCTGGGAGATGTGGGATTCTCCTCTGTATGCTATGAATACCATTGGTGAGTAAAGAAACTGTCTTGGCCTGTGATAGGGCAAAGGAACAGAGTTAGGCAGAGAAAACTAAACTGGGAGAAGGAAGGTGGAGTTTAGAGAAGCCATGTCGCCCCGCCGGAGACAGATGCCAGAATTACCCAGTAAGCCACAGCCTCGTGGCGATATACAGATTAATAGAAATGGGTTAAATTAAGATGTAAGAGCTAGCTAGGAATACGCCTAAGCTGTTGGCGAAATAGCATTGCAAATAATATGGTTTCTGTGTGATTATTTCGGGTCTGAGCAGCCGGGAACAAACAAGCAACCTCTTAAAAGTTGGGTAGGAACAGACAAGTTAAGAAGAGGAAGAACAGGACTCTGGAAAAAAACAAAACAGAGCTGATCTCAGCAGGAGGTGAACCAGCTCCCTCAATCCTTCCTCGAAGTTCACATGTAAGGCACCATTGCCCTTCCCACTAATGAACTTCTCAACCTCACAAGTGGGTACACCTTGAAACGCGTTTTCCACAGCTAACACAGCTAATTGCAACAAACTGCATGGTGGGCAAGCCTCCATCTCCAGGGCTAGGATGTGGCTCAGCAGTTAAGATAGTCTTGCGGATAATCTGAGATCAGTTCCTGGTACCCATGTAGGACACATGTGCCTGTATCCCCAGCTCCAGGGCATCTATGTGCTTCTTCTAGAACAGTGTTCACATGCATGTGTCCCCAACTTCCAGCACAGCACTCACATGCATGTGCTCCCACACTGACACATACTCATACATATCGTCAGAAAAACAAAACCTAACAAACCATTAAGAAAAACTCTGTTTTTAAAAAAGCAAGCCCCTGCATTACACTCCCTGACTTCAAATTCTACTACAGAGATACAACACTGAAAACAGCCTGGTATTGGCATAAAAACAGACAGGAGGATCAACGGAACTGAATCAAAGACCCAGATATTAATACCACACACCTTCGAACACCTGATTTTTGACAAAGAAGCAAAAAATAGCAAATGGAAAAAAGAAAGCATATTTAACAAATGGTGCTGGCATAACTGGATATTAACTTGTAGAAGAATAAAATAGATCCATATCTATCACCATGCGCAAAACTCAAGTCCAAATGGATCAAAGACCTCAATATAGAGCCAGCCACACTGAACCTCATAGAAGAGAAAGTGGGAAGTACACTTGAACACATTGGCACAGGAAAACACCTCCTAAATATAACCCCAGCAGCACAGACACTGAAATAATTAATAAATGGGACCTCCTGAAACTGAGAAGCTTCTGTAAAGTAAAGGACATGGCCAACAAGTCAAAATGATAGTCTACAGAACGGGAAAAGACTTTCACCAACCCCACATCAGACAGAGGTGTGATCTCCAAAATATACAGAGAACTCAAAAAATTGGTCATCAAAAGAACAAATAATCCAATAAAAAAAAATGAGTACAGACCTAAACAGAGAACTCTCAACAGAGGAATCTAAAATGGCTGAAAGACACTTAAGGAAATGTTCAACATCCTTAGTCATCAGAGAAATGCAAATCAAAATAACTTTGAGATTCCATCTCACACCTGTAAGAATGGTCAAGATCAAAAACACTGATGACAACTTTTGCTGGAGAGGTTGTGGGGAAAAGAGAACACTCCTGCGTTGCTGGTGGGAGTGTAAACTGGCGATTTCTCAATAAATTAGGAAACAACCTTCCTCAGGATCCAGGAATACCACTTTTGGGTATATATCCAAAGGATGCTCAACCATGCCACAGGGACATGTGCTCAACTATGTTCACAGCAGCATTGTTTGTCATAACCAGAACCTGAAAAACAACCTAAGTGCCCCTTGACCAAAGAATTCATAAAGAAAAAGTGGTACATTTACACAATGGGGTACCGCACAGCAGAAAAAAAAGACATCTTGAAATTTGCAGGCAAATGGATGGCGCTAAAAAACATCATTTTGTGTGAGATAACCTAAACCCTGAAAGACAATTATCATATGTACTCACTCATAAGTGGTTTTTAAACATAAAGCAAAGAAAAACAGCCCACAAATCACAATTCCAGAGAACCTAGACAACAATGAGGACCCCAAGAGAGACCTACATGGATCTAATCTTCATGGGTAGTAGAAAAAGACAAGATCTTCTAAGTAAATTGGGAGCATGGGGACCTTGGGAGAGGGTTGAAGAGGAGGGGAGAGGCAGGGAGGGGAGCAGAGAAAAATGTAGAGCTCAATAAAAATCAATAAAAAATATATTAAGAAAGTAAGCCTCTGCCTATCTCAGGAAAAGGACTGCCCTGAAGCACTCAGGGAGACACAGACAGGAATGTGGTAGACTGAGATGTTAAGTCCAGACGTAGGAGTGGTCAATTGCTCATGTCCGTGGCAGGGACCACTCTCTACTCTTGAGGGTACATTTCATTTCCTCTTTGAAAGCCTATTCTTTATGTGTATGTGTGTTTGTCTGTGTGTATGTCTGCCACATGCAGGGGTACATGCAGAGTCCAGAAAAGGCTGCTGGTTGTTGTGAGCCACTTGACATGGATGCTGGGAACCAGACCTGAGTCCTCTGCAAGAGCAGCCAGCACTCTTGCCACTGAGCCTTCCCTTGGACCCTCTCTCTCCTTCCTTGCTTGTTAAAAATAAGCTTTTGTTACTCCCAGTGTTACACACTGTGTCCTAGTGTGGTTTGTTTTCCTGCCATGACTGGGGGCAGAGGCAATTCAGACGGAGACATCTTCTATTCATGACAGAGGGAAGAAAGTTCTGGAAACCTAGGACATTTGAGAAAGGTGGGAGGGGGAGATAGACGGACTGTCTCGGGAAGATGGCAAGGTCTGGATGTTGAAGAGAGAAGGCAATCGTTTGGGACAAGGGGGAAGGCAGGAGTCCAGAGCAGGGGACCTCTCTCTATGGGGCACAGAGGTGGTCCATGAAGAGGCAGCATAGGGAATGAGCAGATCATTGGAAAGTGAGCTGAACTTAGAAAATACACAGCTCCCAACTAAGGAGCCTTCCAAGGAATGGCACGGTAGGTTAGACAGGAAATGGACATACCTGGAGAACCTCGTTCACCCTTCATCCGGAACAGCTCTGTGAGGGAAGGAGAGAGGGTTTCAGACTGAGCCAGGGTGTGGAGTGGAGCTTGTGTCGGCTCCTGTGCCCCACAGAGAACTCAAGACTCTGCAATGGAAGGCTGGGCCCCCCATGGTTCTTACAGCCTTGGGGGTTAGAACAACACCTGAATGTGTTCAGGTAGTCAAGCTTCGAGAAACCAGGAACCCGGCCCCCAGAAGCTGGGAAAGTACAGAAATATTCAGATGGTCCCAAATCAGTTTGCAGAGGTGAAAGCCTGTTTGTGTTGGTCTAAGGGCTCTTTTGCAGGCAGGACACAGAGTTCAGCTGGTAGAGTGCTCACCCAGCATGGATGGAAGCTTTGCTTTCATCCTCAGCATCACAGAAACTGACTGTGTTGGTACCTGGATTCTGAGTCAGGTTGTTGACCCGCTGAAACAGTTGCTCCTGGCTGGTGTGCACCTGAGTAAGCTGAACCTGCAGGGCCTGCAGCCTGGGAGGCACCAGGTGTGCTTTGGGATATGCCAGCTGTAGCGAGAAGAAAGACTTGTCCTCCACAGCTGGTGTTTCATTGCTGAAGAACATATCCAGGAACAGGACCCGCTCCTGCAGATTGAGAACTGGAACCCAAACCCAAAGCATCATTTAGGGGCCTCATTGAAGCCTGAGACATTGGGGCAGGGTCCCAAAATTCTGTGCCACGTGGACATTATGTCTGTAGGTCATGGAGTTCCAAACACAAGCTCTGTGCAGTGTGGGGCAATGGAGAAGAAAAGTCTCTCCACAGAGGATCCCTGGGAACTTATGGGCAGTCATCTGGTGAACTCCAGGCCAGAAAGAGAGCCCTTCTCAAAATGGACAATGCCTGATGAATGATCCTCAAGATTGCCCTCTCTCCCCCACACACATGTGCATGCATGTGTATGTATGCCCCCTACACACATGCACATGGAGAGTAAGTGAGAAACAACCCAAAGTTACCGAATGGCTTCCATATGCACACACACAGAGGTGTACACACACACACACACACACACACGTACCCACGCAGACAGACACAGGTACACACACATAGGCACACAAACAAACACACACACACATACCACAGATGAACACACCTTCACTCCTCCATTACCGTGGTGGGTCTAACTACTGTGCCCTAGCAGGAGGCCAAATGTCCTCTCAAGATGCCTCCACTTGGCCTCTACTCAGCACCCAAGGAACTTAAGTGGCCACCCCATGAAGAATCACACAGGGCCAGGACCAGGACCAGGACCAGGACTGCCTCACCTAGAACGAACAGCAGGGCAGCACCTGCCGTGAGCAGTGTCAGGTGGATGGCCATGACTGCCATGCAAAAGGTCCCTCCATTCCTCTTCTTGGGGGTTGGATCTGGAATACAAGAAGAGAAGTAGTGGTTTCAGAGGCGCCGAGAAGGAGGCCACTGTGTCAGGTCACATGTGGGGCAGCAGGGAACTCCTGAGAAAGCAGGAAGGGCACCCAAATCTTTCCCGTTTCTGTTTTTGCCAAAAGGCAAGACGGTCCACGTTTAGCTCTTTATATGCATGGCTGGGGAGGAAGAGACAAGCAGATCCCCAGGGCTAGATGGCCGGTCAGCCGAGCCTACTTGGTGAGCTCCAGGTTAATGGGAAATGCTTCCTCAACAGAAAAGGAGGGGGAGGAAAGAATAAAAGTGTGGAACACTTGTGGAAGGACAGCTGAGGTTGACCGCTGGCTTCAGGTCCACACATGGATAACCAGGTGGATGGAGCCTGCTCCATCTCAGACATCAGCACCAGCATGATGCCCCACCTGTGCTGGAGACACCAATGCTTACACAGCAAAACCACTGAAGCTACAGGTTTCATTTACACAGGCTGCGAGGGCGAAGAGGTTTGTTCCTGCTTCCTAAACACTGTTTGAGGCTCAGAGAACTGAGTTACTAGCATATAAGATGCAGGTATTCAGTTCATGACTTTACTCCCTTGGTCTTTGGCTTCCTCTCTCTCTCTCTCTCTCTCTCTCTCTCTCTCTCTCTCTCTCTCTCTCTCTCTCTCTCTCTCTCTCTCTCTCTCTGTGTGTGTGTGTGTGTGTGTATGAGTATGCATGTGAACATATGTGTGTTTATGTGTGTGTTTAAAGCTATATATGCATACAAAACATGCTTGAAATAAACAAGCAGAGCAGCAGACACGACGGGTTCATGGCCTTGCCTCTGTTCTATAAGGTCCCCAGCCTGCTGGGGAATACATTATGAGCATTCAGGGGTGTGTTCTTGTATTTGTCCCTTCTGTGCCCACAGATCCATATACAGTGGTTCTGTGATGTCTATGCAGGATGGCTCCAGAGCCACACAAAAGTACCTAAAACAAAGAGATCATTGAATCCTTTGTACAATATGACTTTTGTGGATGCCACACAGTCCTGTGCAAGAGGTGGTGTGCAATGGGATGGGAAAGTCAGCTATGACAGGTCCCAGGCATCAGGTATCAGGGTGGGGCAGTAAGAGCAGTCACGGAAAATGGCATGTTGCGAGAGCATGGCGGGAAACCTTGGAGAAAAGATTCTCAGGGCCTTCCCTGGGGTAAAAGAGGGAGACTGGGCAGAGATTTCCAGGGGAAATTCCGGACTGTGACAACATACCTGGTGGGTTCCAGAAAAGCGAGGGACCCTGTCTTTAGAAGAAAAGGTGGTTGGTGCCTGAGGACTGTCACTCCCAGAGGTTGTCCTCTGCTAGCTCCGTGTACGTGAGCATACACACACACACACACACACACACACACACACACACGCACGCACGCATGCGCACACACAGGAACACATTGCACTTGCAATCACATATGCAAGCGTGAGACGTTAAAAGCAGAGGACATTTAAGAGCTAAAGAGATAAGACTGGATGCAGTTGGAAAGGACACTTTCTGCCAAGACACACTGATCTGAATGACAGCCAACTTTCTACCTGAAACCATGGAGATCAGACAGAAGTGGCACACTGTGTTCTGTGTGCTGAAAGGGAAGAACTGCCAACCACGAATCTCTTGTGAATGAAAACGTTTTCAGGAATGAGTGGAAAAGACAGACAGTCTCAGAGGAAGGGCGACCAGGAGAATTTAAAAAGACTTTTCGGAACAGGAAATGACATAGAAGGCCTACGCTTCAAAACAGAAAGAGAACAATAGAATGGTTAGAAACGGGACATGCACACACACACACACACACACACACACACACACACACGATTTTCAAGTTTATAAAATCACACTCTATGACTAAAAACAAACATGCTGTCTTTTTACAATGTGCTCAATGCACGGAGAGGAAATTCTTAAGATCATTTCATTTTTCAAGTGTAGAAGTGCATAAATGGAAATAAAAGTTCTATGCGTGCCCTTAAGTGGGAAAAATACTAATTCCAACAGATGGTGGCATATTCCGTAAGTATATTACAATACCCAGAGAAAGCCCTAAAGAAACTGCTGTGGTTTAAAATGTTCCCTGTTCCCCATTGGCTCACGTGTGTGAGCACCTGCTCTCTGGCTGGTGATGCTGTTTTGGAATGCTGTAGATCCTTCAATAGGTGGCACCTTGCTGGAGGAAGTAAGTCACTGGGGTGGGCCTTGAGGCTTAACAGCCTGGCCCCACTTTCTATTAACTCTCTGCTTCCTGAACAAGGATGCAGTGTGAACCCTCCCTCTCCTGCCACCACGTGCCTTCCCTCTGCCAGCACTCCCATTGCCGGCATGTCCTACAGCTGCTGCCACGCTCTCCCGCTGCCAGCACTCCTGCTCCCGGAATGTCCTCCCATGCTGCTGCCATGTCTTCCAGCTCTGGTGACTCCATTCCTCTGGAATTTTAAGCCAAAATAACCTCTTTCTCCCTCAAGTTGCTTTTGTCAGGAAATTTTATTACATTGCGGAAGTAGACAAGACAAAAAAAGAGGGGGGATACATTCAAATGAGATTTCAAAAAGTATTGAAACAATTCATCGGAAAGAAAGAAAAACCAGAAATGGAAAGTGTGTGGTAAGATGACCTGTTTAAGCCCTAGCATTTGATGACTGATAGACCTGTCAACGGACCCAGCCTACCAACCTGAGCACACATGTAGGCAAGGAGAATTACACGTGACACAACTACAGATTATCTATAAGAAACCAAATAGCTGAACTTAAAACTACAGAAAGAAAAAAATGATACAACTGAAAAGAGAAACAAATCACTAAATTAATTAGAGATTTTAATTTTAGTACTTTGCCCTCAACAACTGATAAAACCCAGCGAAGATACAGAAGGACTGGACACCATCAACGAATGTCTAGTGAACAGTTCCAGAATGTTCCATCCAGTAACAACCAAGGGCACAGCTCTTTCACCACACTCAGAACATCCCTTCCCCAAGACTGAGCATATCCTGGGTTGAAACAAGGCCTCAATAAGATGTGACGGAAACAGAGCTGGGCCCTGGTGAGATGGCTCAGTCAATTAAATGTTAGATCCACAAACATGAACATCTAGGTCCAGATCACAAGAACCCAGGTAAGAGTCAGCTGCTGTAACGCTCGTCCATAATCCCAGTGCGAAGAGACAGGGACAGGAAGAGTACTCTTAGCCAGTCAGTCAGACTGGTTGAAACTGTAAACCCCAGGTTCAGTGAGAAACTTCCAAACAATGGGGGAGAAGAGTTGTCTCAACAATTAAGAGCACTTGCTGCTCTTCCAGAGGACCCAAGTTCAATTCCCTGCACCCACGCAGGGTGACTCACAACCACCTCCAACTCCAGCTCCTGGGAATCTGATGCTCTTTTCTGGATTCTGTGGGAATAAATGCATGTGTGCAAACATATAGAACACAGACATATAAAAATAAAATGAAGAACTTTTAAAAATAAACTAATAATAAAAGGGCATCTGCAAATGTCTAAAGCTAGTATCACACAGTTGTAAGGGACACAGTGTTTCTCCCTTAAGACTGGGAACAAGACGGGGATTCCATTCCTGTCCTTTTATTCAATATAGTCATGGAGATCCCAGTGCAATAAAGAACAAAAGAAAGAGACATAGCTCGGAAAGGAACATATACATTCCTATTTGCAAAAGCAAGAGTCAATGCAAAGAATCCCTAAAATATTTAAAAGGAATCTAGAGAGCAAATAAGTCAAAGCTGTAGGATACATGATCAACACCCAATTTTGACAAAGAAGCTAAAAAAAAAAAGCTTATGAAACAAATGGTGCTGGCATAACTAGATATAAACATGTAGAAGAACGAAAATAAATCCATATCTATCACCATGCACAAAACTCAAATCCAAATGGATAAAAGACCTCAATATAAAAATCAACCACACTGAACCTCACAGAAGAAAAATTGGGAAGTGCACTTGAGCACATTGGCACAAGAGACTACTTCCTAAATATAACTCCAGTAGCACAGACACTGAGAGCAACAACTGATAATGAGACCTCCTGAAACTAAAAAGCTTCTATAAAGAAAATGACATTGTCAACAGGACAAAACAACAGCCTACAGAATGGGAAAAGACCTTTACCCACCCTACATCGGATAAAGGCTGATCTCCAAACTACACAAGGAACTCAAGAAACTTGACAGCAAAAGAACAAATAATTTAAAAAAAAATGGGGTAGAGACCTAAACAGAGAATTCTCAAAAAACGAATCTCAACTGCCTGAAAGACACTTAAGGAAATGTTCAACATCCTTAGCCATCAGAGAAATGCAAATCAAAACAACTCTGAGATTCCATCTTACACCAGTCAAAATGACCAAGATCAAAAACACTGATGACAATTTATGCTTTGAGAGGTTGTGGGGAAAAGGGAACACTTCTGCATTGCTGGTGGGAGTGCAATCTGCTACAGCCCCTTTAGATGTCAGTGTGGTGATTTCTCAGAAAATTAGGAAAACAACATACCTCAATACCCAGAGGTACCACTGTTGGGTATATACCTAAAAGAAGCTCATTCATACCACAAAGACATGTACTCAGCTATGTTCATAGTAGTATTATATGTAATAGACAGAACCTGGAAGCAATCTAGATGCCCTTCAACCAAAGAATGAATAAAGAAAATGAGGTACATATTGGAGTACTACTCAGCAGTAAAAAATAATGACATCTTTAAATTTGCAGGCAAATGGACAGAACTAGAAAAACCATACTGAGTGATGTTTAATATATATTATTACCTATAATATATACTATGTATACAAATATAATATGTATTTACTCATAAGTGGCTTTTATACAAAAAGTGAAGAAAAAACATCCTACAGTCCACAACCTCAGAGAACCTAGACAACAAAGAGGACTCTTAAGAGAGACATTCATGGATCTAAGTAGGAGGGAGAAAAAGACAAAACCTCCTGAGTGAATTGGGAGCGCGGGGGGGGGGGGTGGGCGTCATGGGAGTAGGTAAAAGGGGAGAGGGGAGGAAGGGAGGAAAGTGGAGAAAAGTGTATAGCTCAATAAAACAATTTACAAAAAAGAACAGTGAGAAAGAGCCAGAAGGCAATAAATAAATAAATAATAAATAAGTAAATAATAAATAAATAAGTTCAATGTCGCTGTTATATTCCAATAAAAAACATTTGGAACTAAAATTAAACATAGTCAAACCCTGTCTCGAAAAACCAAAAAAAACAAAAACAAAAACAAAAACAAAAACAAAAACAAAAACATAGTCATATTGGGCTGGAGAGATCGTGGCTCAGCAGTTAAGAGCACTTACTGCTCTCCCAGTGGACCAGAGCTCAGAACCCTGCACCCACATCCTCCTCCTCAGGGGTTCTGGTGCCCTCTTAAAGCCTCCAAAGGCACCCACAAGCATATATTCATGCACACACACGTGCATGCACACTCATGCAGAAAGAAAACAAAATAATTTTGTCATTTTAATTTAAAATTAAAAAAAATAAATTCAACTCAGGATTTAATTTAAATTAATTTAAAATAATAGAATTTTAAAAATTTACTGTTTTAATTTAAAAATTAACCCCCATGGTAACACTATGTTCAGTCCAGAGAAAATAAAATATTCCAGTGTAAACAGATACAGATAGAAAATAGATACAGGATTTGTATACATACTAGAAATTACAAAATTCTACTTTGGAAAAATAAAATCCATAAATGAAGAGATACACTATGTTCATAGGTTAAACCTGTGTGGGGCAAAGGTGTTAATTATTGATACATTTATTTAGAGGTGTAACACAATTTGTACCAATACTGGTGCACGCTTTTTATGTAGTAATAGATGGACAAGCTAATACTAAAATGTGTGTGGAAAAGCCAGGCTGTAGAATAACTGAAACAATCTATAAAGACTGGAATGTGAGAGGAACAGCTCTATCGAACGCAGTAATCCAGACAGGGTGGACGGGGAAAGGGCTAGTCATAGACCCTGTGAGCATTGTCAAACCATCCTTTCGTGCTTGGAATAAAGTCCACTTCTGGTGATGTGAAATTATCCTTATGTATTGCTTGATATGTTTTGTGAGTATTTCCTCAAGACTTTCGTGTCAAAGGTCATGAAATTTATTGGTTTTCAATTTATGGTCTATATGAACCTATTAAATGTAGTGGGGGAACATAGTATCAGCCTTAGCAAAAGGCTTCGAAGTGTCCAGTGACCAAGACTGAATTCAAAACGGTGAAATAGTGATATGAATCCACAGTGTTTCTGGTAGGGTTGTCATCGCTGCGTGGTGTGACTTTGCTGCAGTCTTGGTCACATGACTTCCACGAGCATGCCCTCATGTCACACAATGCCAGCAAGCACCACCCGAAGCACCTGTGTGGGATCTGAGAATTTGCGTGTTGGTTACCTGGTTTGCTGTGTGGGGGAAGTGTTCTGCTCTTACACAGCGAGTACTGAAAACAAAGGCAGCATGTCAACACAACGAAGGCTATCCTCAGATGCTATGGGAAGGAAATGTTTATCCATACAGAAGATGTTCATAAATACCTATAGCAACTTTATTTGTAGAAGCCCCAAAGAGGAAAGAGTCCTAATGCCCCCTGAGGATGAACACATAATAAACTCTGGTGCCTTCACCCTGTGGGTCACTACTCATTCGTAAGAACCGACTCCTGGGATCCCGCTGTCTGAACGGCTCTCAGGGTACTACACTATGTGATAAAATTGAAAACCCTGGTTGGGGAAATTGTTCAGTGGACTGAGCGAGTGTGTGCCATGGAATTGTGAGGATTTGAGTTAGAATCTCTAGAATCCATCTAATGTTGGCTGCAGTAACACACAGTTCCAACCCAGTGCATCTGTGGTGAGAGGAGAGGAGAATACAAGAGAATCCCAAGAGACTTGACCCCTGAGGTTGACCTTTGACCTCCACTTGCATGTCAAGGCATGTGCACATGCATGTATACACATATAAAATTAACATGCATGCATCACACACACTATGCATACAAAGAGAGAAAAAACCAATTTTTATTACACTTTTGTCTCTCTCTCTCTCTCTCTCTCTCACACACACACACACACACACACACACACGCCTGCCGAAGCACACATTGTGGTGGTCAGAGTCTAACTTGTTAGAGGCAGATCTCTCTTTCCACCGTGTGGACCCTGGAGATTGAACTCAGGCCATCAGACTTGGCAGCAGCTACCTTTATCCCACTGAGCCATCCTGCTAGCCTCATAACCAATCTTTAGAAAGTCACATATGGGGCTGCAGAGATGACTCAGTGGTTAATAGCATTAACTGCTCTTCCAGAGGACCCGGATTCAATCCCCAGCACCCACATGGCAGCTCACAACTGTCTGTAACTGTCCAGTTTCAGGGAACCCAATGCCCCTGGCAAAACAATAATACACATCCAAAAAAAGCTGAAAGAAAGTTACATATGATGCCATTTGTCTAACATTCCCAAAATAGCACAAGTGTGGAGATAGAGATTTGATTGGCCTTGGCAGAGGAAATGATTCCCTGTGAGGAGCTGAGAACTATTTGTGTCTTAAAACCTCATGCAGAGTGGTAAACACACATAGATGATTCTGCCCACAACTGGTAGAATGGATGTGAGTCACATTGTGGGGTAATACCAAAACTATGCAGAAGCTATGCCTCAAAGACACTGGTAAAAGGTCCCTGAAGACCTTGAAAATATTTCCTTGCTTTCTGTGGCTCTGCATGATTATTTAACAACAAAAAGGTTTTTTCCCTATACCTCTATGGTAAAGTCAGATGTTTCAAGACTCGAAGACAGAACAACCAGGCGTGGTGGTACACACCTTTAGTCCCAACAGTCGGGAGGCAGAGGCAAGAGGATCTTTGTGGGTTCGAGGCCAGCCTGGTCTACAGTTTGTTCCAGTACAGTCAGGGCTATATTGTAAGACTCTATCTCAGAAAAAAAATAGAGAGGGGGAAAGGGAGAGGGAGGGAAGGAGGGAGGAATGGAAGAAGAGAGAGAGGGGAAAGAGGCAGGGAGAGAGAGAATGTAAGACGGCTGTGTAAAATCACAGCAGTCATATCCACAGAGTTGAAGGGACTTTGGGGTAGAGATGTGTCAGAAGGCTTCAAGGTATCTTAGATTATCCTTAGATCAAGAAGAAGGGGTACCTGGGGGGAAGAAAGGACACCTGGGAGTTGCTGCTGGGGTCAAAGGTAAGTACTATGATAACTACAAAGCCCTAACTTCTCTATTAGCATTTTTGGAGGTTCTTTCTGTCAAGAAAAATATTGTGGATAGTGGGAAGGTGGCTCCGTTGGTAAAGTGCTGGCTGTGCAAGCCTGGGTACCTGCGTTCAAATCCCAGAACCCACTTCAAACAGGACATCGGAGCAGATACCTGTGAGCCTAGAGGAGAGGCTAGGCATCTCTAACAGCTTGTGACCAGCTAGCCTGGAGCATACAGAGAGAACAACAGGTCCCGTCTCAACACTCGAGAATCAGCATCACACCCAACATACACACAGCATTTGAAAGTGTGTGTGTGTGTGTGTGTGTGTCCCCACAAAGGACATAAAAACTCATTGAATCACCTGATATGGGTGTAGGGAACTGAACTCAGGTCCTTTAAAAGGACAGCAAGTGCTTATAACCAGTGAGCCATCTCTCCAGGTACTCTCAGAAAGATCTATAAATTTTATTGTTATTTGGTAATTTCTACATGTATATAATGTATTTTGATCATGGCCATGCCTACTCCTCTCTACAACTCTTCCCAGATGCCCCACCTCAGTCCCATTCCAATTTTCTGTCCCCCTTTTCTTAACCCACTGATTCTACTTAGGGCTGGCTGTATGTGTATGGTTGTGTGGCCACTCACTGGAGCATGGGCAACCTAGCAGGGGCCCTGCTAGGTTTCCCCTGAAGGAAGCTGCCTCTCCTTCCTCCTGCTGAAACTCTCCGCTCCCAGGCTCATTGGAGAGGAATGGGGCTTCGTGAGCCCTTCCCCTATCCATGCAGGAGTGTTCCCTGGCGTAATGCTGTGCATGTCTGTGCAGGCCACCACAGCTGCCGTGACTTCAGGACTGCAGTGGTCCTGCGGTGTCCAGAAGACACTGTCTCACGCCAGCCCTCCCCGAACTCGAGCTCTCGTGATCTTTCCATCCCTTCTTCCTCGATGTTCCCTCGGTCTTAAATATAAGACCCCAAGCCAGGGTGTGATATGATTTAGGGTTGGATTTATACCCACTCTCTTATTCTTTGCACTTTCGGCAGTTCTGGGTCTCTGCAGTAACGCTGCCCCCTACCCAGAGCTCCTGCAATGAGGAGAGGCTCTCCACCCGTGGAGAGTTTGAAGGACTTAGCACGGGGCTGCGCTGGAGTCACGGACATAGACGATTCTTTTAAAGGAGAAAGTTCTCAGATTAAGGATGTAAGGAAAGAGGTAATGGCTGAGAGTTTGGGCGTGAGAGGACTAGGCAGTTCCTTGACTGACAAGGGCTGCCAGTGGAGAGATGGAAGTGAAACAGAAAACAGACAGAGTCCGGTATTCAGGAAAGGAGGCAGCATCCACATACACACCCCAAAGGCCATGTAAGAACTCTCCCTTGGGCTCAAATATCCCACCAACCCTATATCATGGCAAAGGACCTGGCTTGAGCTTTCTGTGTGTAACGAGATCTATTGTAGGTGACACCCTTCAGAGATCAAGGCCATCTGTGTGTGATCATTTCTCCAGGTTTATGCTATAGATAAACAGATTTTTATTTCCTAATGCCTCTCAAGATCTGGGACAGGTTTGGGTACAGCTCAGCCAGTGAAGTGCCTGCCACACAAGTATAAGGATCTAAGCTTGACCTCTAGAACCCATGAAAAAGCTAGGTGCGGGGACATTCGAATCCCAGTGCGAGAGAAACAGAGACAGGCAGGTAGGTCCCGGGTTCACTAGCCAGCCATAAGCACCTTTAATAAGGGAACTCATTGTTACAGAGACAAGGGGGCAAGCATGACTGTGGGAACATATCCTGGCCAGAGAGAGGGAGACAAAAGAAGATTTTGCCTTTTTAATGAAACTTAAATCATCATTTTATGTAAAGTGATAGGAAAAATGCATATTTCAAAGTCAAGCTACAATGAGACTATCACAAGACATCTATGAGAATGGAGAGAGAGGGAGAGAGAAAGGGAGAGACCAGAGACATATATAGAGAGATGCTGCCACACTCAAAACGCCCCATGTTATTCCTGAATAGTTAAAATAACTAATAAAAGCTGTCCCCAGGAGGCTAAAGTGTGAGGACCATGAATCTGAAGGCCCTGTCTCAAAAAGAGATATGTTAGTATACTATCAAGCAGGAAGACTTCAGTGTAGGCCAGGTAGTAAAGTCCCTGTTCAGAATGCACAGAGCCCTCCCTGGGTTCCGTTTCCAGTACCACAAACACTAGGTGTGATGGTGCATGTCTGTAATCCCAGTACTTGGGAGACAGAGGCAGGAGGATGAGACACTCAAAGTCAGTCCAGATGACAGAGATCCCACGTAAAAAAGAAGAGGAGAGGGAGATTGATGACGGCACTGCAAATGCTTTTCAGTGATTCGTTGCTGTTGTTGTTTGAAAAGCATAACATTTTTTGGTTGTCTGTTTTTGCCTTTTTTCAGAAGAAATTAAAAATAACTTACAGGCATGCTTTCCTGAGTATCGAGGTATTTCGGTTATCACAGGAAACCCTGAGGGGTCTCCATGCTTGCCAAGCCTTTCAGCAATTACTGTTTAGCATGGACTTTTCTAGAAGGTTTCGTATATTCCCTCGTCTTCATACTCAAGAGCAGGACGTTGTGAGTGCACGGGGGAAGTGTTCTGTCCTCCGTAGTTTCTCAGGAGTTTGCTGAGGTTTGGTCTTGGCTTACGGCTCACACTTTTTCCCCTCTGAAGCATAGCTGCAATTCAAGTCTTAAGTCTAGAGTTTGTCCTTGCCACTTGTCCTACCAATCTTTGCCCAGGGCAGTCTCTGTTTTACTGTGGTGTGGGCATGTACTTGACACATAGAGAGGCCAGGGAACAACCTTAGGTGTCAGCCCTCACCTTCCAGCTTGCTGAAGACAGGGTCTCTGTTTTGTTGTTTCCTGCTGAGTCACCAGTCCAGCTGGCTTTTGAGCTTCCAGGCACTTGCTTGTTCCACCTCCCACCACACCATAGGAACGCTGGGAAAATAGACAGGCGCTACCATGCCCATCTTTATGTGAGTTTTAGGAATTTGAACTCAGTTCCTCTTACTTGTACAGCACAAACTTTCCACCAGACTCCTGTGTGCATTCTCCCCCTCCTCCCTCTCTCGCTCTCACTCCGTGTGTGGTGTCCTTGTTGTGTGTGTGTTCCCGTTTGTAGGGTGTGTGCCTGCACATGTGTGCAAATGTGAGTAGAGGCAGGAGCTGACATCAGGTATCTTCCTCAACTGATCTTCCCCTGATTTTCTGAGACGAGATCTCTCATCTAACCCAGAGCTCAGCAGTTGGCTAGACTAGCTGACCAGGGAATTCCAGGGATCCTCCTGTCTCCACCTATCCCCAGTACTGGGTACAGATTGTGCAGCCCTGACCCACTTGCTACAGGGGCACTGGAGATCTGAACCTAGGTCCTCAGCTTGTGGGCTAGGCACTTAACCTGCTGAGCCATATCTACTGCTCTTATTTTGCTTCTTTACAGCTACTGCCTTGGTCATCCCTTGTTGTCTGGCTCTCCACCTATCTCCCACCCACCACAGAGAGCAGTCTCAGCTACAAGCCAGTGCGTTCAATCTCTATGTGGCCCTCCAGGCTTCCAAGTCACCTCAGGATAGGGATCAGAGTCCTCCATCCCACCCTCAATCCCACTGCATGGAACTCTTTAGATTTCTAAGGGCATTCCTTGTGTGTGTGTGTGTGTGAGAGAGAGAGAGAGAGAGAGAGAGAGAGAGAGAGAGAGAGAGAGAGAGAGAGAGAGAGAGAGAGAGACAGAGAGACAGAGACAGACAGAGAGACAGAGAGAGAGAGAGAAAGGGGGAGAGGGAGAAGGAGAGAGAGGAAGAGAAAGAGAGAGAGACCTAAACGTGTCTCACTCCTCCCCAGCCACTCACCGTCTCATTTCTGTACTTAGTTTCTTCCATCCTTTCAGCTTGAGAAGCGACAGCAGCTCTGTCCTCAGTTCCCATCCCAGGTTACATCCATGATGTCCTATACAATTTTCCACCTCAGCCGGCGTTGTTTAGAAAGGCCAGCCAAGGCAGGGCTTGCCCTCCTCACCTCAGTATGCTTCCCTGAAGGCCAGCAGCCCTGTTTATCTAGTATCTTTTCTCTGTGCTCAGTGAGGTGTCCAGAAGGTAGTAGCTGCTGAATATAATGGTCATCTGAATCTTCTAGACTAGTGTATATTTAAAAAAAATCCAGAGGGTGAGATGAGAAGATTAGTCGGTGGAGTGCTTGCCTAGCAAGCATGAAGGCCTGGTTCACATCCCCAGAACCCATGTTCAAAAGGTCAGGAACAGAGGCTGTAAAGAAAGCTCAGTGACTAACAGCACTCTCTGCACTGCCAGAGGACCTAAGCTCAGGTTCCAGCATGCATGTCATGTGGCTCACAACCCCCTTTAACTCCAGCTGATCACTATGAAAGATGATTCCCACAGAACGTTCTAGAATGGGAAACCAGAGCTCTCCAGTGGTAAATAAGTCCGCCCCTGACTTTAAATTTTGCAAACTCCTGAGGATGTAAAAGAGACTTCACCTCTATAATGCTGAGAGGTCCTCTAAACCATCTTTGGAGGGCAATGACATAGTTCAGTGTGGAAAGACACTCACATCCAAGCCTGACCAGCTGAGTTCCATCCCAGCAGTCCACAGGACTGATTCTTAAAGCTGTTCCCTGACTGTCACTCATTCACCCTGACATATGCATCACACACACACGCACGCACACACACACACACACACACACACACACACACACAAATATGTAAGAAAACTTTACTAATATTTGAAAGCTGCGTTCCATCTAAATTAAAGCAGTAACAAAGCTAGAGAAACTGACAGGAAATGAAGAATGTGCTCCCAGGTCAACACACCGGCTATCACAGAAGCCCCTTAAGGCATATTAAAAGACTTCCATCCAAATATATATACGGCTTTGGTTTCAGCGCCGTTGCCTTTCTTTTTGAAACAAAGCTTCACATAGTTCAGGTTAGCCCCAAACGTGCAGCATAGCCAAAGATGGCCTTGAACTCCTCATCTTTTTGCCTCTGCCTCCCCAGAGCTGAGATCACAGGCATGCATTACCCCACTTATGTCGTGCTCCGCACTGAACACAGGGCTTCATGTACGCTAGGTAAGCCCCCCACTGTCTGAGCTGCATCTAAGCCCCTGTGGGACTTCCTCTCATCTCTCGACTTGTAGCACCATCTCAACAGACATCCAGTGTGTCCTCATGAGATACTCAATAAGGAAGGAGCCATTGCCTTAATAAGCACTGGCATTTGTACAAAAGAAAAATACGTAAATATGACTTTTAAAGAGGACCAGACTTTAAGCAAAAATCAACTATGCACCAAGGACCAGCATCTGTAGTCAGCTTTCCAGAAATTCCAGGCTGATGCAGTCTAGCTAGTGAGAGTCAGGTGTGAAATGCACCAGGTCACAGGCCTGCACCTCCCATGGTTGTCTCTTCTTTCTTCCCACCATTAAAGGCTAAGTTTCTGTGCAGTCCCATTACTAGGGAGTCGTACTTTACCGTTGATTTCGAAGGTCTCCATCACAGGGAACATAGCTTGGTCAAAATTGTTTCCTTCTTCCGTGCTCCCCAGCAAGGCTTCCTCCTTGAAGATTTCTTTATTTCCCATTGCTAAGTTTTATAGGTGACCAAAGCCCTGGAGCCAGCAGAAATGCTTCCCCAAGAGGAAGTGGGGCTCCTATTTAACTGCAGCATCTAGCTGGAGACCTGTGTGACTTCCCTTTGGCAATGATTCTACAATTTGCACAATGCTTCCTGATCCCTTAGTGTATAGTTGATTTTTGCTTACAATCAGGCTGTTCACCTGTGGAGCTGTATGTAGGGAAGCTGCTGATTAAGGGTAATTGAAGAGGTTGGGGAAGACTCTCCTTGTCCTCAGGACTCTAGGTGACGCCGAAACAGGTCTTCTGTCTTCCTAATCCTGCATTCATGCAAACCTAGCTAGCTATCCCAGGATTTCTCCTTTGACTCTCTTCAGGTTGAATTCATCCTTAGACATAAAGGGTCCCTGTATCAGCCTCAGAAGCATGACTTGGGACACAGATCGAATCCAAACCTATAGTTTATAAGGTCCCCATGTGGCTTATAGCACATTAAAGTTTAGGAAACAAGCTGGAAAGATTAAAGTGCCCGCTGGGCAAGCGTGGGGACATAAATTCAGGTCACCAAAACCTATTAAAAAACAACACAACAACAATAAAATCCAGGTGTGGCTGCAATGTCTGTCAGTCACCCCAGAGATGGCAAGATAGAGCCAGGTGTCCCTGAGCTCCTTGGTGTGTGTGTGTCTGTCTATCTGTTTCTCTCTCGGTGTGTGTGTGTGTGTGTGTGTGAGAGAGAGAGAGAGAGAGAGAGAGAGAGAGAGAGAGAGAGAGAGAGAGAGAAAGAGAGAGAGAGAGAGAGAGAGAGAGAGAGGAAGGGGGTGGAGGGCCAGAGAGATAGGCCCTTGTAGCCAAAACTTCCAACTTGAATTTGAATCCCAGGATCCACATGGCGAGAAAGAGAACTGACTCCCACAAACTATCCTCTGACCTCCACACACATGTATGCACACCATCACACACGTGTGTACATACATACATACCACACACAATTAAAGTTAAAACACTTTTACGATCACCTGGGAGATAGCTTTCTATAGCACACCAGAAAGATTTCTGCCCAAGCTTTCCATATCACTCTTGTGTGTGTGTGCGCACGCGTGTGTGTACATGTGTGAATGCATGTGTACATGCATGCATCTGCGTGTGCATACATGTGTGTGTGTGTGTGTGTACATTCACATTCCCTGCAGCTCAGTGAGGCCTAAGCTCATTCCTCTTGTCTCTGTGGAACCTGAGGCAGGTCATGATAATTAAGATTCAGATGGAGGGAAACAATGCTTGCTGCAGACCCCAACTGGTCCTCACAACAGTTGTGGGATGGTAGAGAAGTCACTCGAGCTATGCCCTCCACATGTGCATAATAAGGAAGAGGCTGGATAAACTCGCATGAGCTCAGGGCTAGACAATAAGGACGGTCTCTTGCAAGTAGGAACCATTGATCTGATGAAGATGTTGGCTTCTTTGCTCAGAGTATCTTGTTCTACACTACCTTATAAGTGTCAGGACCTAAATTCAATCCCAAGAACCCACTTGCAAAGGCTGAGTATTGTGGTCTGCCTTTAAATGCCAGTGCTGAGAGACAGAGATAGGTGGATACCTGGCCCACTTGGTGAGCACAGACCAGGTAGAGAGCCTGGATCAGAGGGCGAGATGGATGAATGGTGCCAAGGGATAACGACTGAGGTTGTCCTCTGGCCTCTGAACACACATGTATACCCATGCACATTAAGATAGCTGGGCAAGAAAGAGTTAAAGGAGAGGACTGGAACATGCAGAGGTAGCCAGCTGGCAGCTCCAACTAGAAGCCAGGGGCTGTCAAAGAGTGGGTGGCAGGGGTTAGGGCCTCTTACAGAAGGGGAATTCCCAAAGCAAAGAGGCCTGCTTCTGGACTGCCCCACTCCTGCCTTTCCCTGACTCAGCACTGTCCTTTGAGCAGCAGGGATGAGGCTCCTCTGAGCCCCAAGCCTAGAGGGATCATGTAACGAACGTCAAGTGTGCCTGTGTCAGCTATAGCTACAGAGCCAGGCAAAGCCGAGTCTCCCAACCAGGGCAATGGCTGAGGGAGAAGTGAACTTAGGTAAAGTGTTCTCCTACACAAGGATGAGTTTGGATCCCCATAGCCCATGTGGGAGGCTGGCCGTGTGGCCGCAAGTCCATACCTGGCATGTGGAGATTGGTGAAGCCCTGGGGCTTAGACCAGCGAGCTAACCTGCTTGGTGAGATGGGATTCAGGGAGAGCCCTGACTGCAAAGTGGACGGGGCAGACAAGATGGCTTCACAGGTAAAAGGCGCTTGCGGCCAAGCCTGATGACCTGAGTTTGGCTCCTAGGACACGCATGGTAGAAAGAGGGAACTAACTCCTGAAAGTTGTCCAACCACCTCCCCCATACACACACACACACACACACACACACACACACACACACACACACATACATACACACACACACAAATATACATATAACATACACAAAACAAAACAAAATCTGAACAACAGCTCTTGCCTGAACTCACTGTGCAGTTTCAGTCAACCTGCTTTGATGTGGGAGTCCCCTCTGTGTGCTGTGATTACCATTAATGAATAAGGAAACTGCTTTGGACCTACTGCAAGACAGAACTTAGGTAGGTAGAGAAAGCTAGGCTGGATGCTGGGAGAAAGAAGGGTGGAGTCGGAGGGATGCCATGGAGCTGCTGCCTGAGATAGACATGCTAAAACTTTCCTGGGCGGCCGCAACCTCGTGGTAATGCATAGATTAATAGTAATGGGTTGAATTAATATGTAAGAGTTAACCAATAAGAAGCTAGAGCTAGACTGGGCGATGGTGGCGCACGCCTGTAATCCCAGCACTCGGGAGGCAGAGGCAGACGGATCTCTGTGAGTTCGAGACCAGCCTGGTCTACAAGAGCTAGTTCTAGGACAGGCTCCAAAAGCCACAGAGAAACCCTGTCTCGAAAAACCAAAAAAAAGAAGAAGAAGAAGAAGAAGAAGAAGAAGAAGAAGAAGAAGAAGAAGAAGAAGAAGAAGAAGAAGAAGAAGAAGAAGCTAGAGTTAATGGGACAATCAGTGATTTAATTAATATAGTTTCTGTGTGACTATTTTGGGGCTGAGCAGCTGGGAACCAATAAGTGGCTCTCCTCCCTCCAACACTGCTTAATTTCTCTGAGCTCAGCACAAAGCTGTAGCTCCCTGAGTGCTTCAGCAAGATTTGTTGTGGAGACAGGACTTAACAACAGGTAAGCTGTCTGGCACGCTGATACCAAGAAAGTGTTCAACTTCAAACTCGGAACACCGCTTCTACAGCCTGTTTAAGCCAGAACTCCATACTTGAGGGTACCAGGAAGGTGTTTTGTGAAACAAGACATGCTGGTTTTCCACCCTAAGCCTTAAGCCCTGGTCCCTCATGAGTTCCCAGGTCAGACCTCAGAGCAAGAGGTTGAAGTCCACCGAGCAGAACCCCAGAAGGTTCCCATATAGAGGGCAGGTGGGGCATCCTAGCACCTCCATCCCGTGTGTGTGTGTGTGTGTGTGTGTGTGTGTGTGTGTGTGTATTCGTTAGTTAATGGCATCCACTATGAAACTCACATATGTCCATTTACACTCAAGTGACTGGATGCTATATGATTTTGTGTGTGTGTGTGTATGTGTGTGTGCGCGCGTGCGTACGTACCAGAGGACCACTTGGCTGTCATTCCTCAGGTACCATCCTGAAAGAGAATCTTTTCTGGCCTGCAAGCCTCCAAGCAGGCTGGGCTGACTGGCCAGTGAGCTCCAGAGAGACAGCTGTCTCCATCTCCTCAGCACTGGCATCGCAAGCTGTGACACTGTGCCTGATGTCGGAGGGAGGGAGTAAGGTGGGTTCTGAATATTGAACTTATTTTCTCATGTATTGGGCAAACATGTCATTAACCCAGCTATCTCCCCAACCCTAAGATGAACAGCATTCTTATAAAGATTTATTTGCTCATTTGCGTGTGTGCATGCCTGTCTGTTGTGAGTATAGATACACACATGTGTACATGTGATTAGAGGCCAGAAGAGTGCATTAGTGTCCTTCTCTGTTGTAGATGGAATGGCGGGCTGCGTCCCGCCACCCAGCTAGCTTTACACCCGAAATAATTACACGGAAACTGTATTCTTTTAAACGCTGCCTGGCCGATTAGTTTCAGCCTCTTATTGGCTAATTAACCCATATTTAGTTATCCGTGTAGCACCACGAGGTGGTCGCTTACCAGGAGAGATCTTAACCTGCATCTGTCTTGGAAAGGAGAAGCATGGCGACTGCTTATGGCAACTGCCTATGGCGACTGCCTGAAGCGTCTGCCTTCTCTCTCCCAGAATTTTGCTCTGTCTACTCCACCTACCTAATTTTCTGTCCTATTAAAGGGGCCAAGGCAGTTTCTTTATTAACCAATGAAAGTAACACATAGACAGATGACCCTCCTCCATCACTCTGTCACGTTCTGCCTATTGCTCAAGTTTTCCCAACTAGTCTAAAATCCAGTAACTCCCAGTGATCCTTCTGGCTCCACCGACCCCGTCTTGTAGGCACATACAGGAAGCCTTACTTGTTATACACATGCTGAGCTCTAAACTCATGACCTCATCATTGGGCAGCAAATTCTCCTAACCACTGAGCCATGTCTCCAGCCCAAATAATATTTCAATGCAATATTTAAAAAATCCAACTGGGTGTATGCCACCAGCAAATTACGAGCGTTTAAGTAATAGCAGCTTCCCCCAGTACTGAGCAACTCAGCTCTTGTGGGCCCTGGTCCCAGTCCCATATAAGCCCTGGATGTTAGCATCTTCATTACAGGGAACTCCAAAATGTCCCTGCGTGCCTGTAGGCTGAGGTGAGGATCAGAGGGGCTGATAAATGCGTGGCACATCTGTAAAAGGAACACTCTGCAGAGGCTGGCACCACCTTCAAGCCAGGCTCTAAGGGGCACTTCATACCTCCTCAGAGGTACCTTTCACAATGCTTTATATCTCTTATTCGGCACAGAGCACACAGTTCTGGGGTGGGTACAGTCTCTTCCCACGCTCTACTCAAACACTTCTCTGTCCAGGAACACAGATCTGGCTGCTTCTTCCCCAGATGAAGTGGCCTGTTCGCATCTGGAGACTGACTTGTTCAAGACGTCCAGTGTGGGGCTTCACTTCCCAGTCAGAGTACGTCGAATTGGACTGGAGTGTTGAGATGCATTCCAAGAGGCCTCAGTGGAGTTAGGTGGGGTTTTCTGATATTCTGAGAAGTGGCAGCCAAGGGCCTTCGTGCTGCTTTGGTAAGATGGGAGGAATGAGGGAGAGGGAACCCAGGCATGTGTGACCCCACTCTTGGAGTCCTCTGCAGAGCTCAGCATCTCATCAGTTAGTGAGTTTTTTCACCGGTGAGCTGCCTGTGTGACCAGCAAAAAGAGCCCTGGGGTTACCTCATTCTAGCTGGACAATGAAGTGATGGTGGGGGTGTGGAGAGGACAAAGGTAACACCATTTTATCCCGACGGCTTAGACACTCAGCCCTCTCCCTCCTAACAGCCACACCCACCTTGGCAACATCTCTGGTATCCTCATGACCCTGACCGTAGTTCAGATGTATTAATCAAAACAAGTAATGTTGATATGAACCAAGCATAACTGGAAGTGTATAAATCTAAATTAATGGTCGTGCTGTATCTGAAATCACTATGTTCTGCTTAAACAATGTCGCAAGGTTACTCTGACCCTCATCTGCTGTTGCTGTGATGGTGATTTTTGCCCCTGAGCTTTGGCGCAAAGAAACTCTGAGGCATTAGCGGACTCTTGATCAAAATTAAAGGACTCTTGTACTCTTAATTGACTAAGTTATCACGGCAGCCTGCATCTTTCCTGAGTGGATTATTTCAGCGTGAGAATCACCCCACCCAACTAACAGTCCAAACAATGCAAGCCTTCAGCAGGAGGGCACAGAGCATCACTATAGTAATCCCATGTCCCTTCATCTCTCTCCATTGTCATCCACTTGTTCTGACATTTGTCTCAGGCCACCAACAGAGCAGGTGACAGGACCTGCTTGGCTGAGAGACATATACAGGAAACACAGGTCTGAAACTTCTGCCCAGAGGCTAAGGATGCTGTTCTTCTGCCAGAGAGCCTGCCTAACAGGTGAAAAGCCCTGGGTTCTGCCCCCAGCAGGGCAAAAAATTGAGCATGGTGGTGCATGCCTGCAATCCTAGTGCTCAGGATGTGGATGCAGAAGGACCAGAGATTCAAAGTCATTCTGGGCTACACAGTGAGTTCCAGGCCACCAAGACTATACAAGATCCTGTTTTTTAAAAAAGAAAAGCAAACAAATAAACAAAACACCAACCCCCCAAACAAACAAACAAAAACGCGTTAAAAAAAAAGAAACCAGCAATACAAGCAACCATGGACAGTGAACACAGAGTTAAACCCACATTCACACACTGCTGATCTGTCCCGCGCAACCGTCTCGCCAGAACGACGCGGCACACACAGGATCCTTCTGCAGAAAGCTTTAATGCATCTTGAGAGGGAGAGCATAAGCTTACAGAGCAGAGACCCCAAACGGCCAAAAACCCAACCCTTATGTAGGTTGATAGTCCTTGCCTCGGACGTGTCACTTCCCGGTTGGCTGCAGCTCGTCAGCCCACATGACGCCACGGGAGAGGCAGAGACCAAGGGGTGGAAAATTACCAAGCGCTCGCGCACTGACTTGTTTCTCTTTTGGTGTTACTGGATACAAGCGCCATCTTGTAATGGAGTATGCAGGAGCGGCTCCCCACACTGATCATACCACAGGATCAGACACAGAAAGATAAATCTCCAAACCTGTCCTGTTCTGTGAGAAAAGCTAGAACTTAAAGGGAGCACAGGGTATAATTCCATTCCTAGAAGGTTCCAGAACAAGCAAAACTCATTTTCAACATCTGAAAATGGATACTGCTTTTGGTGGAACGGTGGAATGCTGACAGCACAAAGAGTATCCGGTGTGATAAAGATGTTCTGTACAATTAAGGTGTTGGTTTTAAAATACAATAAACTGTATGCTTAAAATAGTAGGCATTTTGCAGATTACCTTCGAAGTTAATTAAAACAGAAATCAAGAAGAAGATTCTGGAATCCTTGTTGCTACACTAGTAAAGCAGAAGACTGGGCCACTGGGATGGGAAGGTGATAGGTTGATGGAGGAGGGTCATCTGTATATCTGTTGTTTCATTGGTTAATTAATAAAGAAAACTGCTTGGCCTGATAGGTCAGAATATAGGTAGGCGGAGTAGACAGAACAGAATTGTGGGAGAAAGATAGCAGATTCAGGCAGATGCTTCAGGCAGTGGCCATGCCTCTCCTCCCTGAGTCGGACACAGGTTAAGATCTTTCCTAGTAAGCCACCACCTCGTGGTGCTACACAGATTACTAAATATGGGTTAGTCAAGATATGAGAATTAGCCAATAAGAAGCTGAAACTAATGGGCCAAGCAGTGTTTAAATGAATACAGTTTCCATGTAATTATTTCGGGTGTAAAGCTAGCTGGGTGGCGGGACGCAGCCCCGCCTCTCCATCTACAATAGGTGAGCCTTGGCATTCTGGAGAATTCTGTCTGTTGTTTGGGTTTACAGCCAGACACTGTAGGAAGTCAAGTCCTCCACACACAGGGGGAGCAGGGTCCACACCACAGCTGTGCTCAGAGACCGGAAGAAGGGACAGAGGAGCTACTGCCCAGTTCCATCTCTCCTGGGTCTCTGCCAGGGACACTTGAAGTTGGCAGTCACAGGGATCCTTGCACACCAACATTCACTAGTGCTGTTCATAATAGCTAAGTTACAGACCCAACCTGAGCATCCAGCAACAGAGGGATGGGCGAGGAGAGGGTTTATATATACAGGGGAGACTGTTCAGCCAAGAGTGAAGCCATGGCCCTTCCAAGAAAGTAGATGGAACTAGAGGCAATTATGTTAAGTGAATTAAACCAGCCTCAGAAAGAGAGATATAAGCTGTTCTTTTCTCATTTGTGGCTGTATTATAAAAATTTGTATGTACGTTTGTGTGTATGTGTATGTATGTATGTATGCATATGTATGTGTGTATGTGTATGTTATGTATGTGTGCAAGTGTATATTTATGTGTGTATGTATGTGTGTATATGTGTGTATGCATGCATATGTTTATATGTATGTGTATATTATGTATGTATGTATGTATGTGTGTATATAGGTGTGTGTATGTATATTATGTATGTGTGTATGTATGTATTTATGTGTATGTATGTATATATGTGTGTATATGGGTGTGTATGTATATATTATGTATGTGTGTATGTATGTATATATGTGTGTATGTAGGTGTATGTGTATTATGTATGTATGTATTTATGTGTATGTATGTATATATGTGTGTATGTGTGTGTGTGTAGGTATGTGTGTATTATGTATGTATGTATTTATGTGTATGTATGTATATATGTGTGTATATGGGTGTGTATGTATATATTATGTATGTGTGTATGTATGTATATATGTGTGTATGTAGGTGTATGTGTATTATGTATGTATGTATTTATGTGTATGTATGTATATATGTGTGTATGTGTGTGTGTGTAGGTATGTGTGTATTATGTATGTATGTATTTATGTGTATGTATGTATATATGTGTGTGTATGTGTGTGTATGTAGGTATGTGTATATTATGTATGTATGTATTTATGTGTATGTATGTATATATGTGTGTCTATTATGTATTGTGTATTTATGTATGTATGTGTATGTATGTATATATGTGTGTATGTAGGTGTGTGTATTATGTATTATGTATTTATGTGTGTATGTATGTGTATGTATGTATATGTGTGTGTGTAGGTGTGTGTATTATGTATGTATGTATTTATGTGTATGTATGTATATATGTGTGTGTATGTAGGTGTGTGTGTATTATGTATGTATGTATGTATGTGTATGTGTGTATATATGTGTGTCTATTATGTATTATGTATTTATGTGTGTATGTATGTGTATGTATGTATATATGTGTGTAGGTGTGTGTATTATGTATGTATGTATTTATGTGTATGTATGTATATATGTGTGTGTATGTAGGTGTGTGTATTATGTATGTATGTATGTGTATGTATGTATATATGTGTGTCTATTATGTATTATGTATTTATGTGTGTATGTATGTGTATGTATGTATATGTGTGTGTAGGTGTGTGTATTATGTATGTATGTATTTATGTGTATGTATGTGTATATGTGTGTCTATTATGTATGTATGTATTTATGCGTGTATGTATGTGTATGTATGTATATGTGTGTGTGTGTAGGTGTGTGTATGACATGAGTAGAGAAGTGAAACTACCTCAGAGCAAAGGGTGCTAAAAGGAGGGTGAAGGGGTGAGAAAGGGAAGAGGAGGGACGCTGGGGGATTATGCTCAACACACAATAGCATATACTTCTGTAAGAATTTTAAAATAAAATTTTAATAATAAAAAATAATTAAGCTGGTCTCTGTTGATACTCTCTCTGCACAAAGTTTCCAACCAGGGCTGACACAGGGCGAGACCAGTGTGATGTCTCTATAAACTTGATTAAACCTGGAGTCACCAGGAAAGAGGATTTCAATGAGGGATCGTCTAGATCCGTCTAGATCGTCTAGATCGTCTATGGGCAAGTTCTTGGGTGATTATTTTTGGAGTTAATTGATGCAAGATGACTCAGTCCACTGTGGGTGTCACCATTCTCTAGGCTGGGACCCTTGGACTGGTCACCAGTAGACATGCATGCATTTGCTATCTCTCTTCTTGACTGCGTATGCGACATGACTGGGTGCTTCCAATCCCTGCTTTGACTTCCCTGCCATGGTGGGCTGTAACCCGAAACCATAAGTCAGTTAAACTCTTCCTCCTTTAGGCTGTGTTTGTTCATTTTTATCACAGCAACAGAAACGAGATGAGAATAGTCAGGAAGGAAGCTCCTCCCACCCATGCTGATTTCTGAGACATGTGCTCCTGAGCCCACACACCACACCCTTCATTACTGGAACCCTTGATGTGTTCATTGGTGACCAAACTTTTCATTACACCGTTTAGAAAGGAGTGTCAAAATGCACTTTATCTATAAGAGAGCAACATGTAATTCCATGAGCAATAGCGACCCTTCCCCAGAGCAGGTTTAGGAAATCATAGGAAACATGGGGTGGGAAACAGTAGCCACCAGTCACAATCCCTTATTATTTCCCTATTTGTGTGTGTGTGTGTGTGTGTGTGTGTGTGTGCATATGTACAGAGGCCAGAAGTCAACACTGTGTTTTCTACTATTGATTTTTGCCTTATCTTTTGAGATGGGAGCCCTCATTGGACCTTGAACTTGCCAACTGTCTACACTGGCTGGCCAGTAAGCACTGGGCATCTGCCAAAATACTAAGATACAGACATGCAAGACTACATCCAGTTTTTATGTGAGTTCTGGGGATCCAAACTCAGGTCCCCAGGCTTGCACAGCAGACATGAACTGAGCCATCTCACCAGTCTCTGGTGAGATTTAAAAAAGCTCCACATGAATTCTGAGAGTCAAACTGAGGCCCCCATGCTTACAAGGCAAACACTCTCGTGATCAAACCATCTCCCTCCCCAGCACCTGTCTTCCAGTTGTCCCTCCTGTCCACTCCAAGGACACTCTGCCACAGGTCCATTAATACTCTATTGCTTTGACATCTTGACTCCCACTACACCTTGTCTCAGGACCTCTGACCTCTGTCCTCTGAATCTGCCATTCTCCTGTTGGCCCACAGCCCACTTCATGCCCTGTCTCTTCATGCCTCTGCGTGTACTGATAATGTTTATAATTAGCCTCCCTGCACACAGCCTCCACTGCCTTCTCCCTCTTTGTCTTCGTTGCACTTGACAAAACCCATGACCCTAGTTAGACCCGGCCCTTCAGCAATTGGATGTAAATGGGGAAGAGATGAAGCTAATGTGATTACACAGACGGTCTGATGGTCTTGTTTAATTGAGAGACACGAACTGCAAATGAGCCCCAGCCATCTCCTAACTGTATAACAGTTTCACATTCAGCTCACTCCCCAGTCAACCCTTCCAGGCCTGACTTCGTTAAATTCCTCACCTTCATCCTATCTGAAAACTCTCTCTCTCTCTCTCTCTCTCTCTCTCTCTCTCTCTCTCTCTCTCTCTCTCTCTCTCTCTCTCTCTGTGTGTGTGTGTGTGTGTGCATGTGGTCCTGTGTAGATAGCTCCATTGGTAAAGTACTTGTTACCCAAGCATGGCTACTTGAGTTCAGATGCCCATAATCTATGTGAAAGGCTGGACGGGGCAGCACACATCTATAATCCCAGTGCTAGGGAGATGGAGATGAGAGTATCTCTGGCCAGTCAGTCTCACTGAATTAGCGAGCCCCAGGTTCATTGAGAGACCCTGTCTCAATAAGCAAGGTGGAAAGTGGTTGAAGAAGATCGCTCTCTCTCTCTGTCTCTGTCTCTGTCTCTGTCTCTGTCTCTCTCTCATACACACACAGACACACACACACACAGACACACACACACACACACAAGTGACATTGACCAATATGACCTCTTACCATTCCTTACTGAATAGCAGGTCTTTAACCCTAGCTGCTGTGCAGGGTGAGAATCAGTCTTCCTCTTTTCTCTGCCCTTATCTCCACGAAGTCTGATTTCAGAGGGACACTCCCATGGGGGAAGAGCAGAGTTCATTCACTAGTTGTTCAGTGTCATATGACTCTAGGGATGAACAGAGTGGTCTTAACCTCAAAAATGGAAGTGGGTGCTTGTGAAAGCGGACCTGGAATGCAAGTCTTTCCGAGGGTTGCTTTTCCTTTTATTTCTGGATACTGCTAGCAGGCAGCCCCGGCACTGTAAAGGCTGCGGTAGTGTGAGCCACAGCCCTCTGTGAGGAAGAATTCACTGCAGGCTCATGGAGACATAGTGTGGGGTTAGCTTCATGTGTCAGCTTGCTATAAACTATCTCAGCTGATATGAGACACTCAGTTTCAGAATTATCTAGATCAAGTTGGCCTGTGGCATGCCTTGAGAGAGATGTTCTAGGTTGGGTTAATTGAGGTGAGAAAACTCATCCTGAATATGGATGGCAACAGTTCACTGAAAAGACTGTATAAAACTTATTTTGTGTATGAAGGTGGTGGCAGGTACCAAAGAGGCCCAAAGAGGCCCAAAGAGGCCCAAAGAGGGGTGTTGGATCCCCTGGCATTGGAGTTACACTTGTTAATGAACCAATGTTGGGGCTGGGAACTGAACTCGGATCCTTTAAAAGAACAACAAACTCTCTCAACCACTGAGCCATCTTTCCAGCCCCTGCTGGGCTGCATCATAGAGAAAATTGGCTGGGATCAAGCAGGCAGGTGGCATGGGTACATTCATTTCTTTCTGTACTTGACTGTGGATGTGATGTGACTAGCTGTTGGAGTTCCTGCCTTGACTTCCCCATTGTGATGTGCTATATTTTAGAATCGTGAGCCAAGTAAGCCCCCTCTCTCCTAAGTTGCTTTCGGGCAGGATCTCTTCTCACAGCAAGAGAAATGAAGTTGGGGGACCTAGAGGGCACTGGGGAATACAGTGGCGGGCGGGGGGAGGGCAGGAGGGCAAGCTGCACTTCACAGGACGACCTGTTAATGTAGCTTGATGATCAGTGTTATGGTAAAGAGAAGCCTGAGGTCACACTGTCTTCATGTTGGCTGAAGCAGGGGTCTGGGTGGCTCTGGGGAGACACAGGATGAGGCCAGCTGAAGTCAAGAGATCAGTGCTCACTGGGCAGGTGACCTGAGCTGAGCTCAGAGGTGGACGGAGAAGTGCTCAGGCTTCCAAAACAGACCAAGGTGTGGCTGCCTCCTTGCCTGGGGCTGCAACAGCCAGCTGACACCACAGGTCTGGGTGCTGCCCAGCATCCATCCCAGCATCTCCCCTTCTAAGAACCTCCTCATTTCCTTGATCAGAATGGCCTCTTTTCCACTGGGAATAGAGCTTAGTGGGGAGAGTGCTTGCCTAACGTGTACAAGGTCCTCAGATCAGCCCAGAGCACTGCATATACTGGGTGTGTTGGGTGTGCCTGTACTCCCACGTGACAAGGCTAGCCTTGGAAGAAGAGAGGGAGATGGAGGGAGAGAGAGGGAGGGAGAGAGAGAGAGAGGGGGGGGGGAGAGGACAATCTATCCATCTTCCTTACTGTCTATCAGTCTATGACAGTCCTACAAGGAATCAGAACTGGCCCAGCAAGGAGAGCTGTTGCTATCTGCGTGACCCCCTGCTGGTGTTAATTCCCTTCAATGACACCTGTCTAAGAGCTTTTCTTCCCAGCAGCTCATGCTGACCAAGTCATTCCTGCCACCCGACCTTGGGCTGCCTAGTTTCCTGCCCTCTGCTGTGACCTGCTCCTTTCCTTCCTAAGCTCAGTTCTTTCTGTCATGTGGAACTCCCCAAAACAATTGCAGTAATTTCCTTTTGCCAAGTTAGCTAAATTTTATTTCTGTTGCACATATTGACACTCTGCTTGAGGGACTTCCAGGATCTGGGAACTTCTCTCTTCCTGATCACCTCTTAGGTTCACGTGCCTGGTGACTCCGGACTTCCCTTGGCTTTGTCTAAGGAACCCCCTCTACCAGTCTCCCATCGAGGTAATGGAGGCTCACCAGGAAGTGGGGCTCAGAGTACTGAGCAAGTATGTTGAGCCACTCCCCAAGAATTTATTAAGTACCCAGTCCACAAGTTAACATTATTGATCTTTTGCTAAGAGTTCCCAATTTCTGAAATAAATGTGTGTTTGCATGTTCATGTGTCTTTAGGAACATGTGTTTGTGTGTGGAAGTCAGAGGAGATCCTCAGGTGTCATTTCTTAGGTACTATCCATGTTGTCTTTGAAGACAGCATCTCCCACTGGCTCAGAACTCACCAATGGGACAGGCTGATGGGCCAACAAACCCCAGGGATCTGCTTGTCTTTGTTTCCTCATCATCAGGATTAGAAGCATGAGCCAGTTTTAAAATGTGGATTGTGGGGAACGGAACTCAGGTCCTCTCGCTTGCAAAGCAAGCACTTTATCAACAGAGCTATCTTCTTAGCCTTGTAAGGGTTTTGTTTTTGTTTTGTTTTAATAGTAGAATAGTTAACAACAACAACAACAACAACAACAACAACAACAACAACAACATAAACCTTTCCAAAAGACTACAATATCAGGAACAAATACCAAAGGAGGCTGGATAAGGTGTCACTCCAAGGCAAGCTACAGGGACAGCCCTCTTTCTCTCTTCAGAGATGTGTCAAGACTGCTCCAAAGGTCCCCCAGTGAGGAGGGTTTTTTCCTTGGTTGTTTCCACAATGGGAAGACATTGGGGGTGATTTAAGACCTGTTCCTGGAGCTGGGGAGATGCCTCAGTAGTTAAGAGCACTGGCTGCTCTTCCAAAGGTCATAAGTTCAATTCCCAGCAACTACATGGTGGTTCACAACCATCTATAATGGGATTTGATTCCTTCTTCTGGCATTCATGAAGACATGAAGACAGTGCTCTCATCTATAAAAGATAGATAGATAGATAGATAGATAGATAGATAGATAGATAGATAGATAGATCTTTAAGCCCCATTCCTATGGCTAGGATCTTCCTCTCCTCTAGAGGATCAACAGAAGTAGAGGCCATGTTGTTACATTAATACTGAGGAACTAGGGACTGAAGTTCCCAACATCCTTTGATAATAGGTAGGGCCTGTGACCACTGGAAACGCCTTAAAGAAGAAACTTCCTTAAAGAAGAGGTAGGAACTGCTATACACCAAGAAAGGGGGCAGCAGTTGGTCCCATCCACTCCTCAGGCACAGGCAACAGGAATGGCAGCCACAGACTGTAGGTCCTGCATGTTTTTGGCCCCTGCTTCTCATGCCTGTTTCCTCCATCTGACTGGAAATTCTGATTCCCAGTGATCTTCTGGTCATTTCCTTCTCATCTTAAAATAAATTATTAATTAAATTAATTATTAATTAAATTAACTTATTCCTGTTGATGTTATTCACAGTGTACTGCAGGCCAGCACATGAGAGCTATAGTGAGTAAGGCTGTTGGGGCAGTACAGTGGTAGAGTGCTTGTCCATAGAGGCTGAGAACCTGGCTTCCATCTCTGGCACTGCAAAAAGAAAAGGGAAAGAGAAGAGAAGAGGAGTGGAATGGAATGGAGGGAAGAAGGAGATGGGAGGAGAGAAAGAGAGGGGTGCAGATGAATTTTTCTTTGTGCAACCAACTCACAAAAAATGGCACGGAGGCTTATTAATTATGGAAGCTCAGCCTATAGGGCTTGTCCCACTAGGTCTTATAAATTAAATCAACCCATTTATATTAATCTATGTTTTGCTTTGTTTTGTTTTTTTATCTCTCTTCCATATTGCTCCTCTTGCTTCCTCTCTTTGTCCTCTGGTGTCTCTCCTGTGCCTAGATTCATCTCCTCTTCCTCTTTCTCTGCCTGGAAGTCTAGCCTAACCATTTCCTGCTTAGCTACTGACTGTTTATTAAGCACTGTGTATATCACAGTGACATATCTGTAATAAAATATCTCACAACATTTCCTCCTTTTTGTCTAAAAGAGAAAAGAGTTTTAACTCTAAAATAGTGAAACTATATAAAATAAGAACAGTTACCAGGTGAGAATTACATTTACAATATTCAGTCCATTTGTATTTGGCACTTTTAGAGAAATTATTATATACCTTACTTTGATGAGTTCAAAGTTTTATACATAACCATTTTTATCATATTTGTATTACATATCCAAAACTAAATTTTTAGACTTCAAATAATTTTTTAGATAAACAATTGTGTCTCTCATCCTTAAAAAATTTATCTCTTTTGTGAGTTTCTTTTTTGAATTTAGTAACAAGGAACACTGTAACTATCTCATCTTCAACCCCATCAGAGATCTGAGAAGGATATAATGCTACCTGAGTAAATAGGAAGTGTAGAGCAAACAACTTCCAAAACTCTAGAAATGATAGAAACATCTGGCTGCCTGGTCAGTCACCCAAGCTTTCTTTGCAACATTGGGATATCCACCTTTAGCCTACAAGCTTAGAATATCTGACAAACTTTTCTGTAAAGCAAGAATTTTAAAGGACCGTCCTACCTTGTCTGGGAAAAGTTCAGCAGTCACTTTTTGTATGTGGCTCGCTTGTCCAGTTTAGACAGCATATTATCAACAGTCAAAACAACTTTGCCATAATAAAAGCAAACTCCATATGGAGGTTCTTTGATGCCCATAATTCTTTGAAGTGAATTGGTGCTGCCAGGAGCAGATGTGTCTCACTGTCATAAAAAGCCTTATGTTATTAAAATATTTTAAATAGCACACATATTCTATAGGTGTTTGAAGTGTTTAAAGGCCATCTATTTAAAATATCTCTGTTTGAGCATGAAAACATACCTAACATGACTACAGGTTTGATTATTACAGACAACTGTTTACTAACTTGTATTTCTTAATTATACATTATATTTTTAAATGAGCTTCATAGGTACAATACCTTAAACAAGAGTATAAATATATAGACAGTATAACAAAACTAAGCTTAAATTTCTATCAATATACAAAAATCCATTCCAATGTAAAATATTTGAGACTAGTTGTTATTCAAAAGTAGACTCAACAATCCACTCTTTTATCTCATCATTTCTATACTATATCCCCCCTTTTCTCCTCCAGAAAATAATCCCTGAGTCTAATCTCCTGTGTTCAGCTTCCTTCCTGACCAGGACCAGCAACAATTTGTAACCAACCCCCCTAAATGATAACAAACACCCATAATCCACTGAATGACCAAAAACCACTTACACTACCTCTTGGGATCGTGGGTGCCATGTTCTCTAAACTGCTACCTGTTGTCTGGGAGGTGATGGCATCTTTGGGGGACCCTGAGAAAATTAAGATAGTGGTCAAGTCCTGGAAGAGTGAGCCATAATATTTGTTGTCCAATGGGAATATTTCTCTGTACAATGGGAAAGCACAAGGCTTTTCTGCAGTCCTGGCTAAAATAGTCTGTGAGGCTGGGCCATCTCAGCCAGCAGTCTTGAAGTTGTTTTGAATGCAGAACTCTGAAGAAACTGCAACAGAGGCACTCTGAGAGGCTGTATTACTTGGGATACCCACTTTCATTGGCGTCTGGTCCCCTTGCTCTGAAAACACACCAACATTCAAAGGAAAGACACATATATGCATTAACACAAGTATGGACTGTGTGTTATACACAAGCAAGCCAAAGACAATCTTTTGTTTTATGTTTGAACAGGTAAAATATATATGACCTGTTTTGTAGTCTTCCTCTCTCTCTCTCTCTCTCTCTCTCTCTCTCTCTCTCTCTCTCTCTCTCTCTCTCTCTCTCTCCTCCTCCTCCTCCTCTTCCTCCTCCTCTTCCTCCTCCCCCTCTTCCTTCTCCTCCTCTTCTTCCTCCTCCTCCTCCTTCTTTTTCTTCTTCTTCGTCTTCTTCTTTCTTTCTTTTTCTTTTTTGTTTTAAGATTGGGTTTCCCTGTGTAGCCCTAGCTGTCCTGGAACCAGCTTTGATACCAGGCTGGCCTTGAACTCACAGAGATCCACCTGCTTCTCCCTCCCAAGTGCTGGGATTAAAGGTATGCACCACCACTGCCTGGCTCTCTTTTTTAAAGGTGTGTAGTCAAAATTTTTAGGAGGTCTGCCCAAGTGAAATCTAATCTCAACTAACTTTGAAGGAGTCCATAGCTTTTCATTTTCTATGAAAACAAAAGCACAACCTCTCCACCAACACAACATATTTTTTTTTTTTTTTTGGTTTTTCGAGACAGGGTTTCCCTGTAGTTTCTAGAGCCTGTCCTGGAGCTAGCTCTTGTAGACCAGGCTGGCCTCGAACTCAGAGATCCGCCTGCCTCTGCCTCCCGAGTGCTGGGATTAAAGGCGTGCGCCACCACCGCCCGGCAACACAACATATTTTTGACTTTCATTCTGACATCCCTAAAGTATACAGGCTGGTTTAATTCAGCAGTCCCTTCCATACATAACCCAGTATCTCTCAGCAGTTGCCATTCACTCATTAGCATTAAAAAAATTCAAAGTCAACAAAACACCATACAGGATCCAGGCTCCCTGTATATTTCCCCTCTTTATGTGGCTTATTTTTTATTACTTTCTCTTTGGAGACTTTACTATTATTTTTAAAATATTGGGTTTTTTCTATGATTGTCTATATCCATTTTTACTGTCCTGTTTAAAAGGTTTTCTCGGTCTAGACTGCTTAACTAAGTACCTGCAGTATTCTCTAACCACGTGAGACAAATCTTAAATTGCCATGTTAGCCACCATGTAGCTCAGCTTAGCCCGTGGCACTGGTGTGTGGTGCTGGTGGCTGGCTCTAGCCTGCAGGTGGCAGCTGATAGCCATGCCTCTGTAAGCCGCTGAACTCCAACCTGCCTGAGAGACTGCAGGACTAGGAAGCTACATCTGGCTCCTTGTCTAGAACTTTTCTTAGCTTTCTCAAGCTCTGTGTTTGGATATTTGAATCCCCACGTTGTATGCCATATGTAGATGGATTTTTTTCCCAGCTACCAGCTCACAGAAAATGACACAGAGACTTGCTATTAATTATGAAAGCTCAGCTTATAGCTTAGGCTTGCCTCACTAGCTCTTATAACTAAAGTCAACCCATTTATATTAATCAGCCCATTTATATTAGTTTATGTTTTGCCTCATGGCCTTTTACCTCTCTGCCACCCTACTCTTTCCTCTCTGTGTACTCTGGTATCTCTCCTGTGCCTAGATTCATCTCTTCTTCCTCTCTCTGCCTGGAAGACCCACCTACCCTCTTCCTGCCTAGCAACTGGTCACTTAGCTTTTTAATAAACCTATCACAGTGATATAGCCTTACATTGTACAGTAAAATATCTCCCAACAGAGGGAAAGGGAGGAGAGGAGAGGATGGGAGGAGAAGGAGGGGGAAGTGAAGGGAGAGAAGGGAAGGGGAGGGAAAAATTTTCTCCCATATCAACAATTAATCAAGAAAACTTCCCACGGAAGAAATGCTGACAGGCCAATCTGATGCAGGCAGTTCCTCAACTGAGGCTCCCTCTTCCCAAGTGTGTCTAGGTTTGTGTCAAGTTAACAAAAACCAGCCAGTGCAGAGACCCCATTCCTCAGTCTCACAAGTGTGTCCAGCCACTGCCCCAAAGCACATGTGCCTCAGGACAGCTAAGAATGCCCCTCACTGCAAACTATAAATTTACTTAAAACAATGAGACTTGTTACGATTTTTCTTAAATCTCAACTGCGCTTCTCAAGTCAGTGTTGTGGACAACCATGTCTTCCTCAGTGTCAAAAGATTGGACCTATCACTTGATCGTTAAACCCCATCCTGAGGCCTCTTGCACGCCACCCACTTCCTGGGAGAAGCAGCTCCATGCCCCAACCTGCTCAGATATGTGTGCTGCACCCAGATTCTCCTTAGGATAAGCAACCCTGTGTTGGTACTCTTGGGGCTCCCCACTAAACTGGGAGCTCCCTATAGACAAGAAGCACAAACTTCAGAACTTTACTCCAGTTCAGGCAGAACTACAGAGCTAAGGAAATTGAAAAATAGCCATGTTCCAAGAAGCAGCCACCATGAAACTTTCCAGAGTCCCTGGATTGTGTATGCCCCAGCATAAAGGGCAGGAGGAGGAAAAGGCAGGCCCACTTGGTCTCTGAGACCAACCAAAAGGGGGTTCTGGGCCGGGTGTGGCAGCATTCACCTTTTGTGCCAGCACTGGGAAGGAGGGGTTGAGACCAGCCTTGTCTACATAGTGAGTTTCAGGTCGGCCAGGGGCTACATAGTGAGACTTTGTTTCATAAGAAAACAAAACAAAACAAAAACCATATGGGCATTCTGGACACGGGAGACCTGTTTTAGTCCAAGGAAAATGGCTTGCTGGCCAGACATCTTAGCTGAAAAACATAAACTCAGCGTAAATACAAGGTGGATGGCACTTGAGGAATGACAGCTAAATTGTCCTGTGACCTCCACATACACAAACACATGTACAGGCCACCTACACACATGAACGTACACGCAAGAATCACACACTTTCATAGGGAACCTGAGCTATCAACTCATTAAATAAATGCAGAGAGATATGCGGGGCTGACGGCCATGAGGCTGTGCCTCCTCACTCCTCTCTCCCTGTAGGGAAACAAAGACATGCAGACAGCCTTTACAGCCTGTCCCCTTAGCTCCCCATTTTAAATGTTTTTGAGTGGGAAATAGATAATAGACAACCGAGGAAGCTAGGGAAATGGCTCAGTTGGTAAAGTGCTTCTCTTGCAAGAACAAAGTCCTCAGTTCAATCCCCAGAACACACGGAAAAATGCTGGGTGTAGTGTGTGCCCCTGTAATCTAAGCGCTGGGGAGGCAGAAGTGGCAGGTCACTGGGGCCTGGTAACCAGCTAGCCTAGTCTTTGGCAAATTCAGGCCAGTGAGAGCCACTGCTTCAAAGAAACAAGATGAACGGGGCACCTGAGGAAAGACTCCTGAGGCTGTTGTCTTCTTCCACACACACACATGCTCCTGCATACATACACGCACCACACACACACACACAAAGACACACCACACACACAGACACACCACACAACACAGACACACCACACACACACCACAGACCCCACACACACATATGCACCTACATACACATACACCACACACACACATACACACACCACACAAACCACAAACACACAGACACCCCCACACCCACACACACCACATACACACACAGCACATTCACACACAGCACACCACACACATTACACACAAACATACAGACACACACACACACATACCACATATACACACCACACCACACACACTACATACAGACACACACATCACACACATCACACACACACTACATATACACACCACATTCACACATAGCACACCACACACACCACACACAGACATACAGACACACATCACACACACCCACACAGACATACACACACATATGACATACATACACCACACCACACACACACCACATACAGACATACAGATACACACATCACACATATGCACACCACACACACCACACATACCACCCACACAGACACACACACAAAGCACAAACACCACACACACCACATACATACCACATACACACACACACCACACACAAACACTACACACACACCAAACATACCACACACACAGACACCACACACACACACCACACATATATACACACACATCATACTACACAGCTTGAGTCCCGCCATCATTTTGCCTGACCCTTATGAGACTGAAGTCTGGGGACTCACAATTGTGAGAACTGTACTGAGGATGGCGAAACCATGTAAAACCCAAATGCAGAGTTTTGTTGTTAGTCCACAAAGTTCCCAGGCTATTATTATCCCTCTTGTGCCATCTCGGAGAGCAGAGTAGAGTTAGTTGATGATGGTTGTGCAAAATAATTACAAACAAGGAGGGAAGCAAAAAGTCCTGATGCAGAGTTTTGGAGAGCTGGGTGGAGGGAGCTGAAGTCATTGTATTTCGGTAAGCTCCATTTTGAAACATGTTTTTAGAGAGTCGATCTCCCAGGACAAGAAGGGGGCAGCTACAGTCAGCACTTGCTGGGGCAGGCTGGACTAGATGCTGACTCAGATTTCTCACTGCAATTCTATGCCATGTAATGTCATGGTCTGCAGAAGAAGAAACCTGTCTGTCTGTCTGTCTATCTATCTATCTATCTATCTATCTATCTATCTATCTATCTATCTATCTATCTATCTATCTATCATCTATCTATCTATCATCTTTCTTTCTATCTATCTATCTATCATCTATCTATCTATCATCTATCTGTCTGTCTGTCTGTCTGTCTGTCTGTCTATCATCTATTGTCCATCCATCCATCCATCCATCTATCATCTATCTATCTGTCTGTCTGTCTGTCTGTCTGTCTGTCTGTCTGTCTGTCTGTCTTTCTGTCTGTCTGTCTATCATCCATCTATCATCTGTCTATCTGCAGCAGCTGAGGTGTTTGCTCCTGTGGTCGAGGGCTTGCCTCCCAGGCTTGATGACTTGCATTACTTTTCTAGCACCCATGGAAAAACGCCTGAAGTGGTGATGCATACACACATTATCCGAGTGCTGGGGAGTGGAGACAGGCAGATTCCTGAGATCACTAGCTGGCCAGCTGAGTCTACCATGTGAGCGCCAGGCCAGTGAGAGATTGTTTCAAAACCACAGTGTCTGATGACCTGACTTCCATTACTGAGCCCTTTGTGGTAAAGAGAGAACCAGTTTCCACAAGTAGTCCTTTGCCCCATACATGCACTGTGGCAAACTCAAGCCCCTTCCTCCACACTCAACATAAATAAGTAAATAAAAATTTCAGTGTGGGATTTTTTGCTGCTCATTTGTTTCTCAAGACAAGATTTTCCTGGGTTTCTTTGGCTGTTCTGGAACTTGCTCTTTAGACCAAGCCACCTCAAATGCACAGAGACCTGCCTGCCTCCTCCTTTACTGTGAGTTCTGAGATTTAAGGTGCACACCACCACCGCCAAACTTAAGAGTCGGAATTTTTAAGTGTTGGAAGCAGTGAGATGGCTCAGTGAGTAAAAGTGGGTGGTCCCTGCACACCGCCACTTGAGGTTGACTTCTTGCTCCACAGGCAGGTACACACTCCCGCATACACTCTCAAATGTGGACAGGTGGCTTCAGGAAAGGTCTGTCCATTCCTTGTATGGAAGACGGTGATGGAGGAGAATTATCTGTCTATGTTACTTTCATTGGTTAATTAATAAAGAAAACTGTCTTGGCCCTTTAAGAGACAGAAAATTAGGTAGGCGGAGTAGAGAGAACAGAATTGTGGGAAAAAGGAAGCAGAGTTGGGGAGACGCTTCAGGCAGTCGCCATAGTGAGTCTCCATGATTCTCCTCTCTGAGATGGACGCAGGTTAAGATATCTCCTGGTAAGCCACACCTCGTGGTGCTACACGGATTACTAAATATGGGTTAAAGGAAGATGTGAGAATTAACCAATAAGAAGCTACAGATAACGGGCCAGGAAGTATTTAAAAGAATACAGTTTCCATGTAATTATTTTGGGTAAAGCTAGCCGGCGGCCGGGTGGCGGGACACAGCCCCGCCACTTCCTTCTACAGATTGGCGCTCCAACGTGGTGACTAAATCCACTTAAAAACCTGAGTTGGCTTTAAATAAAGGAGAGAGAGTTTAACACAGCTTTTTGCTATTTGCCTGGATGTGCTGTAGAGAGATTTCCTGTTTCAGCAATAGCGGCAGAGAAAAAGCTGAGTCATTTTAAAATGCGGCTTCCTGGCGATGCACTGAGACAATAAAGTCAAGCAGAAGCAAACTCTTGTCTGGGATAGGACCCTACAGAGTCAGAGGCATGCTTCAGCAGCAAGCAGCTGTGGCTGTTGCCCAAGTTCAAAGCATCTATGATCTGTGAGAGTGAGTTATCATCAACTTGAAACAGCCTCGAATCACCTTGGAAGACAGTCTCAATGAGAAATTGTTTTCCTTACGTTTGTCTGTGGGCATATGTTGGGGTGGGGGGGTTGATGTCTTGGTTGCCTTAATTGACGTGGGAAGCTCACCCTATATGTGAGTGGCACCTTCTGGTAGCATCTCAGATAAAGGGACAAGGAAGAAAAGCTTTGCTCTTTTACCTGCTTGTCCTTCACTCTTGCTGGCAAGTTCATCTACTCTGTTGCTGCCACCACTAGTCCCTTCATATTAGAAACAGCTTCCCATAAAGACTGAACAGTGGAGGCTCTCCAGGAATCCTCCCAGCTGGCCGCCATTGCAAGACTGCGACTAGCAGGACCTCCAGCCTCATGAACCAATCAACCACCAGATTCTCAGCATCTCCAGTACGAGTCAGTCACTGTTGGCATGACCCAGACCATCAACCTGACTGCTTGTGCAATGACTCTGCTTATACTATCTGTCCTAGGGTTCTGTTCCTTTAGAGAACTGTGTGTCTGGGAAATATTCAATGCAGCTGGGCTGGTGTGATGGAGATTTGTCCACGTGACTGAGAGTCCTCTGCTCACAGCAGCCAAGGTGGGGATCAGGGACAGGGAAGAACTTAAAATCTGTCAGTTAGGGAGACACATTGCCCTGACTCCTCCCCCCCCACACACAACATCTTAACATAGTTAAAGGAAAATCACACATTACCAAGGGTGTGCACAATTGAGGCCTCCATTAAAAAGACACTGCGGTTGAATAACGTTTATTCCCGGTTGTGTATTCCTCATCTTCAGATGGTTTAGTTAAAACAATGGTGACCCTGATGCTCGTCTGCCACATGGTCATTGCCAGTGGTTTAGTCCGCAGCTCAGCGGTGCCATCAACACAGCCTCTCTGCTGCCAGATATAGCCATAAATACTGACGCTTCCTTAACCCCACACAGGGAGAATGACCTGCACTATACCCCAAATTGGGTCACATGGCTATTTCCGACTGTAGCTAAATCTAGAAGAGGGTGAGGAATATCAGTTACTTCAGATGCGAACCTCAGGCCTTACCACTGTGAAGGAATGAGGGCTTCTGGGCATATGGGCTGTGCAGGCCAGGGGCACCATGGGAGTACTAATGGAGGCAGCTCCCACAGAGAGAAGGGAATGTGGATGGTGAGAATCTAGATTTGAAGGCAGCGAAGGGGGCAGTTTAATGCTATAATATCTGAAGTGATCATTCCCAAAGAAATTACTATTGCCAGCCTATATAATCACAGACCTAAGAAGCTAAAAGTAAATAAAAGAACTGAACTATAGGGCTGGAGAGATAGCTCAGAGGTTAAGAGCACTGCCTGCTCTTCTAGAGGTCCTGAGTTCAATTCCCAGCAACCACATGGTGGCTCACAACCATCTATAATGGGGTCTGGTGCCCTCTTCTGGCCTGCAGGCATACACACAGATAGAATATTGTATACATAATAAATAAATAAATAAATCTTTAACAAAAAAAAAAAAAGAACTGAACTATAATAAAATTATTAAGAAAATGTTGACAACAAAATTAAAATGCAATTGCAACTTCTTAATGGAAACAGTTATCAATTTGAAATATAACACATATACTATAATAAACCATCTCACTAGTATTGCAAACAAAGAGACGAAATACCTAACAATAAATGCAACAGAAAAAAAAATCAAGCCTCAACTCAAGATGGTGTATTAATGATTTGCACAAGAAGACCCAATGCTAAAATGCTGTCGACTGCCCCTGGATGAATTTATAAATTTAATATAAGTGCATTAAAAATGCTATCAAAAGTGTTTTGTGTGTGTATAGCGTGTACGTGTGCATGTGTATAGGCCAAAGGACCTGAAGGTGTCACTCTCTGGAACACCATTGACCTTAGGCAAAAGGGGGACAGACTTCAGAAAAAGTAAACTTTTTCATAAATTGCAGTGTGGCAATTGGTCAGCTACCTGGTGAATCAGCTGCAGTTGCAAAAATTGACAGAACCAGAAGAAAAAGTGACCGGTTTTAGTAGTTAATACACATGTTATTGGAGTGGGAAAGAACTGTCCAAGCAAAACCCAGAAACTGTTTGACCATATCAAAGTTCAGCTGACCAGAAAGGGAGACATAAAGTTTTGTTTGAAAAAGACAAATCAAGAACAATTTTTTTCTTTGTTATCATTCTTTTTTATTAATATTATTGAGCTCTACATTTTCTCTGCTCCCCTCCCTGTCTTTCCCCTCCCCTTCTACTCCCACCCATGTTCCCCATGCTCCCAATTTACTCAGGAGATCTTGTCTTTTTCTATTTCCCATGTAGATTAGATCCATGTATGTCTTTCTAGTGTCCTCATTGTCTAGGTTCTCTGGGATTGTTAATTGTAGGCTGGTTTTCTTTGCTTTATGTCTAAAAGCCACTTATGAGTGAGTACATATGATATTTGTCTTTCTGAGTCTGGGCTACCTCAATATGGTGTTTTCTAGCTTCATCCATTTGCCTGCAATTTCAAGATGTCATTTTTTTTTTCTGCTATGTAGTAACTCCATTGTGTAAATGTACCACATTTTTCTTATCCATTCTTCAGTCAAGGGATATTTAGGTTGTTTCCAAGTTCTGGCTATGACAAACAATGCTGCTATGAACATAGCTGAGCACATGTCCTTATGGTACAATTGAACATTCTTTGGTTATATACCCAACAGTGGTATTGCTGGGTCTTGAGGAAGATTGTTTCCTAATTTTCTGAGAAATCTCCATCCATACGGAAATCCAAAGGGGCTGTACCAGCTTATACTCTCACCAGCAATGCATGAGTGTTCCCTTTACCCCACAACCTCTCCAGCATAAGTTGTCACCAATGTATTTGATCTTGGTCATTCTTTCAGGTATAAGATGGAATCTCAGAGTTGTTTTGATTTGCATTTCTCTGATGGCTAAGGATGTTGAGCATTTCCTTAAGTGTCTTTCAGCCATTTTAGATTCCTCCGTTAAGAGTTCTCTGTTTAGGTCTATATTCCATTTTTTATTGGATTATTTGCTCTTTTGATGACCAATTTCTTGAGCTCTTTGTATATTTTGGAGATTAGACCTCTGTCTGATGTGGGGTTGGTGAAGATCTTTTTCCTTTCTGTAGACTGCCGTTTTGTCTTATTGACTGTGTCCTTTGCTTTACAGAAGCTTTTCAGCTTCAAAAGGCCCCATTTATTAATTGTTTCTCAGTGGCTGTGCCACTGGGGTTATATTTAGGAAGTGGTCTCCTGTACCAATGCATTCAAGTGTACTTCCCATTTTCTCTTCTATGATGTTCAGTGTGGCTGGCTTTATGTTGAGGTCTTTGATCCATTTGGACTTGAGTTTTGTGCATGGTGATATGCATGGATCTATTTTCATTCTTCTACATGTTGATATCCAGTTATGACATCACCATTTGTTAAATATGCTTTCTTTTTTCCATTTTATATTTTTTGCTCTTTTGTCAAAAATCAGGTGTTCGAAGGTATGTGGATTAATATCTGGGTCTCCGATTCTAAGAACAAAATTTTTACCAAAGTAATGGGTTTCATACTTCCTCCCCCATCCCATGCATTGTCTCCCCACTGTCCCATGCATTGTCTCCCCGTTGTCCCGTGCACTGTCTCAATTCACCCTTCTCCTGCACTGTTCTCCTCTATGCTTCCTGCATTCCTCTTTTTGATCTCCTTCCCACCCAGATAATCACTTTTTCTGCTTGCATGTCATATATATTCCATTGCCATTAAGAAAAATATTATAACATTTTTGAAAATGGCTAACTTCCATAATATATAAAGAGCACAACTAGAAAAGTGAACAAAACATTTTCATGGTAAAAAAAATGAGTCATAAATTATAAGACCTTTGAAAGCGTCAGGGTACAAAAATAAAGAGCTGGACAGAACATCTGAGTAAATGTGTAAGATGGACATTCTCTTGATTGAAGTTCTCGGGTGTGTGCTTCTTAACTTTTTTGATGAGCAACTTGTCTATATGTCTAAGAAAACATTTATGTCATAGGATTTTGGATATGTGTACAAGGACACTCATGAAGCAGTGCTCACAAAGACAAACTCTGTCTCCTCTGCCCCTGTGCAGATGCTCAGTCTAAGACCCTGGTCTATGAGAGGACCTGGCCTCTTCTCAGGAAGGGTCAAACCTGGTATGGTCTGGAACAGAGAAGTTGATTTTTCACTGTTGATTTTCTACGTCAACACAGTTAAAAATGAAACTGGGGACTTGGAAGCCCATCACTTCCAGAAATAAAATTCTGCAGACTCATAGTTGGGTTTCACACTTCAAGAGTCAAACTTTAGAAAGAACAGGGGACAGAGGAAGTAAGGGTGGCCCCTTGTGAGGTCAAAGAACATCTGGAAGTCTCCTCTGCCGTAGGTGCCACAACCCCTTGGCTCTTCGGTAGCCAGCAGTGAGGGGGGAGTGCATCTCCCTGACCCCTGGTCTCCAGGAGGCTTCTAGTCTGGCAAGAGGGCCGGCGGCCATGCAGTGTGACCAAACAGCCCAGATGGTCTCAGTGCTCAGAGCAGAACTAGGCCCATCCATCTGCACTGGCTTTTCCTTCCAGTCAGAGTGAAGTGGTCAATGTTCACATTCGGATAGTGCAAGACAGGGTGTGGGAGTGAGGGTGTCTGAGTCGGGGGCCAGAATGACGGATTCAGAAAGGGGGTGTCAGTGGGCAGGGGTCGGGGGGTCAGAGTGAGATGGTCAAATGAGATGTCCAAATTCAGAGAGTAAGAGTGAGGGTGTGGGAGTGAGGGTGTCTGAGTCGGGGGCCAAAGTCAGGGGTTCAGAAAGGAGGGTAGCAGTGGGGTGGTCAGAGGGAGGGGATCAGGGTGAGGGGGGGCAGGAAGGGGGTGTAGTGAGGGGGGCCAGAGGGAGCTAGCTGCACTGATGAGAAGTAGCTTCTCTCTGTTGGGGATCTCCCTTGTGGGTCCCAGGGCACCAGTGCAGACTGACTGGGACTGTCCCTGGGGCTGTGAGCACCGGGTGGTTATGGCCCTATGAGCCAGGCACATCGGCAGAAGATAGCTATGCAAGCCCCTGTGAGGCGGAGGTCTTGTTTTCTTTGCAGAGGGGCTGAGTCTCGGAGAGAAGTCAGAAGTGACCGTGGCTTCAGAACTGTTTAGTGGCACAGCTGCTGCTCAGTCTCAAATCCCATTGTGATGTCATGGGTCGCAGAAGGTGGTGGCCAAGCTCTGGGGAACAACCATGACTCTGAAACATCCTCCTGGGGCAGGATAGAGGACAAGAGGAGTCATGGGGACGTTGGAAGGACTGACTCTTCACGACATTGGATACCACTGGCAAAGCCCAGTTTGCCCCTGAGACAGCACACGCTGTCCTAAAGACCCCTCAACCAAAGACAATAAATGAGCTGTTCTTACTTGTCATGCAAATGACCTAAAACCTTAGTAATGTTGAGCCCTGCCTCATCCCTAAGTCAACGATGCCCTTCATAAAACCATCTCATGGATTTTTTACAGAGAAATTCTTTAACTCCTCGCCATGTAGTAGATACACTCTGACTGTATGCACTCATGGGAGGACTCGGAAACGGCCCTGGTGAATGACCAGAGTTGAGGAATCATTAATAATTTTAGGTTTGCCTAAATTAGCATTTCCTACACGTTGCCTGTTGACCAGCAATATCAGAATCACCTCAGCGCTCAAGGACAGATTCAAGCCTGACCTACACACCTGTGTTCTCCTACAGGAAGCCCAGATACCTTCAGTTACCTAGCTACGCCTGCTGAATTCCTCCAGAAGTGCGTGAGTGTTCAGTCTCCCCTCAGTGGAGTAATATGGTACGGAGCTGTATTGTTTGGATGGGCATTAGAGCGTTGCTGACGTGTCAGAAAGCCATTTTCACATTAATGCCTGTTCTGAATACATCACAAGAACCCACAGTTTGGGATAAGTCAAATGAACAGTTAAATTGCACCCTGACCTCTTCCTCCTCCTTGCCCACTTCCATCCTAATGAATGAAACCAGCAGGTCACCAGTCTGTGAGACCTAAGTGGTGTCTCTATGTACATCTTTTCTAAATCTGTGAGGAACTTCTCTGCACCTGGTCCCAATTTCCCAACCTTCTTTCTCTTCAGTGACAAACAAGATCTATTCCCCTTTGGGTTTCTACTGCCATTATCCTAGTTCATATTATGAGGGCTAAAACACATGCTGTTTTCCTTATTTTTAAGCAATATCATTATTCATTTGTTAGTGTATTTTAGAAAGACATATTAAAGTTTATCATACATAAAAACAAAAAACAAAAAAGCTACGCTATTTGAATAATGTTAAAGAAGGGGGAAGGGTGCTTCTTAGCAGCTTTTAAGAAGATCCATAATCTGGGAGCCACCTAAACCCTGCACACACCCACAGTGAACCCTGCACACACCCACAGTGAGCCCTGCGCCCAGCCACAGTGAACCCTCCACACACCCACAGTGAACCCTCCACACACCCACAGTGAGCCCTGCGCCCAGCCACAGTGAACCCTCCACACACCCACAGTGAACCCTCCACACACCCCCAGTGAACCCTGCACACACCCACAGGGAACCCTGCACACACCCACAGGGAACCCTGCACACACCCACAGTGAGCCCTGCGCCCACCCACAGTGAACCCTGCACACACCCACAGTGATTCCTGCACACACCCACAGGGAACCCTGCACACACCCACAGGGAACCCTGCACACACCCACAGGGAACCCTGCACACACCCACAGTGAACCATGCACACTCCCTCAGTGAGCCCTGCATACATCCACATTGAACCCTGCACACACCCACAATGAACTCTGCTCACTCCCACAGAGAACCCTGCATACATCCACATTGAACCCTGCACACACCCACAGTGAACTCTGCTCACTCCCACAGAGAACCCTGCACACACCCACAGTGATTCCTGCACACACCCACAGTGATTCCTGCACACACCCACAGTGAACCCTGCACACATCCACAGTGAACCCTGCACACACCCACAGTGAACCCTGCATACACCCACAGTGAACCCTGCACACACACCCACAGTGAGCCCTGCACACTCCCCCAGTGAGCCCTGCACACATCCACAGTGAACCCTGCACACACCCACAGTGAACTCTGCACACTCCCACAGTGAACCCTGCACACACCCACAGTGAGCCCTGCACACACACACACAGTGAACCCTGCACACACACACACACACACACACACACACACACACACACACACACACAGTGAACCCTGCAAACACACACACAGTGAGAACACTTCAGCACGACTCGTCTTTGGAAGCCTGAACCCACGCTCTCCAGTGTGGCTCTATTCTGCCCCTGACCACCTTTTTGTTTTTAAAAAATACGTTTTAATTGAAATAGAATTAAATCACCCTCTGCCCCTTTATATTTCCAATAAACAGCAATGCAGGCTGATGAGATGGCCCAGTGGGTAAAGGTAATTGCATACAGCTGGACAAGCCAAGTTCCGTGCCTTGAACTCACCAGGAGACGGTAGAGAACTGATTTCCAAAAGTTGTCCTCTGCCCTCTCACGTGTGCCACTGGCACACTCGCTCCTGCACGCACAAACACGCAATAAACAAGCAGACCCCACCTCCACTTCCTGCTAGTTTGTCCTTGAATTGCTCTCCTCACAGGAGTTGGAACCTAAGGGGAAAGGGCTGCCGACACTCTCATGTAGGACACTCTCTCCCAGGGCTTCCCCACGTTCACTCATGTTGTGAAAAGATGTTTGTGTTATGCCCTGTGTACGTGGTCACATTTGCACAGAGGCACCAGCTACCCCTTCCTGGATTTCTCTTGGTACATAGAGCCGAGGCCAGGAAGCCAGCAGCACTGGGAGCCGGGTACAGTGCCAGCTGCAGGCCACAAGCCCAGAACCTGCATGGTTCATGATGCTTACTGAAGGTCTTTTTTAGAATGGCGTTGTTCCTTCCTCATTTTGTCCAGTTTTGAGTCCTGTGAAACCATCTGTGGATCTACACAAGTTTGTAGGTATTTTTCAAAACAAGTGAAAAGAGAAAGAGACGAAGAGAGAAAGGTCAGAATGAAGCAAGTGGTGATGGAGTTGATCACCGCTGACGGCATGGAGGCTCAAACCCCACTCAAGGAGCACCTGATGTCAGTGCGGGTGTCCCTGACGGACCTTCAAGGGCCTAATGCACTCGACTGATGCCGTCCATGCTAGTAAACCTGCCTCTGAGCATTTTCTCAGGCAAGCACAGAGAACCAGAGGTTTGTGTGTGTGTGTGTGTGTGTGTGTGTGTGTGAGAGAGAGAGAGAGAGAGAGAGAGAGAGAGAGAGAGAGAGAGAGAGAGAGAGAGAGAGGGAGGTCTGTAGGGGCTATATTCATTCTTGGGTGCATGTGCATGTTAGGTATATACACTTGTGAATACAGCTGTCTGCATGAACACAGAGGCAGAAGAGGGTGTCCAGTGTCCTTGTTTGTCACTCTCCACCTATCCTCTGAGGCAGGCTCTTTCTCTGAACCTGCAGTTCATGTCTTCTCAGCTAGGCTGGAAGCCTGCAAGCCTCAGAAATCCTCCTGTGTGACGGCTGTTCTTGGTTGTTGACTTGATCACATCTGGAATTACCTAAAACCTAAGCAGCTGGTTACACCTGTGAGGGATTGTCTGAACTACATCATTTCAAGTGGGAGGACTCATCTTTACTCTGGGTCCGTGAGCTGGGACAATCCACCTTTAATCTGGGCCATACCTGGTGGCAGCCTATTGAAGAGACAGAAGAAGGGAGCTTTCGTTTCGTGCTCCGCCTGCGCGCCCTCACTCTCTCAGGCAAGCTCGTTCCTTTCTTAGCACTACAGCCTACTTCTCTGGGGTTCTGGCATATAATAAAGACGGCTGAGACATCCAGCCTCCTAGACTGAATGACTACTGGATTCTTGGATCTTCCATTGGTGGACAGCTATTGTTGAACTATAAGCCACTCTAATACACACACACACACACACACACACACACACACACACACACACACACACACACACACACATTCTTAAGAGAACCGTCTGTTCCTTGAGACAACCCTGACTAATATGTCCTGTCTTGACCCCCTGGGATCTGAAGTTACAGGCATGTACAGGATGCCTAGCTTGTGATGTGGTTATTGAAATCTAAACCCAGTCTTCACGACGGTGCATCAGGCACTCTTAGCTGGCAGAGCCATCACTCCAGAGGCGTGATGCCTGCCAAGAGGCAGGATCCTTGGTTCTGAAAATGGCGCTCTGTATTAGGGGCAATAGAGGAAAGATGCATGGGGTGGGGAAGAGGCCATTTTCCCCCAGGGAACTTCCTTCTAGAGTATAACAAAGTGGCCTTTGCTCATGATCTGGGTCTAGGCAGAATCCTCAGGGCACACATCATTGCCAAATCAAGAGCTAGACTCTGTCTAGGTGTGGTGGCAAGCATCTATAATTATCCTGTACTCAGGAGGCAGAGGCAGGAAGAGCCAGAGTTCCAGGCTAGCCTGAGCTACTCAGCAAGGCCTTGTCTAAAACCAACAATAAAGAGTGGCCTTGTCCTTTTTGTACCTCCTCTGTGATCGCTGACTGGCAGCCTCGGGCCCACGGTCTTGAGACCGAGCACCATGCCTTCGATAAAGCTGCAGAGTTCTGATGGAGAGATATTTGAAGTTGATGTAGAAATTGCCAAACAATCTGTGACTATCAAGACCATGATGGAAGATTTGGGAATGGATGATGAGGGAGAGGATGATCCTGTTCCTTTACCAAATGTTAATGCAGCAATTCTAAAACAGGTCATTCAGTGGTGCACCCATCACAAGGATGACCCTCCTCCTCCTGAGGATGATGAGAACCAAGAAAACCTGGAAACTTAGTTTATGTGCTCGCCTGTGTATCTGCACTGGGGACCAGAGTGTCTTCTTCAGTCACTCCCCACTTTATGTATCTATTTACTTAGAGACAAGGGCTCTCACTGAAAGGAACTCATGAAATCATCCTGGCAGACTCGCCCGAAGCCCCGGGGATCCAGATTGCTGAAATTACAATAGCACAGAACTGTGCTTACCTTTTTTTTAAAAAAAAAACAACATGATTTTGAGGGTGGGGATTGAACTCAGGTTCACATGTTTGTGGGGCTCCCCTCCAGCACTCACCCCTGCCTTTAAGACAGGGTCTCGTGCATGCCAGACTGGTCTTGAACTGGATTTATAGCTGAAGATGACCTTGATCTTCCGGTCCTCCTTTTCGCACCTTCCCTGCCCTGGAAATCCAGGCAGAAGCATCCATGTTTAATGAAGCACTGGGGTTGAACTCAGGGCCTTGAGAATCGCTCTATCCGCTGAGGCACACATCTAGTTAGGACCTAGGAATTTCTCTAGTCTCCTTGGTTGATTCCTTTTTACCCTAGAGTACCAACAGGCTCTGAGGATGTCGGACATTTGAGCTACCCCCCCCCCACACACACACGGGGTGCTCTAGGCTGCTCACTTCTCCGGGAGCCTCAGTGAGGTTCAGGGAAGAGTTCCGGTTGCCTGTTCGGGCTTATTATTATTATTATTATTATTATTATTATTCCTTGTGGCCTCACCTGCTTTTTGTCATTCAGCTTGGGCCTGAGACAGGATGGAGTGGATTGGCACTAAAGCAGCTGATTTGTATTCTGAGCAGAGTTTAAATGAACTGCGCAGAAGTCAAATCTCGAATTGTTCTTGTTTACTTTGAGCAGTGCTGAAGACTTAGGCTTGGGTCCATCCAAATTCCTAATGGGCCGACTGTCCCAATTACAGAGGACGCTTCTGGAGAGGCTCGGTGTCCTTCAGCTGGCCCTGGGCAAGTGATGCTGCAGAGAGGTGCTCGGCTTCACAGGGGACGGGCATTGGGCCAGGGAGTGACTTTCACAGATCTTTGTTCTCTCCTGCGGCGAGAACTTCAGAAGACAGCAGGACTCCAAAGGGACAAGACTTTACAGTGGGTGGCACCCATGGTGCCATGGGTGCGGCAAGTCAGGCTAGTATTGGAGCTGGTTTCGTTTGTGAGAGAGCCTCATGAAACAGAGGCCAGCTATGAACTCCTTATGGAGCTGAGGATGACCTTGAACCTCTAATCCTCCTGCTTCCACCTCCCAAGTGTGGGGATTACAGGAGCACATCACCATGCTCATTTTAGGGGGTGATGGGGATTGAACTCAAGACCTTCTGCACGCTAGACTACGCTCAGCTATGCCTGTGGTGTCTCACTCGATGTCTGGTGCGTGATCCTGCTGAGTGAAAAATATGGAAGGAAGAATAACTTTTGTGTTACCTCAGTCACCAAGCCAGATGGCTAGTCTTGTAGCAGGACATTGACCTAAGAACTTTGTCAGGGCCTGAGCAAAGCAGAAATGTCACGACTGCTACAGGACAGCGATGCTCAACTCATCCCCGAAGGGACTGTAGAGAAGGAATCTGAATCAGCTATCTTTCTGGGCATGGAAGCTTCCATCTGTACACTCTAGCTCAGCCCTGGGCAATCCCCAGCTTTCTGACCCCAGGGTCCCCAGCCTAGACAGAAAAAGGAAGTTCTGGGCTTACTTAGCAGCCCAGCCCTCATGGGACGTTGGTGTCTTAGCCCAGTTGTCCCTATGGCCTAGGTCTTTACAGTGCATCACTGGCTAGAGGGGACAGAAGGGTATTCAAGCCACGTGTGCTATAGGAATTCCAAGTGTCACCCTAGGCAACTCCTGAGGTCTGCATTATTAGAAAGGGTAAGAAGTAGGGTTACTTGCATGTCCTCCTTATCCTCTCTCCTCCAGAGAAAAGACACACAGACATGCATGCATACTTACAGGCACACAATAGGCATGAATGCATAGCTGTGTTACATATCAACATAGGTGTGCACACACAAACCTATAGCTACTCTATGAGAAGCTGTGCTTTCTCTATATGTCAAAAATATTCCCTGGGGCTATAGAAGCAGTTCAGCTCAGTCGAGTTCTTGCTTAATAACATTCTGGGAGATCAGAAGGTCAAGGTCATCCTTGACTGTCTACCGAGCTCTAGGCCAGCCTGGGATACATAAAACTGTCTCAAAAACAAAACTTATGTGTTTCAGGAAGAATTATTTGGGTTCAGAAATCCCCTGGCCAGGACCCCTGCCATTCAAGGATTGTCACATAGGGTCAGCTTCTTGGCTTACCCAGACCGAAATTCTCTCTGTGATAGGAGTCCAGAGAAATGAGCGAGAGGGTGGGAATGCTCTCCCAGCCACCAGATCCTGCGTGTTCCCCATGTGACTGTGTCAAGTTTCCCTTAATAAATTCCAATCTGACTCTGTCATCCTTGTCTTAAATGTAGTTATAATTTCAGCTGTCAGTTTATTTCCCAAAGTGAAAATAGCAAACAGGCCTTTAATGAATCAATCACCCAGTGCTATTGTGCAAACAGGAGGCTGAGAAGTGATGGCTAATATGCCGGGAAGCCAGTCTGGTTTCCCGAGCTCCTCGCACTGATGACTCTTGTAGATGCTGGGGACTCAGAGCTTCAGCAAGATACATCCGGGTATTCATCCACACATGTGGGAACAAATACACCTCTGAGGTGGCTGGGAGATGACTCAGTCAGTAAAGGCTGCTATGCAAGCATGAGGACCCAAGTTTGGATCCCCAATATCTGCATAAATATGAGCATGTCAGCATATGCTCCTGTAATTCCAGCTCAAGGGAGGCAAAGACAGATCCCAGGGGCTTGATGGCCAGCCAGCCTCACCAGACTGGTGCACTGCAGGTTCATGAGGGAGACTGTCTCAAAAAACAAAGAAACAAATACATATAACAATCGAGGGAGACACCCAGTGTTGACCTGTGGCCACTACATGCACATGTGTGTGTACATACATGAATACAGACACACACACAAAACATGCTTCTGTCCCAAAGGGTCTTCACATTTCACTCTGGAGCTCAATAAACTGCCTGGTACTAAATTCAATGAGCAGGAGTGTGCCAATGGCCTTGGGCCTCCCTGAAGTGCTAACTAAGTCTTTTTATGTCTGTCCCCCTATAGGAGTGGTAGGGGGTGGTGTGTGAGCCCCAGGTTCTCTGATCACTGAACATGGCCAGGCAACACTACAGCTGTCAATGTCTCCCTTCTAGGATACAGAATTAGATGGTCATGTCCTTCAGGGAGGGTGAGACAGAATAAAAGATTCTCTCCATTCATGAGTCAATGCTGATTCACGTTAGTGGACAGTACAACAGGCACATGACACCTTTGTTAAAGAAAATTCTGTTAGTGAAGGAGTCCTGGAAAGTCCACGGTCATTTTTAAAGGGCAAATGAGAAGTGGAGGCATTCTCTCCCCAACTCCTCTAGTAGGAGGGGGGGGGGACTCGTAGAACCGGGACAGGGGATTCCATTCAGCTTCAAGGATCTCGGAAATGCTCAAGGAAATAGGAAGTAGAAGTTGACTGAAGGGGGACTCCATAATGCAGCTTCCACAAAATCATCATCTATGTTGGGGTGGAACTTTAAAGTGATGTAGCTGTTTGGGGGTCACTCACACTCCTGTGAGTAACCCCCTCCCCATGTTCTGTAAGGCGGCCCAATAAACTCATTATCTCACCAGCTGGACTTGGGTGGAATCATTTACTTTGGTCTGTTGTTGGTACCCTATCTGGGACGAAAGGGCATTGCTTACATCTCTCTAGGAAAAGTTCATGCAACAGGAAGAGAGCGTTGATGTTGCAGGTGGAAAAATACCTATGTCCTTGAGGCTGTCACTGGGGCTCAGAATCACCCAAACTTAGACATATTTTCTGTCTTTGGTTTCAGGGGATAATGGATGGCTCTGACTGTGAAGGCAGTGTCTGATGGGTCTTCTTCCTACAGCTGGTGACTACTTCCTGTGTTGGGCAGAATACATCCCGTCAGGCAACTAAATCCGTTTTCACAGGTTCGTTTCTCACTCAGTTCAGGGGTCCCTGGGGGTCTGCTCATCACAGACACGAAAGCTCTGGCTACTGAAAGTTAGGAAAGATGACTACTTAGATCTCCCTAGTTCTGGAAGCCTCTGTCTTGAACCAGCACCTTTGCTTGCAAGCTTCATTGATTAAATGGTCACATTGGTTGCACCTTATTATATGTGTGTGTGTGTCCATATGCATGCTTGCACGGTATCATGTATGTGTGTGCATGTAGAGAGCAGAGGGCAACCCTGTTGTTGGTCCTCAAATGCTGTTCACCTTGGTTTTATTTTGGGGGGGGGGATTCGAGACAGGGTATCCCTGTAGTTTCTAGAGCCTGTCCTGGAACTAGCTCTTGTAGACCAGGCTGGCCTCGAACTCAGAGATCTGCCTGCCTCTGCTTCCCAAGTACTGGGATTAAAGGCGTGCACCACCACCGCCTGGCCAACCTTGTTTTTTAAGACCCAGACTCTCACTGACCTGGAGCTTGCTGAGCCGGGTAGACATGATAGACAGTGAATGCCAGAGATCATCCTGCTCTCCAGCCCTGGGGTCTTAAGCATTCACCACCATGCCAAGCCTTTTCACACGGGTTCTGGGGACCTAACTCAAGGCTTCACGCTCATAGTGACTGCACTGTCTTCCCAAAGTCTGGGTGAGAAGCTCCTGGGTTCGACAGACAGTCTCACTGTGTGCCCAGACAGAAAAGGCTGGAACACTTGGTGAACAACATTATAGTACCCTAACTAAAACCCACTGAGTGTGGCTGCACGGACTGGTACCAACCACTTAGCCCACGCGAGGCTTGTTTTCCTCACTTACAACATTTTACTTTTTCTGCTTTGACTGCTTCCTTCTTCTACAGCCATGGTAAGATTAGCATACACACGGATGTATTTTTAAAGTCCAATGAAGCCCAGCGGAATGGAAAGCTGAGGGTTTTCTATGCATTCCCAGCAAAGATGCTGACTAGTTAAAGAGCGGCTTCCAGATACCCAGGTGGTGAGGGCACAGGTACTCTCCCATTCTTAAGACAAAAGAGGGTCCACCTGCTACCGTGGAGGTGAAGGTGGGGAGGGAATGGGGCAGGAACGACTTTTCCCGGTGCCTTAACAAGAAACTCAGAAGTTCACCCGCCCCCACCCCAGTTTTGGTGGCTGAGGTTCAAGATCAAGGCACAAAAAACGCCTAGGCTTCCCCTGAGACCATTCTGAATTGGGAAGACTCCTCTCTCCTAGGTTCGCCTTTGGCTTCTCCTCTGTGTTTGCCCATCCCTGACGTCTCTGTGAATTCAGATCTGCTTCTAGGAGACCAGTCGACTGGAGGGAGGAATACCCTAAAGCATCCATCTAAACTGGAATGCCTCTTTACAGGTTCTCCCTGTATATCCAATCCCATTCAAGACTCCGGTGCGTGTGCGTGCGTGCGTGCTTGCATGACGTACGTATGTACGTATGCGCGCGCCCCTGTGTGTAGTGGTGATGGTTCTTTCGTCAACATGTAACTCTGGTACTGAGTAGGCCCATTTTGCGTGCATGGGCAGCAGTCAAGGAAATGAGTTTTGCAAATGAGAAGTATTTGTGGCCATGAGGCCTGAGGGCCATTCTCAATCCCTACTTTCCTGAGGAGCGAAGTCAGGGTTACTTATGGGCTAAAGAAGCAGAGCCAGTTGAGGTAGGAAGAAAGGAGATTGCAAGTAAAAGGACACGATCCACAGTCTGCACATGGATTAAAAAGAAAATACAGGTGTAAGCAAATACGGCACATGCATAGCTGAAAAACATGGCGCATGCGCAAGCAAATACTGCTTGGAGAAAGTGAGAAACGAGGCTGCGTTGTTATTAAAGAGCCCCAACAAGGGGGGTTTTACTCTCTGCAGCCAAAAGGTTGTTCATGGGATGCTTAGAGAGTATAGGCACACTTTACCAGCTGGACTCACACCTCAGAAACATCGTCTACACCCACCGACTTGACGCTGCCAACGCAATGTTATCGTCCACAGAGTTCACTGAAGGACCACACCACCAGATATAAGGAGTCACCAAATATCTTACAGTATTTTAAGTTTAGGATTTTGTGCTGGCCGCATTCATAGTTCTTCTGGACTGCATGTGGCTCATGAGCAAGGGCTTGGGCACACATGCCAGCAAAGGTACTGGGAGTCCACTCCTCAGCTATCTGACCATGGGGCCAGCAAAGCTATTAGGTGTCCACTGCTCAGTTTCCCGGCCTCTAAAATCATGACCAGAAAAACTGTTCAGAGGCTGGAAGGATGGCACAGTTGTTAAGAGCACTTGCTGCTCTTGCAGAAGACTTGAGTGTGGCCCCCAGCACCTACATCAGGCAGTAACTCCACTTCGGAGGGATTTGAAGCCCTCTTCCTACTGACCACATGTGGCATATACACACAGACACATAAATAAAAAAATCTGCAAAACAACAAACAAACAAGCGGGGCCTGGCTCAGTGGCTGAGTGCACTTGCAGAGGACCTAGGATCCCAGCACCCACATGGCAACTCATAATTGCCTATCACACCAGTCCCAAGGGACCTGATGTCCTCTTCTGCCCCCTATGGGCATGAAGCACACACGGAGGGCAGATACATGCATGCAGACAAACACTCATACACATGAAATAAAAATAAATAAATCTTATAAATCAAAAACCAGTGATCAAAAGCAAGGAAAACCAGAGTTGACACTCTTTCAAACGACGGTTAACAGAGAGGCAGTTCCTCTGCTCAAAGAGAACATTCTTGTCCTCTCAAAGAGGAGACTGAACAGGAAACAAGACACGCTAGCTACCAGGGTCGCTGAGGCAGAGGAAGAAAACTATAGAAAACAGACAATAGGAAGTGAAGGCAGAATAGACAGAGGGAAAGTGGAGCCTCGCAGGGTTTGAAGCGTAAGCTTGCTGCGGGAGTCAGAAGGGTCGGGTGTGTGTAAGGTGTCGCTCTGAGGATCTACCCTCCAGTACAATGGATATAGATGACAGTAGACATCTCCCACAAACGGCCAGCTCAAGCCACTCTGGCCAGTGACGGTTGCCAACGTGTTGTGTGCAGAGGGATTGGTGGGCTAATGAAGCCCAGTGCTGTGGAGTTTACTTACAGATAAACTTGTAGAAGATATTCATAATTAATTGTGTAGATTTAAATGCTTAGGAAGGTTTATTTATAATCTTAACTGTAGTCTTTACATTCCGCTCACCTGAAGCAGAATCCTAATTTGGGGAAGTCGGCATACCCTGTTCATTTTAGCAGGTCTTATCAGACCTCCCCTCCACCATGAGGGACTTGACATGACTTTCTGTCATCGGCTCTCAGGGGTCGATGTGCCTGGCAAAGAAAACTGGGTACAGAGAAAGAGCTTCCAAATACAAAACAGCATGAAGATGATTTTCTTCAGGGGGAAAATACGTGCTTGGTAGTATTTGTTTTGCAGTCTGTTCTATGTGCTTAACTGTGCACTCTTAATTAGTACCTTGGGCCGACAAGACAGCCCAGTGAATAAAGGTGCTTGCAGCAAAATCTGGCAGCCTGACTTTGATGCCTAAGACCCACCTGATGGAAGAAGAGAACTGAGTCCTAAAAGTTGATCTCTGACATGTGCACACATGAATGCATGCATGTGTACACATGCTTGCACACATACCCAGTAAATAAGTGTAATTAATATTCATATGTCAAAATCCTAGCTGCAGCTCCTCAGAACATGGCTTTGTTTAGGGAGAGGGCCTATGTAGCGGGATGTGGCTCAGTTGCAGCTTCATCCAGTGTGCACAAACCCTGAGTTCCAACCCCAGTGCCTCTACTGAGAAGGCAGAGGCAGGAGGATCTAAACCTTACGGTCATCTTTGACTACACAGGGAGTTTGAGGCCAACCTTGGCTACAAGTGCCCCTTTGAGAGATGGGGGGAAGGAGAAATAAGGGGGAATGGTGCGGGCAGAACACGTCCTGATGCTTTGGGACTGGAGTCCTTCCAAGAGAAGATCAGGACACATGAATCACCCGAATGATGGCAGGAGGAGAAGGTTATCCATATGCAGGAGAGAGGCTTCAGGAGAATCCAGCCCCAGTATCCTCAGCCCTCAGCACTGGAAGGCAGTGTGTTCTGGTTATTGAAGCCATCCAGTCTGAGGTTCTTTATTGTCATAAACCTAGAAAACTGATGGAGTCCCTGAGATCTAGGGACCTATATATAAGATAGCAAGGGGTGGACAAGGGAGGCATTCAGAATGGTGCACTGGGTAGTCTTCCTTTTGAGCAGCCCACAGGAAACAGTATTCTCTCTCTCTCTCTCTTTCTCTCTCTCTGTCTCTCTCTCCCTGGTTTCTTTCTCTCTTTTCTCTGTCTCTGTCTCTCTCTTAGGAGGGGGCATATGTGGATGGGTATATACACACGTGTGCATGTGGAAGTCAGAAGCCCAACCTTGGCTGTCACTCCCTCTGATTTTCGAGTCTTGCTGGCCTGGACTCACTGATTCAGTTAGGTCGCTTGGCCAGCAATTACCAGACACCTGCTTGTCTCTGTTCTTCCCAGAGTTGGTTTTCACCAGGCTTAAGTCACCACACCACCTTGTTACATGGGTTCTGGGAATCAACCCCAGGTTCTTATGCATGCAAAGCAAGCACTTTATTGATGGAGCCATCTCTCCAGCCTGCAAATAGCTCATTTTGAAAACACGTGATGCTCATGCTCTCTCCCAGAAGTTATTCAAGTAAGCAAGCAGGGGGAGAAGATTTTTTCCTGGGCCTCCCTGTAGCTCTTTAACAGGACAGTGTTCCGGTGGGACACCACCCTCCTCATTAATGCTTCTAGAAGGCTCTCCTGTTGGTGGTGTAGATTAGCTACATCTGTGTCCATAACCCCAGGGGATGGCTCGGTTGAAGCTTCCACTGTACAGTCCTGCAGATGACAGCCACACACATATTTCCTCCGCCACCCCAGCTGTCCTGTCTTCTGTCCTCTGAGTGGTGAAGGCCTCTGCCTGGCGTGGACTCACAAAGGACTTTGTCCAAGTGCTCACAAAGTGAGGATGGAGCAGTTTTTATTGTTATTGTCATCATTAATCCTTTAATTAAGGTCTCCTTTATTCGTGTCAATATCCTGTCCCTTTCTACCCTCCCTCCCTTTGAAAGCATATCTATTGGGCTGGCTTCTCCAAGCTCTTCAAGCTCAGATTTTAATTAAAGTCAGTCACCAGCCTAGCATCTTTAATGAGCCCCTCTCCCATACTCTGTCGGAAATCAGAATCGCTGCTCTGTGCCGGTTTATTAGCATGAAGCCCCCTCTCCTGTTTGAAATACACATGGCTCCTGTCCTATGTCTTCTTTCTTTGGGTTGCTCTTCAGATGTAAAGCTACCCCCTCTCATGTTTTATAAAGGGTTACATGGCCCATGACATTGCAAAAATTAAAATGGCGTCTATTAATTACTCCTCTCGCTGCTGGCACAAAACGCCCTGGCAGATAAGGGAGGAAGAGTTTGCCTTGGCTCACAGTTTGAGGGTGCACAGTCCACCAGGTTGCAGCGTCATGGCGAGTGAGAGTGTGAGGCCACGGGTGACATGGCAGTGATGGTCAGGAGAAGCAGAGAGTCATGAATGCTGGGTCTCAGTTCAATATCTCCCTTTTTAAAATTCTGTAATCCAGGACGCCCAGTCCCAGTTAAGGAGTATCTTCCCACTCTTTAACCTGATCTAGACAACCCTTTACAGGCATGGGAGGGGCTTGTTCCTGTGGTGACTATGGACTTGGTGACAATGATAATCAAGATTCATGTATGAAGCAAGAAAAAGCATAGGAGTGGAAGCTCCCTCACCCTGAGAGGACTCAACCATTCACCCTACATTACTGGAGTCTAAGGATTCTCCCTTGGGGAGCTATTCAGGTGACTGAGTCCCATCCTTCCGGACATGAAGCCTCTGTGTGTGTGTGTGTGTGTGTGTGTGTGTGTGCAAGAACGCATGCATGTGGTATGTTTACAGGGATGTGGAGGTCAGAGGTCAGTCTCAGATATTGTCCCTCAGTCACTGTCTTGCATTTTGAGACAGGGTCCTCTCATTTGGCCTGAATCTCACTAATTCAGTTACGTTGGCTGGTCAGTGAGTTCCAAGATCTGCCTGTCTGTGTCTTCCCAGAGTGGGAATTATAAGCATGTGTAGTAATGTCCTACTTTTACATGGGTGCCAGGGATCAAACTCGTGCTTGCATGGCGGGCACTTCACTGACTGAGCTGTCTCCTTGGCCCCAGCATTCTCTTTTCGGCAGAGGATCTGACACATGTGTCCATGTTTTCTAGCTGTCTCCGACAGGGTTTATGGTGAGTGGGTGGCCACGGTTTGGGGCCCAGACATCTCGGGATCACGTGCCAGCTCTCAGCCTGCACTGGGAGATGAAGGAGTTCACAAGCTGGATGTTTCCGTCGGGGCTTCTGTTGCTCTGAAGACAGAGGACCACGACAACGCTTACAAAGGGAAACACGCAGAGGTTTGGCCCATTATCTTCATGGTGCGGCACAACGGCAATGCAGGCAGACGTGGTGCTGAGAAGGAACTGAGGAGTCCATTTTGATCTGCAGGCAACAGGAAGAGAACTTAACTAGGCATAGATTGAGCTCCTCTTTTTGTAATGCAGGTGGTCATGTGTTGTGATTTGGATGGGAAATGTATCCCGAGACTCATGGTTTGGATGCTTGGTCCCAGCTGCTGCTGCTGTTTGGGTTAGGAAGGCTGTACCTTTGGGAAGTGGAGTCTTGCTCAGGAAATGAATCACTGAGATCATGAGGTCTTAGAGCTCCTCCTGACTGGGGGCTGGGTTGGGAGGTGGTTAACATTGATAGTCCCAGCCTTCTTCTCCTGCTGCTGTGGATTCTTGAACTGTGAGCCCAAATAAAACCCCTAAGTTGCCTCTTATCAGGAACCTGGTCAGAACAGGAAGGCAAGAGAGTGCCACATGGGATATGCTTCTGCTAGGATGCCAAATTCTAAGACCAGACTGCAGTTGTGTGTGAAGGGTGTCTGTGTGGCACACAGGGCCAGATAGGAGCTTCCTGGGATATCGGGCATTTTTGAAGCTTCCCGTCTTGTGTCTAGCCCCATTGTGACATTATTTGTGGGAAAGACTTCTCGTTGTGTGGCCTACTGAGAAGTGACCAATCAGATAGAGATCAAATCTCATAAGGGACTCCAGGCCAGAAGTCTCTCTGCCATGTCCACAGAACTCAAGTAGAAAATGGTCAGCAGTTAAAGAGCAGAATTGTAGCCAAGCTGGTATAAAGGCCACCTCCGTTTAGCTCTGGGATTGATGGAGCAAGCTTTGGGATAGAGAGATGACTCAGGGAGGACTTGCTTGCTAGAAGTGTGATAATCCCCCAATCTGAGTTCCCCCAGTCTATGGGGAAAAAAGCCAGGCCCATCAGTAGGTACCTGTAATCCCAATGTTGGGGAGGCAGAGAATTCCTGTCTAGTTAACTGGTGAGTCCTGGGTCTCAGAGACATCCCAGCCAGCCAGCCATCCATCCATTCAGCCAGCCATCAATCAATCAATCAATAGGAATGTGGAGTTAATGTGGAAGATACCTGACATTGACCTCTAATCTCTCATGTGGCTAGTCTGTTCGAAGCGAGCGAGCAGCGCGCGCCGACACGCACGCGACCGGCACGCACACACACAACACACACACACACACACACACACAACCACACACCAGCACCTGCATACAACCACCACACACAACAATAAAGAAATATGTTTTGGTCAGATCAGGGGATCTTGGCCTCAGCACTGCATACATTTCCATGAGGTTTGTTGCTGCTGTCCTGTGCATTTCAGAGTAGAGAGGACGGGTGGCTCATTGGTGATGGAGAGGGTTGACTGAGGTGAATACACACAAAGAAGGCCAACTAGGAGACATCCCCTGCCAACGGAAATGTTCATGAACATTCCAGAAAGGTGGTTTTGGGTACTGTGGAACTATCTTACTGAATGTTTCCAGGAAGCCGCCTGCTCTTGAGCTCTCCTGGGAGAGGTGCCTGGGATTGCAGGGGCGTCCAGGAGTAAGCTAGACACAGAGATCAGGAACAGGAATGGTGGCCTTTTAATCCTGCGACAATGACTCCTGTGCCCTCTTCCGGTGATGCTCAGCATCTCTACCAGTTAGCAGGAGCGGAGTTGTTGTGAGATTTCAGTTTCATTCAGGAAGGCTGAAGGGCGAGAGTTTGGAATGTGCGGCAATAACTGACATGTGACAAGTTCGCAGAGGGGACACTGTCACAGAGGTAGCGTGCACGCATGCACATGCATAGGGTCAGTATCAGCGGGCTCATCATGCAGAAGAGCCCAGACAACTACAGGAGTGGGGGTGGGAAGGGCCCGCAACGCTGACCAGCAGAAAGTGCTGAACCCAAAGACAGCCCTTGCACTTTTCTCACTCTCCGTCCCCCGTAGGTTAGCCACTAGGGCCACACCAGATGACCCGAGGAAGGTTGTGGAAGCCGGAGCTTGTGGCACCGAGTTCATCGTGTGGTGCCCATTCTCATGCAGACTGAAGAGAAGTGGTCGGGAACAGGGTTAGCTATGTGACCTTGGACCAAGCTGGCACCCAACTCTCTCTGCATGTCTGTCCTGTGAGCGTCCCAGGACATGCTGTCAGTAGCCTGTCTCTTCTGTGTTGACAGATGAGCCATCTTTCCATACCAAGGACAGCAGAAGGGGACTGCATTGGCAGGCAGAGACAATGATCCAGGGGCGGCTCCATCTAATAGCCCATCCACTTGTCTCTCCCCTGCTCCTTACCACTAGCTCTCAGTCAAACGGGAACAACAGTATGTTTCTTTTATAGTGGCACATTCTAGAAAGTCACAGCCAACAGGGAAGGCCCCAGGAATTACTAGGTACAAAGGGGTATTGAGTCTTTTCATTTCCTTCTGTCTTTCTACATCCCCGCTCTCTTCCTAGGTGAGCAAGGAGCTTGGCACACAGACCACCTAAGGAAGGTGGATCGGGAAGAGGTCCGATAGAAGAGTGTCTCTACTTCGCCACCTGGTGGCCAAACTGTAGAACACAGTCTCCAGACAAATGACCAAGCAGACAGCTCAGACCTGGTACCCTGGGCCTGTGGGTTCATGGCAGCTGCTACTGAATACTGCCTGGAAGCATGTATCTCCCTCGGGATATAGTAGGATATAGAGTGGGAGAATTCTGGGTCCAGATAAGGGTTTCCCCAGGATTTCACGCCTGGGTATCATCTTAGGTAACTGTCCCTGAGAGAGGTTCTTCTCTGTGCATTATAGAATTCTTATAAGCTTTGACAGCCTGATATGCCTTCCTTTGGGGTAGAGCAGGTGCAGAACTTCACCACCACACCAAGTGACAGCCCCTGGGAAACTCACCTAGCCACTCCCTTCACGAAAAATGCCAGGGAGGACCTGGTGACTGTCCAATTTGCATCCACCATAGTTCTGAAGCACCCATGGGCCAGAGCTTTAGGAAGCAGTGACTGTCACCTCCACTCCACACCCAGATGCCGTCTTCCTCACAAAGTTTTGCCACAGGCTCCCCAGCCTCCCTTTCTCCTCCCTCTGGCCCAGGTCTCTCCCTCACCCCTCCCTTCCTGCCTTCTCTCTCTTACTTCCTCCTTTCTCCATCCTGAACCTCCTCCCTCTTTATTCTTTTGTATCAGGCTTTTTCTTTTGGGCCACCAACCAGCTCCCAAATCATGACAACGGAAACTTATTATTAGTTTTTGGTTTTTGGGTTTTTTTTTTTGTTTGTTTGTTTTTCGAGACAGGGTTTCTTCTGTAGCTTTTGGAGACTGTCCTGGAACTAATTGTAGCCCAGGTTGGCTTCGAACTCACAGAGATCCGCCTGCCTCTGCCTCCCGAGTGCTGGGATTAAAGGCGTGCACCACCACCGCCCGGCTTATTATTAGTTTTGAATGCTCGGTCTTAGCTTAGCTCATTTCTAGCCAGTTCTTTTAACATAACCTGTTATTTTATCTACATTTTTGCCTCAAGGGCTTTTTTACCTTTTCTTACTTTCTTGCTGTCTCTTGTCTGGCTGGCTGAATGGCTGCCTGGCTTCTTGCCCATGGGTATGTCTGTTGTTCTCTTCTTCCCTCGTTCTTCTTCTCCTTCTTCTTTTTTAGTCTAGATGTCTCCTCCTATTTATTTTCTCTGCCTGCTACACCTCCTATCCTTTCTCTGCCTAGCTACTTGACATTCAGCTTCTTATTAGGCCAGTTGGGTGCCTTAGATAAGCAAGGTGAAGCAAATGCAATATATCTTTACATAATTAAATACACATCCTTACATCATTGAACAAATGCAGCATAAAAGTAACACACCTTTACACAGTTAAAATAATATTCTGCAACATAAACAAATGGAACACATCTTTGCTAGTTAAAATAATATTCCACAACATTTTTCCTCCTCCTTTTTCTCTTTCTTTCTCTTTCCCTCTCTCCTTCCTCCTCTATCTCTTCTCTCTCCTACTCCCTCTTTTCTCCCACCCAATTTTTTCTCCCCTCCCTTCTATTCTTTCTCCTCGCTTTTTCCACCCTCCTTTTATTTTTCACTCCCTCTCCTGGCATTTTTTTTCTTATTGGCTATTCTTTTTTTATTATTTTTATTGTGCTATACATGAAGAAAAAGTATAGCACAATAAAAATAATTTTTAAAAAAGAGTAGCCAATAAGAAAAAATAAATTCTACAGCCATACCACCCTGAATGCACCCGGTCTTGTCTCATCTCCTGGCATTCTGATGCTGGGTTTATTCTGATTTTAATCCTAAGTTCTGTAGAGAACATCCGTTCAAATGAGAACCAGGTGAGCCTCTTGAGGGCGGCTGTCTCCGAACCAGAAGGACCCTTGAGGAAACAGAACAGTAAGCTTTGGTTCGGCCTGAAATACACTCCATGCTTTACCGTCTAATCCTCCTGGCTTGTTGTTTGTTTAGGAGACAGGATCTCTAGCCTATGCTGGTTCTCAAAACTTGCTATACTGCAGAAGATGACCTTGAACCTCTGCCTCCACCTTCCAAGAACTGGGATTACAAGTGTGTGCCTCCACACCTGCTTTACATGCTGGGGTGGATCCCAGGGCTTCATGCATGTTGGGTAAGCCTGCTATCCACCCTCTCATCCAAGTTCTGACAGGCAGATGTCCTAGGACTGAAGAGGAGTCGCAGGTGAGTTCAGTAATTCCCCATGGTCTGCACTTGGACTCCACGCGGCCATCTTCAAGCCTATACAACCTCCTGCGAATGCCATGGAACTTGTCATTGCAAACAACTTTTTTGAGCCTCGATTCTTACATGTTCTGTTCTTTCCAAATGAGGATCATTCTAAGACCCTTGAGAAATTTTTTCTCAGGGGCTGTTGGAGATGGCTTGACAGTTAAGAGCATGCACTGCTCTCAGAAAGAACCCATGTTCACCTCCCACATGGCAGCTCACAACTGCCTGTATTCCAGTCCAAGTGATCTGGCGCCCTCTTCTGACCTTGGTCCTGTATGCACACAATACACATAAACTCACACAGGCAGAAACACATAGCCATAAAGAGTTACAAATAAAAAATAAATCTTTGGCCCAGCAGATGTGGTGCACACCTGCAATCCCAGCACTTGGGAGGCAGAAGCAGGTGTATCTCAGTGATTTGAGGTCAGCCTGATCTACAGAGTGGAGTTCCAGAACAGCCAGGGACTGTTACACAAGAGAAACCTTGCCTCAAAAACAAAAAACAACTCATAAAAATAATTAATTTGAGACAGGTCGAGTTAAATTGCTCAGGCTGGTCTTGAATCTATTCTATAGTCCAAACAGACCTTAGACTTCCCTTCCTCCCACTCAGACTTTCCTGGTGTCTTAGCTCTGATGAGTCCCTCCTCATCTCATCATCTCTCATCTCTCATCTTCTCCTCTCTCAGTCTCTCTACTCTCTCTCTCTCTCATCTCTCTCTCTCTCTGTGTGTGTGTGTGTCTGTCTGTCTCTGTCTCTGTCTCTCCTCTTTCCTCTCTTTTATATGTACATATGTATAGTACATATGTGTTTGTGCATGCACATGTACTTGTACCTCTGTAAGGAAAGGTGTTAGGTGTCCTGCTCTAATTGCTTCCTGACTTATTCCCTTGAGACACTGAGTCAGCAAGCCCCCATGACCCTCCTGTCTCTACAGTACTGGGTTTACAGGCCTTCGCCCAACTATTTGCATGGGTGCTGGGATCCAGGCTCAGTCCATATGCTTGTGCTCTTACCAACTGAGCCGTCTCTCCAGCACCGAAAGTCCCCTCTTTCTGTAACTTGGTTATGTAATGTCTCCTAGAACTGGGGTAATCTCAAGGGAAACAATGACAACCTTCGCTCAGAGTCGGAATGCTGCTGGACACGTGATTCTCAGTGGCCCCTTGGCCTCCCAGAAGCAATTCCCTCCCGTACACAGAGTCTAGGAAAGTGACCATCCTGTCTGGAAATCTCTCGGTGAGACTTCCTGTGTCTTTTCTTCTCCTCAGATTTCGGTTAATGAAGAGATCCGTGGGATCTCCACCTCCATCTCCCGCCGGTGAACTCTAATTAGGTTCTTCTCTGCAATTAATGATTTATAATTAAAGAGGAGCAGAGCCCGTGTGTCATTCTTGGGCTTCATCCATTAAACACATGTCCAATCTTAAAATCCCCCCTCAGAGAGGCAGCAACAGCACGCGTGTTGGGCTAGGAGCTCTCCTGCTCTGCTAACCTAAATTGAATTATGGAAGGAGCACAGAGCTTTGACTGCCTCCCTCTTAGAAGGACTGTCATTAAAACTCAATTAGGGGCAGAGCCGGATGACATCATTGTTCGCGCGTCACCCTGGCTAAGAGACAAGAGCTTGGTGCAGTCCGCAGGGATGCCAGCTGCTGCCTGGAGCCTGCTCCAGAGAAGGGACCATTTGGACAGTGCTGTATTTCACATGCCTGCTGGGATATGGTGAAATATGTTAGCTGCCTCCTTTTCAGGCAGTACTTTTCTACATGGTTCTTGGGGCTGGGAGGATGGTTCCGTGGGCAAAGCACTTGCCTAGCAAGTGTAAGGACCTGGAGTTGGCTCTCCGGCATCTATGGAAAGCCAGACACTGTAGCATGGCGCCCTCTGCTGCAGAGACGGGAACCTGGGATGGAAGAATCCTCAGAAGCTTGTAGAGCAGTTAGCCTGGCGAATGTCGTCACGAACAAGAGACCCTGTCTTAGCCTTAAGGCAAGGACCAATACTCTAGGCTGTCCTCAGACTGCCACAGGCACACTATTATACCCGCTGGCATTCACACACAAACCATATTTCCACATATGGCGGTGGGAGTGGGGCGGGGAGGAATTTAGAAAAAAGTCTGGCACGCATCTATGACAGAAGATGAAGCAAGCCCATCTCATCTGTCAGTTGTTGCCAGTGGCAGCGTGTCATTTAGTCTGTGTATCAGCCATAGTGCGTTGCCAGTGGCAGCGTGTCATTTAGTCTGTGTATCAGCCATAGTGCCATCCTTATTCAGAGACATTAAAGAGCCTTCGGGTCACACCTGTGTGAAAGAGTATAGCCAAGACCGAAGCCAAGCCCTGATTACCATATGCTTGTTGTCAGCCTGTTTTGAACATTGTTTTCCTGGGCTGGGGCTGCAGCTCACTTGGTAGAGTGCTTGCCTGCGTGCAGAGGGCCCTAGGTCCCATCCCTGGCACCTCGTAAACTAGATCTGGTGTTTGACTCTGGAGACAACCCCCAGCTGGAGACTAAGCTGCACAAACGAGAGCAGGCTGTCCACTTCTGCATGGCTCACAGCCCATGAATATCCACTTACAGATGCTCCAGACTTCCCGCTTCTACAGCGTCTGTGGCTGACTACACCAGCTACATCTCTGGGCAGGCTGCAACTCTGTAACCACCCAACCACCCCACACAGGAGTTCCTTAGCTGTTCCCGCTTTCCCACCCTGAGGGCATGTGGTGGCTTTCCCACTGAGTAGCAGGCTAGCGTTGGCTCTCAGCCATGAGCGGAGTGGAGGAAGATGCCAGGACACATGTCACACCCTATGAATCAATGGGTGTGCAGATAACAAGGTGCGTCCCCAGGGCCACGCTCAAGAGCCTGCTGATGCTTGTGAGTGTGTGGTCCCCACCCTTCGTCCCATCTCTACCCCTCAGGGTCCTAATGTCAACCAGGCTGAGAAGGGCGTCTCTGCCCTAGAAGATACCCACAGCTTACGGACGCCACAGAGTTTGAGGGGGTGACTATACACACCCCTGATGTGTCCAGATGTCTCAGCACTTTCTAAGAGTTCGAGGCTCACAAACTGAGTTCATTCTTCCAGGGGCACATGCTTAGCTTGTAAGGGGATAGTAGGTGGACAGGTCAGAATCACATGGTGGTCAAGGGTCAGTTGTGCAAACTATACTGCATCCAGGCCCTGACTGAACCAGACTCATCATCCCGCGTCTCCAGGGGACTTTCATTCTCATTTTAGACACGGCAAATTGAGGCCCACAGAAACCCAAAGCCTGGAAGTTCGGGAGATGGCCCAGTCAGTAAAGTGCTTGCTGTTCAAGCCTGAATGCCTGAGTCTGATCTCCAGAACCTGTGTGAGAGACTGGGGACAGTGGCACACGCCTGCAATGTTGGTGCCTGACAGGCAGAGAGAGGGGCTTCCTAGCATTGCTTCAGACAGCTAAGTCAGTTTGACCAGTTCCAGGCCAATGAAGAGACCTTGTCACAAAAGGCAAGGTGGACAGTACCTGGAGAATGACAGCTAAGGTTGACCTCTGTGGAACCCTCATTTTATTGTCTCTCTCTCTCATACACACACATGTTCACACAACACACACACACACATGCACATACCACATACACACATGCTACGTACCACATACATACATACACACACACCACATACATATACCACACATACACCACACACAACACACAAACCACACACCCACATACACACACATCACACCCACATACACACACCTACACAAATGCACCACACACACATACACATATCCCCCACACATAGACACACCACAAACACATACACACTCACATACACACACTACACACACGTATACCCACATACACCACACACACATACATACACACACATGTACACACACACTACACACATATACACCCCACATATACACACATACCACACACACATACACACACACCACACACTTATACACACACACACACACACACACACCATACATACATGAACACACATTCTTATTTCCCGTCTTGTTTGAGGTGAGTTTTCCTGTTGTCTGCTAGTGCAGCAGAAGCCAGGCTAGCTGGACCGCGAGCATCTCTGCCTCCAATCTCAGGCTGGAGCTCTGGGATTACAGCCACACACTACTGCTGGCTTTCTATGGGTTCTGGGTTCAAACTCAGGTCCTTATGATTACACAGAAATGCTTTCCCCACCAACCCGTCTCCCTAGTTACCCACCCCACAGTCTGCTTCTCCTCTCGAACCCTGAACCCCTTCTGCACCTCTGCAGCCAGCGTTTCAAAGGGGATCATGAGTTCACTCACCCCTGGATCCTGCTACTCAGTCCCCACTTGTCCCTGGCAGGCCACGGGAACTTGGTCCAATTGTTGACTTGGTTGCAAGTACAGTGTTTTCCCTCTTGGCTTCTAACACATCCTAGTGCCCCTTGGGGAGGGCAAAGTTGCCCCAAGATGAGAGCCATTGGATATAGCCGAACAGAAGACAACTAAGCAGCCGGTGTCTCTGGCAGGGCCGTGAGGTCATCTAATAGGATTCTCCGTGCTGTGGTTTCATGAGCCACTTGCTGTGCTTGTTCCTTCCCGTCACTGTCTTCCACCAGAGACCAGCGCCACCAACCAACACCCATTGTATGAAAAGTATACACTTTGTATCCCATCCACTCTTTGAAACCAGGGAAAACATCCTAGGACGGGAGCTGTGGAGATGACTTAGCAGTTGAGAGCATTCATGCTCCTCAAGAGGACATGGGATAGGTTCCAGCACCCACACCAGACAGCTCACAATCACTCCTAACTCTAATTCCAGAGGATCTGCAGCCCTCTTAGGTCTTTGCAGGTATCTGTACCTACAGGGTAACCATAACCACATACCTAGACAAACAAATCGACTGCAGAAATGTACGCTAATTTGCTCACCTGACTGTTGGGTACTTTGAGAATTGCCATGGTATCAGTTCATTTCCTCGTGGCTGTGACAGAACACCCAGTGAATGACTTGAGCAAAGTATGGATTCTTTAGGTTCACAGTTTGGGCGACAGTCCATCACAGCAGCAGCCCCTTGGTGCAGGAGTCTGTAACTGGGGCTTCTTGACAGCTCACATCTTGGCAGAAAGGAGGTGAGAGCCAACTGAGGAACTCCAAGGCCTGCCCCCCAGTGACCTAATGGGAGTCTCAACCTCCCAGTGACTCCGTGAGTTTTCAAATCAGCATCACCAACTGAGGATCAATTTTTTTCCTTTTCTTTCTCCCTTTCTCCCTTTCTATCTCCCCCCTCCCTCCATCTCTCTACCCCTGCCTCCCTTCCTTCCTTGCTTTCCTTCCCCAAGAACTAAGATTTTAGTATGAGAGCCCACAGCAGAGATTTCTCATTCACACCTCAGCACTTTTCTCTAGTCTTATGAATATAGAATTACACTGAGAACTTTGCAGATGCTTAGTGTGAGCACTAAACTAGCTTCTTGAGCTAAAATTTTAACAATGAAGCTGCTCAGTACCAGCATACACATATTTAAATAGGGTTTTATTCATACTACCTCCTTGTGCTTTGGGAAGTCTGGCTTCCTAAAGGGTGTTAGTCTTAGTTACCCTCTTGTTGCTCTGACAAAGGCAACTTGAAGGAAGGGTTATTCTGGCTCGCAGTTTAAGGGCGTACAGTCCATCATGGTGGGAAGTCGTGGTGGCAGGAGCATGAGGCAGCTGCTCACATAGCATTCACAGTAAAGGAGGCAGAGAGAGGACACTGGGGCTCAGCTCTCATTCTCTCTTTTTTTCCCATGGTTTATTTTTTTATATTTAAAAATTTCAGTTCAAGACCTCAGCCCACTGGATGGTGCAGCCCACAGTTAGGGTGGATCTTCCCCCCTCAGTTAATCCAGTCTAGAAACTTACTCATGGAAATTTCCAGAGATTTGCTTCCATGCTAAGGCTAAATCCCATTAAGTTTACAAACAAGATTAAACACAGCAGCCAGCTTGCAGTATCTTTGTGTCCATTTGCTCTCATTCTTAGTAACATCAGGTTTTGTTTTTGCAATAAGAAGCTGTCTAACTCTGTGCCTTAATTTTGTTTTATGTTTGTTGCTGTGATTAAAAATACTCCAATAAAAGCAACTCTAAGGGAGAAGTGTTGATTTTCACTCACAGTTCAGGGTTAGTCTATCATGGCGGGGCATTCACAGCAGATGGAGCTTAAAGACAACCATGCCCTTCATCCTCGAGCAGCGAGTGCATGCATGTTTGTGCTCTGCTTCTTTTTTTGTTGTTGTTGTTGTTTTTGTTTTTTTTTTGTTTTTTTGGGTTTTTTTTGTTTTTTTTTGTTTTTTTTTCTTTTTTTAAGATTTTATTTATTTATTCTGTATACAACATTCTGCCTCAATGTATGCCCGCACGCCAGAGGAGGGCGCCAGATCTCATTACAGATGGTTGTGAGCCACCATGTGGTTGCTGGGAATTGAACTCAGGACCTCTGGGAGAGCAGCCAGGTCTCTTAACCACTGAGCCATCTCTCCAGCACCCTGTGCTCTGCTTCTTTTTTCCGCTTTTATTCATTCCAGGACCCTCTACCTAGGGAATGGAGCTGCCCACAGTAAGCCGTGTCTTCCTATCTCAGTGAGAGAGTCAGGCAGTCTCCCACAGACACACTTCAGGCCAAATGTATCTAGACAATTCTTCCCTGGGTCTCTCTGCCTGAGTGAGTCTAGCCTGTGTTGTTGACAAGTCATCTTCCGTATTGTTTCACACATTTTGATGACACCACTCCTGTCACAGACCGAATGAGGAGTAACGGGGCTGTGGAAGCTCACACCCTTCCCAGAGTACCTTGAAGGAGCTGTTGTTACCTGTGGAAGAGAAAGTTCTCCAGTCGCTGAAGTGTTTGCTGAGTTCCCCATCAACCCTCACAACCACCAAGCCCAGAAGTAGGGTGCATCTATTTTACAGAAAGCTAACAGAAATGATTATAAATAATAAATTAACATTATAAACATGCAAATATCCACTTGTAATTACTGTGTGCAGCTATTTGCAGAGAGCTTTCAAAGTCCCATCTAATTCCCCAAACAATCTACCAACCAGACATATATTTATCATGTATTCATAGTCAAACTTTTAAAATTACTTTATTTTATTGATATGTGTGTAAATTATCCCCATGTGTATGCACAGGTATCTGAAGAGGCCAAAAGGCATGGGATCCTTTGGAACTGAAGTAACAGGCATTTGTAAACTGCCCAGCTGGCTTCAAGCTCACTGTTTAGGCAAGGATGACCTTGAACTTCTGATCCTCCTACCTCTCCTTCCTGAGTGCTGGGATTGCATATGCCTGTTTCCTTGACTGGTTTTGAAGCACTAAGGATCAAGTCCATGGCTTCCTAAATGCTGGTGTATATTTCCAGCCCTGTATGTAAACTTTTGGTGCCCGTGGGTGCGTGTGTGTGTGTGGGGGGGTGTGTGTGGAGTGTATATGTGTGTGTGCTGTGTGAAAACACCCTTGCACACAGTAGGGCTAGAGAAGGATGCTGAGTGTTCTGCCCTGCAACTCTTTATCTCATTTCCCTGAGATAGGGTCTCTCGCTGCACCCAGAGCTGGGTTGGCAGCTACAGCAATTCTCTTGTCTCTGCTTCCCATGGAAGTGGAGTTGGAGGTGCAGGAAGCAATGCCCCGATTTTTAATGTGAAGCTGGAGATTTGAACTCAAGTCTTCATACTTTTACAGCAAGCCTCCTAACCTAATGATTCTTTTACTCTACCACTCCTACATATAAAATATTGACAAGTGTATTCAGCTAATATCATGGGGAAAGGATGATCTCCTCTCCAAATGTCCTGAAATAACTGGAATTCTGTGCACGAGCTTTTCCAAGCCTCAGGACTTTATCATCATCTACAAATGTAACCAGACATGGATCATAGGCATGACTACAATAGCTGGTAGTTTTTAAATGATAGAAGGAAATATAGCAGAAATGGTGGCCTTGAGTTAGTCAAGAATGTCTTGAGTAAAATGCAAGAATACATGAACCATAAAGAAAATTCCAAACGGAACTCAGTAGAGGGATAGCTCAGGGGTGGAGCACTTGCCTGGCACTCATGAGTCCCTGGATTTGAACTCTGCACCAAGAACAAATAATGTATTTGGATCCAATCCACTCCCACTTCATCTCCTCTAACCCTCCCCCCCCCCACATTTACCTACCAGCTTCATGTGCTATTCTTTTCTTAATCCACTGAGTCTACTGAGTGCTGCCTACCTGTACACGGTATGGCGCCCTCTGCTGGAGCATGGGTAGCCTCTGAGGAGCCAGATCTCTGGAGAGAACCAATGCTCCTTTCCTCAGCAGTCACAATTACCAATGTCCTTTGTGTGTGTGTGTGTGTGTGTGTGTGTGTGTGTGTGTGTGTGTGTGTGTGTGTATGTGTTGTACTGATTGGGGCCTTCCCCCACCCGTGTTGGGATTTGGAGTGGCTTGATCTTATGCTGGTCTTATGCATGCAGTCCTAACTGTGTGAGCTCACACATGCAACTTCTTGTTCGTGTGTCACGTCCAGCAAACACTGCTTCACTGCAGATGCAGATATTCACCCCCTCGCACAATCTTCCCTTCCATTCTTCTGTGATGATCCCTGTTCACTAGGAGGGTGTGAGATAGCTGTTCCATTCAGAGCTAGCGCTCCACAGTTTCTTATTCTCTGTGCATTGATCAGTTGTGGGTCTCCGGTATTGATCACCAGCTGTGGTATAAAGAAGCATCTCCGATGAGAGTGGAGCGATGGTACTGATCTGTGGATAGAAAAATAAAACTTCATGGAGGAGTCTAATGCTACACCTCTTTGGCAGAATAATAGTATAAGGTTCTTTCCTAGTGCCTGTGACCTAGCCAACCACAGATTTTTGGCCCCTTCAATGGAACCAGGCATGAGTTCTGTCTTGTGGGTGGAACAGGCTTTAAATACAATCAGAAAATAATTGGCTATCTCATAGGAAGTGTGCCACTATTTTCTAATGGGCATATCTTGCTGGGCCAGTTGTTATTGTAACTCAGTGTCACAGCTGGGTGAGACCATCATGTGTAGAACCTTGCAGCACTTAAGAAGACTAGGTGGTAGGAATGAAGCTCCTGGGTCAGCACCAGCCTGTTTTCTCGATGTTCTATGATTCCAGCATGTGTGTCTTCAGCAATAGGGTCTGTCAAGTTCTGGAGGATAACCCAGAGTGATGGCAATAGCCTGTAACATTGGGGGGCAGACTATGGGTTCCCATTGACCAACAACTGGGAAAGAGATAATCCACATCTGGAGTGGGCTATTCATTTGATAGCCTATGAGAAAAACAAATAAGCCAGGTATCGGTAGTGCATACCTTAAATCCCAGCACTCTGGAAGCAGAGGCAAGCAGATCTCCTAGTTTGCTGACAACCTGGTCTACATAGTGAGATCCTGTGTCAACAAAATGAATGACAATAAATGTTGGCATATACACGGGGAAATGAGAATCTTATCCACTGTTGGTGGGAGCACAAACTGGTACAGACACTATGGAAATCAATATGGAGATTCCTCAAAAAGCTAAAGACAGGCCAGCCTTATAATCTATTTATAGCCCTCCTCGGCATATTTTGTAAGGACTCTATAGTGTACTACAGAGATACTTGCTCATCCATGTTCCTTGCTGCTTTAGTCATAACAGCCAGGAAATAGAAACAGCCTAACTGTCCATCCGTGGATGACTGGATGAGAATGTGGTGCATATACACAATGGAATACTATTCAGCTGTAAAGAAAAATATAAATTATTAAATTCACAGGTAAATGGAAGGATCTGGAAGCAATACTTCTGAATGAGGTAACCCGGACCCAGAAAGACAAATGCTGCTCTGTATGTCCTTTCTTTGCATCCTTAGATACGTGTTTGAGTTAGAATGCCCACAGATGGTAGGAAATTAGTAAGGGGGTCAGGGAGGGGTTTCAAGGAAGGACAGTGGAACACAGGTGGTATGGAGTGGGGAAAGGGGATAGTGTACCAGGAAGGTTAATTAGGATGGGGAAAATGAGGGCAGAGTACCAGTGAAGTGATAATTAACACTGGAGACCTTTCAAAATGCTTTATGAAGATATAAATACAGTTATTCTTAAAATGGCTTTCTTCCAAAGATGTTACTAAGAAAATGAAAAGATGGGGCTTGGGACGTAGTTCAGTTGGTAGAATGCTTGGATTGTGTGTGGGCTTGTTTTATGTCAGCTCCACACAAGCTGGAGTCGTGTGGGCAGAGGGGATCTCAGTGGAGAAAATGCTCCCATTTTGGCTTAAGGGAAAACCTGTGATACATTTTTTTTAATTGATGTTTGTGTGAGAGAAACCATCTCACTATGGGTGGTGCCATCCCTGGACTGGTGGCCCTGTGTGCTCTAAGGAAGCAGACTGAGCAAGCCATAAGGAGCAAGCCAGTGAACATCACTCCTTGTGTAGCCTCTATATCTGCTCTTGCCGCCACGTTCATGCTGTGAATTTCTTCCCCGATTTCCCTGAGTGATGGGCTACAAGCTGTAAGATGAAATAAACCCTTTCTTCTCCAAGTTTCTTTTGATCATGATGTTTATCACAGCAATAGAAATCCTAACCAAAGTACCTACAAAGCCCTGGATTCTACCCCCAGCACGGTATAGACCAAGTGTGGTAATACACACCTGTAATCTCAGCTCTTAGGAGGTAGAAGCAGGAGGATTAGAAAACCATGGTCATCCTCTGACATACAGTAGGTTCGAGGCCATCTTGGGCTACATGAGACCTTGCCTCAGAAAACACAGTAAAGAAAAGAGGGAAGGAGGGAAGGAGGGAGAGAGGGAGGAAAGCTAATGATGCACTTTAGCATGAAGGACTCAGTACTGAAAGGATGCTATAGAGTGTACATAGCGCCATTTGCTAGAACTTCTAGATGAGGCAAAGCTATAGAGATAGACACCGAATCAGTGGTAGCCAGGGGCTTCTGGTTGGCGATGCTGACTGCCAAGGATCAGGAAGGAGCACTGGGGTTGTGAGTAATTCTTATCTTGACAACAGCATTGACAATGCACTCATTGTCAATCTCAATGTGATCAGTATACTTATCACAGCTTATGGTGCACTGTTCAGCTGGTGGATTTGGCCACATGTCTGGTATAGTCAACTAAGCTATTTATAGGAGAAGAAGAGGGGAAATGGGGGGAGGAAGGGAAGAAGGAAAACTTCATTCCTACCATATAACCCAGAAACTCCGCCTCATAGAGAGCTGCGCATGGACACCAAATGGACGTTCACTGACATTAACAGCAGCCTTATTGGGTATGGTCTCAATCAGGAACCAAACCAAATGTCTGTCAGCCGCAAAATGCTATACAATGCGTGCACTTTCTGCCTAGAATGGAGGAAAGGCCACCTGGGCAGTGTGCACCTTCCCAATTGGCTCTCAAATCCAGAATGCAGTGTCACACAACACACAAGGGTATGTATCATACATAGTGTTATACTCAGCAGAATTTCAGACACAGGCAAAGCTACTTTGGATAATGAAAATCTAAACTGCACCAACTGTAGTGAGGATTTATGAATGGGGGAGGGGGAGCTTCCTGGGGGCTACAATTTAATGTCCAGATCTAGGTGGAGCCAACCAGGTATTGCTTGGGAAGCAGGATAGAGCACACTTTGATGTATTTATGTAAGTTAGACCTCAATAAAATGATTTCCTTAGAGACGTGTATTCAAGAAATTCTCAGAGAAGGCTCAGTGCCTGCCACATAAGCATGAGGACCTGACTTTGGTCCCCAGAACCCATTAAAAAAAAAGCTGAAGATGGTGGTGAGCCTTGTAATCCCGGTGCTGGGGACGCAGATCTGTCTAGCGGGCAGATCTCTGGACTGGCTGACCATGCATTTTAGCTTCTTAGTGAACTCCAAACTAGTGGGAGATCCTAGTCTCAAAACATGGTGGACAGGGGAGAAAGGCACAAAGTTAATTTCTAGTCTCCTCATTCATGAACACACATGTATGTACACCTGCACATGAGCGTGTCCATGTGCACATATGCATATACACTCCCACACACAAGAAGATAAACATACAAGGCAGGTTTCATTCACAGAGTGCCTACCCATCCCAGGTCCTTGAAGTCAGACTAACCGACAGCTGGGCAAGGGTTTTATCTGCTGCTTTGGCTGCAAGGAAATGGTTGTGAAGGAGAATGCACTGCCCTCCCCCTCCCCCGTGTGAGCGAAGACTTGTTTGACAGTTTTGCCAGAGCTGGGAAAATGACTATCTGTGCAGTCACGTGCTTTGTGTTGAATGTGCTAATTATAATCCTTCTTATCTGCTCATGGCATCGGGTTTCCCAACCCCTGCCTCCAGTGCCCCGGAGCCTCCCAGGCACCTAATTGCTGAGGCTGGGCTGTTCCCCTCCCTCTCCTGCCACCTCACCTTCTCCACCACAACGGACTGTACCCTGTGACTAACTATGAGCCAGAATGAGCCTTCCTTCTGCCTCCCTAAAGTCCCTTTGTCTGGCCTTTTGTAACAGCATTAAGAAAGGCAGCAGAGAGAGAAGGTGGGGGCCGTGAAGAAAGGGGAAGAAGGGTCAGTGTCCCAGATCCCTTGAGCCTGAAGGAAGGAACTCAGTTTAAGGTCTTGTGGTGAAGATTCTGGGTGCTGTTCACTCATTGCTTACTGTTTCATTAAAACAATTATTACATTCATCTGTTCATTATGAGTATGTATGTGTGAGTGAGAGAGACAGACAGAAAGGGGAGAGAGACTGAGTGCAGGCCGCCAGGCTTGGCAGCAGACTTTTCCCCACGAAGCCATCTTGCTGACCCGCAGTATCTGATCCCTCAGCCATCTTATTTAGGAGAAACAGCAAAGGAAATACCTGTCCTGTGGGGGTTCCATGTATTCTCTCGGCTGTGTTCCTCTAGAAAACCCTGGCTGAGGGCTGGGTCTATGGGTCATTTGGTAGAGGCATTTTTAATTATTTGTATGAGTATGTGAGTGTTATGTGCATATGAGCGCAGGCGCACATGGGTCCAGAAGAGAACCTTGAGTCCCCTGGAGCTGGAGTTCCCCGCTCTGTGAGCTGTGTAATGCGGGTGCTGGGAATCAAACGTGGGTCCCCTGGGAGAACAGTGGGTGTTCAACTACTGAGCCCTCGCCCCAGCCCCGGATAAGTCAAATTCTTGATTGTGAGGGGTTCAAAACCCTGTCCTGCCATTTGTCCATCTGTGTGACCACAGGAAGGGCACAGTTGCCTGTTTCTGAGAAAGGGTGTGTGAGTCTACCCCTTCCCCCTTCACCTCTTCTGAGACAGCATCTCACCGTGCAGCCCTGGCTGACCTGGAACTTTTTATAGTGACTCAGATGCCCTTGAACTTTTCATCCTTTGCCTCTAACAGCTGGTTGTTCTTATTTTTTCCTTGATTTCTTTCTTATTTTCTATTTCTTATTGTTTTTATTAAACTATATATTTTTCTCTGTTCCCCTCCCTTCCTCCCCTCTTCCCTTCTACCCTCTCTCATGGTACCCACATTCCAAATTTACTCAGCAGATTTTGTCTTTTCCTACTTCCCATGTAGATTAGATCCATATATGTCTCTCTTAGGGTCCTCTTTGTTGTCTAGGTTCTCTGAGATTGTAAATTGTAGGCTGGTTTTTCTTTGCTTTATGCCTAAAAGCCACTTATGAGTCTGGATTACCTCACTCAATACATTTTCTGGATTCATCCATTTGCCTGCAAATTTCTAGTTGTCATCTTTTTTTCTGCTGTGTAGTACTCTTTTGTGTAAATGTACCACATTTCCTTATCCATTCTTCGGTCAAGGGGCATTTAGGTTGTTTCTAGATTCTGGCTATGACAAATAATGCTACTATGAACATATGTGATATGATTGATCATCCTTTGGGTATGTACCCAAAAGTGGTATTGCTGGGTCTTGAGGTAGGTTGTTTCCTAATTTTTTGAGAAATTACCATACTGAATTCCAAAGCGGCTGGACTCTACCAGCTTGCATTCCCACTAGCATAAGTTGTCATCAATGTTTTTGATCTTGGCCATTCTTACAATGTAAGATGGCATGTAAGATGGAATCTCAGAGAAGATTTACTGTATTTTTAATTATGTATGCACATTGGTGAAGTGCCTATAGAGGCCAGAAGAGGGCAGTGGATCCTGCAAAAACCATATGTGCTTTTTATTAAAAATCTAAGTACTGTTTCCCCTCCCGTAACTCCTCCCAGTTCCTCCTCAGCTCCTCTGCCATCCGGATCTACTCCCTGTCTGTCTCTCATTAGAAAAGAACAGGCTTCTAGGAAATAACAGAAAACATGACAAAATAAATACAAGATAAAATGAAAATCATCATATAGAAGTTGGACAAGCCAAGCCAACAGAAAAATGAAAGGTCCCCAAGAGCAGGCACAAGAACCAGAGGCCAGCTCATTTACAGGTTCAGGAGTGGCATGAAAGAGCTGAACTGAAAACTATGGTGCACATGCAAAGGACCTGGTGCAGACCCGGGCAAGCTTTGTTTGGTTGTCTTAAAGGGCCTTGTTCTGATGTCCTCATGCCCTTGGCTCCCACACTCCTTCTGCAGCCTCTTCTGCAGGGTGCCCTGAGCTCTGAGGGGAGGGATTTGATGCAGACATCCATTTGGAGCCCTGTGTTCCAAGGTCTCTCTCTCTCTGCATAAAGTCTGGTGTGGGTCCTGCATCTGCTCCCATCTGTAGGAGGAAACCTCTCTGATGACGACTGGATGAGGCAGCATCTATGAATACAGCAGCAGGCCAGCAGGAGTCGTTTTATTGCTGCTGCGTTATTATTATTTTTAGATCCGTAGTATTTGGCTTTGCTCTAGGTCTCTGGGCTCTCTGGACTCTGGTTCCTGGCCCCAGTATGTGCTCTTGACAGCTGAATACCTCTCTAGCCATGCATTATTATGCTGTGAAGCTTGCGTATTTGTAGATGGATACATAGATGACATTTTCTGAATCATGTAAACAAATTAAAATTGCCATAATAATGCATAATTTGCGAGACTGTTGTGGACAATAAACTCTAAAATACATACAAAGGCTGGGAATAGGGGTGAACACCTTTAATCCTAGCACTTGGGAGGCAGAGGCAGGTGAATATCTATGAGTTTGAGGCCGTCCTGGTCTACACGACGAGTTCTAGGACAGCCAGGGATACGTAGAGAGACCATGTCTCAAAACACAAACAAATGCAAAGAACTGGCCTCAAGAAATAACACTGATTATGTTTGTGAACAGAGTCACCTCTTCAGAAATCATGGCCAACCAGCTATACTCTGTAATTTAGATGCCAGAAACACACACACACACACACACACACACACCACCACCACCACCACCACCACCACCACTACACCTTCTGTGTTTCAGGCTTCTTATTATTGCAAATATAGCAGAGATTAAAGGAGGTGGAGGGGAAAAGGGGGCTGATGAACTCCAGAAAGGCCTTCTTCTGGGGCGAGGTGGGGAAGAGGGGCTGTAAGATTCTCTCCTACAAGAAACCTGTTACTCATCAACCAACTCCACGTGGCTGGCTGTTGATGCAGTATTACAAGATGAACACATGATGGCGCCAGAAACCATTATTTGGAAGTTGGTACAGCGGGGCGCCCAGCTTCCTCTGCACCGTACGTCTCCTCTACCAGAAGGAAACTACTGCTCATATTCTAAGCGGCCCTCCATATATCTGTCAGCTAATGAGAAGTCCCACGAACCTACAGAGGCATCCGGACTGACCTAGGGTTGCGAACTATGCCTCATATGGAAGGGGAGCTTGCCTAGCATGCATGACGCTCTGGGTGGACGCCAGCAGGGCATGCCTATGATGTGGTGCGGTGCAGGCCTCTATTCCTGCCTCTCTGGAGGGAGAGAAGTTCAGAGTCATCCTCTACCACACAATAAGTTTAAGGACAGCCTGGGCTACATGAGACCCTGTTTCCATACAAGAAGGATCAGAGCTGTTCGATATGTAATGTGAAGGTTCTCGCAATCACATTGCAGGAAAAGAAGAAAAATGGAGATAACCGCATAATGCATTGTATTTAACTCTGGATATTCAATATGATTCTATTAGTGTATAATCACATAAAAACATTGATATACTCTAGGTGTATGTACGTGTGTGGATGTGCGTGCGTGCGTGCGTGCATACGTGTGTGTGTGTGTGTGTGTGTAGGCCAGAGGACAACCTCAACTATTGTTCCTCATGCACTGACCACTGTTTTTCTTCAGCGTATCTCATTGGTGCTTGCCAGCAGGCCAGGCTGCCTAGCACTGAGCCCAAAAGATCCTCCTGTCCCTGTCTGTCTAGTGATGGGATCACAGACGCACACCACCGTGCATGGCTTTTTAGTACGTGGGTTCTGGGGATTGAACTTGGGCCCTTGTGCCCACAAGGCAAGGACTTTACCAACAGCTCGCCCTCCCCAGTTCCCAGCTTGTTGATTTCTATGGACCTGGGACCCAGTTTGCTCTAAGGATCCCCAGCCCACCTCAAGCTGTTGTGATAGCGTGCTATTACATGGAGGAATGCTTTTGGCTTCCAGGCCCCACCCCAGTGCCAAGGAACCTCCAGCATGGAAATGCCTGAATTCAAGAAGAAATCATTTTCAAAGGCTGGTATCATCCTGAGTGCTGACATCAGGGGGTACGGGGATGGGTAGCCACATTTGAATTAAAGTCTCTAGAATAGCTTGCTCAGGAAAAAAAATATTTTTCTCTTTTACCCCTTTTTTTTTGGTTTTTTTTGAGACAGGGTTTCCCTGTAGTTTCTAGAGCCTGTCCTGGAACTAGCTCTTGTAGACCAGGCTGGCCTCAAACTCAGAGATCCGCCTGCTTCTGCCTCCCGAGTGCTGGGATTAAAGGCGTGCGCCACCACCGCCCGGTTCTTTTCCCCCTTTTTATTGAAAATAGATTTTGTTCTTCATAACATATTCCGATTCTAGCTTCCCCTTCCTCTATTCCTCCTAGCTCCTCCCACTCTCTTTCCTTTCTGATCCACTTCCTCTCTATCTCTCATTAGAAAATGAACAGGTGTCTATGGGATAACAATTAGTATAATATGCTATAATATGGTAAAACAGAAGCTAATACATTGTATTGGGCAAAACAAACAAACAGAAAGAAAAGAGACCAAGGGAAGGCACAAAATGCAGTGAACTCTTTCTCCTGCTTCAGGAATCCCACGGAGAACACTAAGCTGGAAGCCATAATATATATGCACATGACCTGTAGGGTAAAAGGAGAGAAGAAATGATAGATAAAAATAAAAGTAATATCCTGACAGATACTATGAGACAAGGGACTTGCAAAGATGCCGCTGAGTTCATCTTCCATTGGCCATCTACTGCTGGGTATACAGCCATCTTTAGAGTGGTCTGTTTCCCCTGTGAGATTCCCATGATAGAAACTGAGAGTTTGGGGCCAGCTTACACTACATGAGGTTGTATCTCAAACAAAACGGGGATAGCTCAGAAGTTGAGTTCATACTGTTCTTCTGGAGGACTGAAATTCAGCTGCTGCCTCCCAAATCAGGTGGCTCATCACAAACTGTAACTTCATGTTCAGGGACTCTGATGCGCCATTCTGGCCTCCAAGGGCACACACATGCACAAGGCAGGCATTCACACACACACACACACACACACACACACACACACGTAAAAATAAAACAAAGCTAAAAGAAAAAGCATTTGAAAGCAAAGTTGTTGTGTTAATTATCCTTTTACCCTGTCTTCCCAGATGCCCTGGGACCCCAGACCCCTTTTAGGAAAGAGAATTGCTGCCCTGCAGCCTCAATCAGGAGAATAAGCCAGCCTGACGCTCCTGAATGCGTATAATCTCCATCAAAACTACCTCCACCTCGTGACACTGGGAGTCAGAATATCTTCTTAGAGACTTGTTTTGCTTTTGATTGTGTGTATCTCTGTGCATAGATGTGTGTTTGTGCATTTGTGAGTGTACGCTCCCACCCACCAAGTCTAAAAGAGGGTGTTCGACCCCCTGGAGTTAGCGTTACAGGCAGTAGTGATGTGCCCAACATAAATGTGGGACACTAATCCTGGTCACCTGGTGGAAGAACACCAGAGCCATCTCTCTAGTCCCAACAAGAATATTTTTAAGTTAAAAGTTTGTGTAGGTTTTCCCCCCACCTCCTTTTCTGAAGAAGCAGAGGCGAGCCTGGCAGAAAGGATGCCACCCTAGAAGACAGCTCCTTCCAGTTACTAACTGTGACCCAGTGTGCAAGGCTTTGTTAAGGAGAAAGGAGACAGAAAAATTCTTAAGCCTGAATTCCCCCTCAGAAACAGAAAACGAAAAGAGCTATCCTGGACTGGGCTTGTCTCTCAGTAGCTAGAGTGCTTGCCTCACATGTACCTCATAAACCAACATCCCCGTGTTTGAGAAGAGAAAATCAGAGAATCAAAAGTTCAAGGCCATCCTCAGCTATGTAGTGACCTGATGGCCACCCTAGATCCAAGAAACTCCATGAGTCAAAAACAAACAAACAAAAAACCCCAAAAGTATTACCTTGAAAGAGAAGGTATTTTAACTTAAAGCATACTGGTGGCCAGTTTAAACCAGAAAACTGTGCATTCAAAGTTGAATTCACTCTTTTGGAATGAAACCTAGGCACTCTTTTTGAAGGGGTGGGTGTCCCCACAGAGCAGAAGAAGCTGAATCTTCTAACAAAGGGGAGAAGATAAAAAGAGGGAACAGTGAGCGGAGGATACTTGAATTTGCCATGGTTCTCCAAGTCAAAAGCGAAACCAGGGCAAGCTCAAGGATCACCATTAAAGTGCAACAGTGAGCTGCAAGCCCTCCTCAGAGCCCAGAGGCTTCTGGGTGGAAATTCCCCACAGCCTCCTGATGAGTCATGGCAATTAGCTGCCCTCAAAGCTCCACCGGTTTTGGCAGGCACCAGCCCCAAACCACGGGTCCAGTAGTGGCAAGGAAGCTTCTAGAGAGAGAATAGGAGAGGGAGAGAATGGTGGGAGTCTCCTTCAAAGGAAGCTGCTAGTCGGTCCTCCCCTCCCCCCAGGCCTGGTGTTTCCTCAATCTAGAGAAATGTGAGGGCCAAGTTAGGGGGCTTTTCCCATCAAAAAAAAAAAAAAAAATCCAGAGAAGGGCCTAAGGAGATGACTCAGCAGCTAAGACCACAGGCCACTCTTCCGCAGGACCTGGGTTTAATTCCCAGCACCCACAGGGCTATCCACAACTGTCTGTAACTCCAGTTCCAGGGCATCCAATGCCCTCTTCTGACCTCCAGGCATGCATGTGATACACAGACATAAATACAAACAAAGCACTCACAGACATAAAATAAAATTAAAAAGAAAAGACAAAAGTATTCAGAGAAGTTAGGTGTGGTACATGGCTTAAATCCCAGCACTCAGGAGGCAGAGAGAGGCAGGAGTGTAAGGTCAAGACTCTCCTGGGCTGCATAACCAGCTTCCAGGCAGTTGCAGTTTTATAGTAAGTGAGGAAGGAAACGTGAGAGCAGAGGATAAATGGATTTATAAACCATCTATTAATATTTAAATGTAAAATGTGGGTGGGAAATGTATAGCAATCAGTAGTGGGCTTACCTAGCGTGCATAAAAGCTCAGGGTTCCATTCTCAGCAGAGCACAAACCAGAGGCACCTGTACCCCCAGTGCCTAAGGAGAGGGAGGAGGGTCACCTGCTCAAGGTCCTCCTCGGCTACAAAGAGATTTGGAAGCCAATCTGGGTTTCAGGAGTCAGTGACTCAAAAAGAAAGCAGAGAATGGCCATGCACACCTTTAGTCTCAACTCTTGGGAGGCAGAGACAGTCCCATCTAGGAGAGTTTGAGTACAGTCTGCCAACATAGCGAATTCCAGGCCAGCCAGAGCTGTATAGTGAGAGTAAGTATTTTTAAAAAAAAAAAAAAAAGAAAGGAAAGAAAGAGGAAAAAGAAATAGATGGGGAGAGAAGGAGGAAGGAGATGAAGAGAAGAAAGGAAGAGAAAGAAATAAGGAAGTTGAAGAGACAGTTCGCACAAACTGGGTGCTCCACTTTCTCCCCGACACTGTGAGAACAGAAACACTGAGTCCATCTCATCTGCTGGGAGTGTGACTGAAGCCACAAAAACGCACTCTGAAGAAACCAAGTCAGGAATCAGAGGCAGCCATACCCTGAGAGTCCCAGGGTGCCTTGTCATCCAGCAGACTCCAAGACGAAGCCATCCATGCGCCCCAGCCCTGCTTACACTCCTCTAGAAACAGAGGATGCTCAGCAAGCCTTCCTCCACTCGGGACTGATGCTGCAGAGCTCTCAGTCAGAGTGGAGAAGAGCCACCATTGTCTCCCCAGAGACAAATCATTGCACCCCAATGGGGTAGGGGAACACAGAATAAAAGAGGCAGCAAGCAAAGGGCTCAAGGCTTATCACACGCCTTTTGACTCACCAGAAACTTGAGTTTACCTTCTCAGAGGAAAGACCAAAAAGAGGGATTATCCCCAAGACCAAATGTGCACAAGAACCCAGGATCCCAAATAACAGGCCAGAGCGTCACAGTGTTGGAGGCAGACAGTGTCTGAACCCTGAACCTGGGATCCCAGGAACTGGAAACGGTCAAGGTGCCATGCTCACCTGGTGCTTGCTCCAGAGTGGATGCTCTCCCTAAGATCTCTCTCTACACAACTCTGCTATTCAATCCACAACACCATCCTATGAGGCATTTAGGCTGCTTTCCCCCCTACCTGTAGCACTCGTGTGTGTGTGTGTGTGTGTGTGTGTGTGTGTGTGTGTGTGCTGTCTGTCTGTCTGTGCAGGTGGCTGCAAGACTAGAAGAGGGTGTCGAATGCCCTGGAGATACAGTTACAGGCCCTGCGAGCCCCTGGATGGAGGTACTGGGAAGAGAACCCAGGTCCTCTGCCAGAGCAGTAAACGTGGAACCACCAAGCTGTCTCTCCAGCACCAATTAGTTCCGTTTTATAGGCAACTGGCTCCAGGGTCAGAGGCTGCAGCTACTTGATGAAGGAAGCCAGGATCCAGCCACTGTTGCCTTCCAGGCAGTTTTGGGGTTGGGATATCCATATGGCTAATTCAACACCTACGCTGAGCTTAGCCTTAGAAGTGAGGTTCCCCAGGCTCCTCCTAAGACATATTTGGGCTCAGCATGGGGCTATCTGTGAAAGTGCTTCTTAGAACATAATTACCACCATCAAGATTATTGTTCAAATTAGGCATTTACATGACACTTAATATTTCCAAAGCATTGTACTCCCATTTAATTAGTTTTTCCTTGCGACATTCCTGCCGCGTCCACACTTGATAGCTTGGGAGACTGACAGACTGAAGCGATAAACAGAAAAGCCTGATGGAGAGGGGGCACACCCTGTATGATCTCTTAGCTTTGGGTCTCTCTGGTGATCCGGCCAAGATGTCTCACACACACACACACACACACACACACACACACACACACGTCCATCTGCAAATCTCTCACACCAACCTCCATCTGCCTAGGGTCAAGGCTGCTCCAGGAGAGAAGGAGGGCCACAGTCTCTTCCCTGGTAGATTTTTGGCAAAAGGTCCAAATATCGTTCAGAAAAAAATCCAAGTTCACACTGCAGACACTCTCAGTCTCTTTCCAAACCTCTCTTTTAAAGCTCCCTATAAAAATCCAGGGCCGTGATTCCCAAACCAAGGAGTCTCCCAGAGGACGCTTTTAGCGTCTCCCAAGCCTAATCGGGCTGTTAAATGACAGAGCAGAGCGGGTCAGCCAGGGCAGGGCTCCTGAGACCTGAGATGGAACTTCTTTGCTTTGAATGCCAGCAGAATGCTCAGAAGCCTTGGGTCCCTCTCCTCCCTCCATCCCCAGGCCTCTTTTTCTCCTTCTCTGGTTAGAGAAATTTCATGGAAAAATGGATGCTAATCTTTGGGGGCCACCACTCTAGGAATACAGCAGCCCCTCCTTTCTGTTCTCTACTGCGGCAAGCCGCCTGCCTCTTTTCTCTTTCCCAAAGGTCCTTAACCTGTCCTGTGTAGTAGAATCAAAAGAAGCTCCACCTACACTGGTTGGATGGATGAAGGTTGTGGGAACAGATGGGGACCCCCGGAATAGGTAGGTAACCAGGGTCTGCTGGTAAAGTTGTCCCTTGGTCTCCTGTCTTCCAGCCTGAATATCCTTTCTTCCCTACTCCGTGCCTAACCACAACTTGGAGGTCTCTAGACATCGGGTATTCCCTGCAAGATGCTGATGGACAAGCAGACAACAGCAGGGACAGCATTGCCCAGCAGGGTTGGTAAACTCTAGATTCTTTTTGTTGCCCAGAAAGCAATCTGGAAAAGTCTTGAGTCCTGGCTGTCCTGGAACTCACTCTGTAGACCAGGCTGGCCTCGAACTCACAGAGACTCTGCTGGAATTAAAGGCGACTGTCACCACTGCCAGGTGGTTCTTCATTTCTCGTTTCTTACAGGTATGCCCTTGGGCCAGTTATATCTCTCACCCAGTTTGCACCTCTGTGGACTTTGTAGTCTTCTACTTTTTTGAGCTGTGTCTGGTCCAGAGCAAACCCAGACACTTGGTGGTTAGTCTTCCAAACTGAGAGATGTCAGACCAACCCCACCCCATCCCTCTCCTGTCTCTAGCTCTCTAGACCTATCTTTCTCTTCATTCTCTTTATCTTTCCGTTTGTCTCTCTTCTAAGCATGGCATAGAAAATCCTCCTGCTGCCCACCTGGGAAGGTGGTATGTGGGATTCATTTTCTGAATCTGGATGGTTCTGGCTTCCTACAGCTTCCACTGTACCCTCTTCCAGATGCTTCTGCCTGGGTCCCAAGGGAAACCGAGAGTGAGTGCCAGCTGCTGTCAGGTCCTGCAAAGTCCCTCTCAGCCACCTGACCCCAAGGTGCTAAGGCAGGAAGGCATTGGGTCTGAAGGGTGGTTTAAAGGGTCCCAGGTACAATGTAGACGACAGGGACCACAAAGCACACAAGAGCAGCCAAAGGTCTCCATTCTCTCAGTCTCAGAGGACAAGTGACTAGACCCCGGGGGTCTAAACCCCGCCCCATTTCTGAATAAGACCACCAACCATCACCCCCAAACCCCACAGGGCAGACACTTCAACCCCTGCGGGGGGCGGGCCTTCTACACTCTGGACTTCACTCCCTTCGGAGGGATGGAGATGGAGAGTATGAGGCCTCAGAACGGGACTCTCGGGTTGGAGCTCACAGGGCTCCTTTACACGACAGCAAAAGGTCCCAGGTCCAAAGGACTGTCTTTCTGAGGGTTTGTGAGCTTTGGGAGATCTTGCTTGAGAGGGCAGGCCATCCCAGCCGGTTGGCCATCCCAGTCACTCTGAGCTTCAAACCCAGAACGGACCTTTAAAATTAGAGCCCATTGGTCAGCCCTGAGAGATTCGGTGGCTTCAGGTTCAGCTCAGAGCTCACAGGGAGGGGCGCCGGCGACTTCGGACCTTAGGGTTGGACTCCGGGATTTCTGTGAGTTGGTGCCACTTTGAGTTCGTAGCTGAAGTCAGTCATACTTGAGCACCTAGCAACGCCAGATGTCGCCCCCTTCCGGGCACCCGGTTTCTATGCTTTGATAATTCTATCCTAAGCAACTTTGAGGTTTGAGCTGTCCTTTGTTTGCTCTTTTCTCCCGTCCCCAGTCTGTCTGCCAGGAACCTCTGGCCCTCAGAGACTGGGGACTCTCCTCCTGAAGACTTTGTAGGTCCTTGCTTTCTGCCAGTCTTGGGATTTCTGACTGCTGCCAGGGCCGGTGTCTTCTCTTCTATGCTACGCACACACGCATCCATTTCTCCACGACAGAAATCTTGTCCGCAGCCGGCATAGTGCAAAGCGAACGAAGTTTTGTCTGACTAAAAATAATTAAGTTAGGAGTTGGACAAATGGCTGAGCGATTCCTGCTCTTGGCAGAGGACGAGTTGGTTCCTATCACCCAAGTCTAGCTATGGCCTCTGGTTTTAGTTCCAGGGGGTCTGACGCCCTCTTTTGGCCTCTGCAGGCACAGGGACACGCATATACAAGAATAAAAATAAAATAGTTAAGTTCACGGCCTGCAAATATTCTAACCCCACTCAGATGAAATCTTAGACTAGTTGAGAAAAGGTTGACTGGCGCTCTTGAAGTGACTTTACATTAAATAAGAACAAGAGATTGGGTTGTAGGTGGAATCTGTTTTACTAGAAAAAGTTTGTCTATAGTAGGTCAGTATGTAAGGTCAGTGTTTGAGTCAAAGTCAGGGTTGCGAGCAGATCAATCCAGTTCAGTTCTCTGAGTTTAGGAAAAAGGAAAGCGAGACTCAGAGACAATTTGCATCCCAGCTAAAGTCACACAAGCACAGCACAGACAGAATGGGAACCTACTTCATGCCATTGTCTTCTAAGAATTTTATTTTAGGAACCTTTTTTCTCTCCGGTTTTACCTCCATTGAGATGAGAGGATCTCAAAGAAATCGATTTCTAGGGAATTTGCTCTCTCTCCTTCCGGATATAAATTGTCCCCCCCCCCCCCAAAAAAAAGCCACCCACTGGATGATTCAAGCTCAGACTCTGGCTCACAGCCGCGCCTGTGCAATTCTCCAAATGTGTCGACAGGTGGCACTTTCCTCACAGGCAAAACGTATTTCTCCGTGTCACCTCTCAGCCTAAAGGATGCTCTTCCTAAAGAAAAGGAGAGGCACGCTCAGAATATGTTCTGACCGAGTGCAGAACTGTGAGAAAGTTTAGATCCTAGAATCCAGGTTCTAGCCTTACAGTGTGGAGAGATTTCACTTTCCACCTTAAAGGAGGCCAGCGGTATCCTGCGGGGAAGCGTGGGAAAAGTGTAGCGCAGTGATCCATGGATGTCCCCCCCTTAGAGATGTCAGCACCTCTCAGCTAGCAGACACCCACTGTCTCACAGGTCAGTAGCTTCCTCCTCATCCTCCATCCCCAGAACCTAACCACTTCCAAAGTTCCCCTTCTGTTGGGGGGGGGGGGGGGGGAGGCCTTTTCAATTGAAGCGACCATTGTCCTAGAAATAGGTTGCTTAATCTGTTCATTCATTATTGACTTCGCCTTTCATATTTGGCTTGGCTGATTTGATGGTTGGAAGGTCACACTCTTGACTCCTTTGCATAACAGTTTTGGGGTTTGGGAGGCGATGCTTCGATGCAGAAGGGAAATGATAGGCTGGGAATGGCTTAGGGTCTGTTTTCCACCCCTCAACCTCACCCCCTCCCCTTGCGGAAATGAAGCCTCTTCTTGACGTCCTTCAACTCCCCCACCCACTAGCTACCATTCAAACCCGGAAAGTTCTAGTGACGCGGCAAGAAAAGGTGCAATCTTTGGGTTGTAGACCGGATACCGGATACCAAAAGGACCAGACTGTTTCTCCCCCTCCACCACACCTTCATCATCACGGCACATCTCCCCTCCACTAGCCACACACCGGAAGAAATGACAAACGTTGGGGGATTCAAGGAGCTCAGTATACTTACTGGAGATTGCCTCTCCTTGCGCTCTCCTGGGACTTAGACTCAAAGACAGTCCACCTCTCCCCCTGGCTGCTAACCAGTGCTTGGAGAGCTCTGAGGTCGGTGGCCTCCTCGGTGGAGTTGACCTAGGTAGGTCTCCCTCTCTGAGTCTGTGGGCAAGGCTTTTGGTCTAACCGGATCCAGAGGTCTCTTTTGCTCTTGACCTTGGAACATGTTTCCCAACCTTCCCTACAATAAAGGTCACAGTTGTTGGGGTGAGTCTGGGTTAAAAATAAAAAAGCCAATGACTGTTTAAATCTTGGGTTAAGCATCCTCCTTGCACCTCTCAAAGACAGTCACGGGGAAGCCAGGGAAGAAAGAAAGGACTAGGCTTCCTGCGGCGGCTAGTATGGGTCAGAGTTCCAAGGTTCTTGCGATTTCCCAAGCTTCCAGTTCTCTCCTTTACAGAGTACCGCTAAGCCCTCCTCAAAGAGCACACAAACACGCAGACGCGCAGAGGCTTACAAGCGGAGACCATCCATTGCACAGATACACAAACCTAACTTCAAGCCCGTGTAAACACAAACCCGTGGGCACCGCCCACCAACATAAACCAAGCACCTCGAGATACACACTCTCATACACGTGCTCTCAAACCAAGCCTTTTACTATAAGGGTCACATACAAACACCCCCGCCCCCATACACACACACACACACACACACACACACACACACACACACACACCCCTCTGCAGGAGCAAGCCCAGGAAGGCCTCGACAGAGCAGGGACTCTTTGGCTGGAGTCTGATCCAAGTGAAAAGGAGACGGGATTGAGTGGAGGAGAACCTCGTCTCTCTTTCTGGTCCTACCCCCTAGTTTCTGAAGCTTTCCTTTCTGGCATTCTCACCTCCCAAACAAAACTTTTTCAAGTTTCCCAGTTAGTGACCCCCTGAAGCACCGATCTCCAAAGGACATCGGATTTTATCCAGCACCTTGCCGGGAAAGAGGATCCTGACACCATAGCTCTGGAGGGCTTAAGCAAAGAGCTGCGATTTCACCGCGGGCCTGTCGGGAGGGAGACGGGAAGGTTCTGGCGAGGAGCCCGGCATTGGGAACGGGTTCTCAGATTTCTTCCTCCTCACGGGTCGGTGAGAGAAGAGCCAGACAGCCCCTGTCCCTGAATAAGGAGAGAAGAAGGAAGACAGACCGCTCCACAAGCAAAACGAGCATAGGTTTTGGATTCTCTCTCTCTCTTTTTCTCGTTGATTTTTACATATTTTTATCTCTGACTTTGGAGAGGGGTCTAGACCTTCTCGGGAGCACGAACCGACGACAACAAACCCGGAAGCTGCTCTGGCCCCTCCTCACTCACTCCCACCCTTCACCCTCCTCCAGCTTGCAGACAAACACTCTAAGCCAGTAGGTGTGGACCCCGAACCCAGCCGGACTCAAGCGGAGCAGCCGCTCAGACTGGTGGGGACTGGAGTAGGTCAGGGGGCCCGTTGGGCCTGGAGACGTACCAGCGCCCCCAAACCTTCTAAGGAGGTGAGGAAACTAAAGAAGGAGGCCAAAATAAAACAAGAGATGAAATGTCTAAGGGGGTTAGCACGAAATATTTTTTAGACCCGAGAAAGGGAGAGGAGTTAGATCCAAATTGGTGTTTGTGTGCGAGGATTTGGGTAGGGTCCATGTAAGACAACAAACGGGATATTTGATTAAAGAGAAAAATATATGTATTGGAGAAGTGTGTGGGTTCTTCTTGATTTCGGGTGTTACTGAGTTTTAAATCCTTTGTACCAGGGCCAGTCTGGCTGTATGGTTCAGCATCAGAACCATTTGGGAAAGGGTGGGGGCATGAAGACTCTGCTTGCAGTAATGGGAGCCTAGGGGCTCTGCACCTCGGCTGGTTGCACAGCCTGAAACTCGGAAGGAAACCCGCTAGCAGCGACGGGCTGGCTTCAGTGTTCCCGGGGACCAAGAAAGCCGGACAGGCAATAGGTTCAGCTCTGGGAACTCAGGGCCCCAGGAGGCCCTTAGGAATGAACGCAAGGAAATCACAACCCCCATCCCCATTTCTTACAGCCAAGGGAATGGGGTGTGCGCGTGTGAGCGCGCTTGCATGAGTGCGTGTGCGTGTGCGCGGGCGTGTGTGTGTGTGTGTGTGTGTGTGTGTGTGTGTGAAAGAATGTGTCCAGAATAAAGAGGTCTCCACCGCTGCAAAACTATTGTAGCGGGGAGGGAGGAAATACATCCAAATACTGGAGTGTTCCAAGGGTGACAACCCCTACTCGAAAGCTTTTTCTTGGGATTTCTATGAACACAGATTGGGGGTGGGGTGGGTTATTCACAGAGGTGGTAAAAGAAAAAGAGAAAGCATTACCTTGAAGCCCTTCCCACACCCAGGGCTTTCCTGAGACTTACGAACAAAAACTGCTACCCTCAATTCGGGGATCAGCTGAGCAATGTAGTTTTGTGAGGTTTGGCACCAAAGCCTACACCCAACCCCCTAACTTTCCCCCACTCCTGTACCATTCCCTGTTTCTAACAAAATTCCCGAAGATCCTTAACCAATACCCGAGGAATCCCCCTCCAGCACCCACCCACTCCTGTATTGTTATACCCTCCAAATGAAGACCGAAGCCCCTAGCACTAATTGAATTAGTCTATTGAAAAGACTGTCAGGTACAATCACCCGGCTAGAGGCCTCGCATTTCCCAAGGTCTATAGGCTTTGGGGACCTGCAATGTATAGTCTGACCTTCTGGCTCATGATAATACCCGCACTTGTAGCAGAAATCTCCTCGCATTCACTCCCAACAAAACCGCTGGTCACCCAGTCCCCGTAGGAAGGCTGCACGCTATTGTGTTGGGACAACTCATTCATGTCCCGCACCAAGAGGCCCCACCGCCATCTGATCTACACTGGAAATGGGATTACCACCGTGTGCAGGCAACACCACCTACTGCAGGCCCATTGAAGGAAGAGGTTGGCTTTCATATTTCCACCCCTCCCCTCAACACACACACGGTTTTAAGGTGGGAACAGGAAGGAACCCTCAGGTTGTCTCTACCCTAACAAAATCCAAAACTCTTCGGAAACCCCCAAATGACAGCATCTCCTTCTGAAATGTCTCACAGCAAGCACGCTTCTCGGTAGGCATCAGTGGGGCAGACTTGGGCCCAAGTCATTTGAGGGCCTCTGGTCCCCCATGCAGTTACTACCAACACAGCAGCCATGCTTTTGTAGACTGGGTTTCCCCGTGAGTAGCTCTCTCCTACGTGTGGGAACAGACTCAAATACAAGGAGTTAAATGTTTCATTGTTGTTTACTAGATTTGAAGGAGAGGAAATAAAGTTTCTTAGTTTTCACCCTTAAAAAACTCAATGTCTTCTCTTTGTCTGATCGCAAACTTCCCGCAGCCCTCCCTTTCCTCCAGCACATAAGCACTCTTCCTTCTGACCAGATGCCTTTTGCACGGAAGTCACAGTTGAGCCTCAAGGAATGGAGGAAGCTCAGGGACTGGAGATGGTTGGGGGGCTTGGGGTCTCTTTATCCCGTGCACCGTGGGTCCCAGCCCAAGAGACTGCTTTTGGGATAGGAGTGCTGTCATACACTCCCATACCCTTTGGCCTTTGGAACTAAATAAACTCTTTTTCTTTGTTGTATTTTTTCCTCCAAGTTTGCCTAGGCTGGACACAAAAAGATGGCAATGGGGACAGTCATTTTATTGAGGGAATAATGCTCAGTCCATAGCCCTCCTGCACAGGTAACAACGAAACTTAAAAGTACAAAGCAACAGAAGTACATACTGATCTCCACCAGTTCCTATATTTGGGATTGGGGAGCTGGTGGCATTTGTAGAAAGGGGGGCTGCATTCCATTCCGGGCCAGTTCCCACATTTGCTTCCTGCTGCCTTACCTGTCTGCCCTCCTGGCCTGGCCATCGATCCAGTGGCAAGACCCCTTAACTACCAAAGGCAGAGGAGGGTATCTTGAAAAATCATGAAGACTCCAACGCAGTCACAGTGGCATGCACCCCTGCACACAGACACCAATCCCCTTTACCCAGAGACACCCACCACTCACCCAGCCCCTGCTGTAGCTCCTCACCCACATGCCAGCCCTGGGCTTGGAGTTCTGTGGACCCCTCACACAAGTGTCTCAGCCAGTATTTGCTCACTCAGACTGCACACACCTCATGCCAGGGACGTCAGCACAGGCACATATAGTTCCCAACAGTATGTTCTGTTTTAGAAGGGAGAGGAGGGCGTGTAGCCTGGGTGGGGGTCGTGGAGCTCAGGCGACAAGTCTAAAGGTGCATCCGTCCGGGGCTGGATCTGGGGGATGGAGTGGGGGGGACAAGCCCGTGCGCTGCAGAGGAGCACCGCCTAATCCAGCCGGAGCTCGTGGGCCGCGGGTGCATTTATCATCCTATTACTGTAACAAATCCGAGCTCTACTACATGAAAGGTAAAATGAATTACCGACGTTAAGCCGTCAATAAAGTCATTTCTGTAAATGGTGTCTCCAAAGGGCCGCCGCATTATTCAGCTGGCTTTATCAGCTGGCTGGAAATTACGTACAGGACCGGGCCGCGCGGCGCGCGGGGCCGCTCACTTTGATTAAACGTCTTGCCAGCACTATGTGACAGAGCTTTTGACCAGGGTTTTATTCACAGGCCTGTGATGAACGCCAAGCTGATCAGGCGGAATGAAGAGTAATTAAAACCTATAAATTATCTTCCGCAGCCCTTCTCACGGCGTCTCCTGCAGGCGAGATAAGGCGTCGAGACCCTATTTACGGCGCTGAAAGGGACCGCGGCGCACAAAAGCTACGCGGCTAAATAGGATATTGATAGTGTCCTAATTAGAATTTAATTAAGTACCCACGGTCGCTTGCGGGATAAAGATTTCAATTTTGCGAACTTAAATATAAATAAAAATCCCACCTCTATTTCGGGGGGGAAAGAGTGAGGGCAACTGGAGATTTCGGGGAGTCCTTGGGTTAGAAACAGTACAGTGGATCTGGAGTGGCTTCAGAAAGTTCAGGAGACCGCGGTGGCCCCAGAAATGCACTCTGGAGAGGTTCTTGCCGTCAGACCCCAGCACAGCGCTTTTTGGAAACTCAGTCCGGGAAATCGGGAGATCCTTGGCTGAGCTAAGATACAGTCAGCAATACAAATTCCTCCTGTCTCCGGGACAAACTTCGCTTCAGTGACCCGGTTAGACTTGTGAGTTTGGTTGTATATTCTTTCCAACCTAGCCTCTGTGAATTATTTTTTTAACTAGGAGTTTTAAAAAGAGATAGAAACTATTCCATTTGGGGGTGGCGATCAGGGAAGAATGGGCGGGGAAGGCCTCCTTTTCAGAGGGCTCAAGTCCCCTTTCTTGGACCAAAGGCTTCAGCAGTCTATTCACAGGCAACCCTCTAACAGATCTCCCCCCACCCACACTGCGTTCCTAGTACTACCCTTCACTCCCTAGCCTTGGTTATGGAAAACTTTTGAGGCACTTCCTCTAGGAAAAAGAGGAAAATCCCAGAATATAGGATCGTGGGAGCTATTGGAGACGAGAATATTTGGGGGCTCCACCCCAAGTCAAATTCAGCTATACTAGAATTGGGGTAACCCGTTGTCCACATCTTCAGCCTGCCAAGGCAAACGTTTGAAGCGGTTTTGTTGGTTTGATTTTTACTTTGCAGGAAAATCTAACACAGAAATTTCCTTTAACTTGAAACCCAAACCCAGCCAGGCCTTGGTAAGGCGGCACAACACGTAGCCCGGCTCAGGGGCTCTCTTGAGACAATTCTATCGGGCTATGACAGCCCGAATCCTCCGCGGCCAAGGAAGGAAGGGGCGGCGGGAGCTGGGGCTCTTCGGTGGCCTCTGGGCATGGCTCCACGGAGTCGAGGCAGCTTGTGGGCGTTGATGATCCGGAGAAGGGCACGGTTGCAGATCTCTCGGCAACAGTGTGGCTAGTCAGTGACACAGATCAACAGTGCCAGTAAGGTGTAGCAGGCCTCTTAGGCTTGCAATTAGTAGGAAACAAACTGAGTTTCTGAAAGTAGCCAACCCTGTCTTTTTCTTATGCCCGATATTGGTTTGCTTTCATTCCTACACACACACACACACACACACACACACACACACACACACACACACACACACAGAGAGAGAGAGAGAGAGAGAGAGAGAGAGAGAGAGAGAGAGAGAGAGAATATGAAGTAAATGTTTCGGAGTGGGGGGGTGCCTAGCAACCCAAGTCCCTGCCGCCTGTCGCTGTCCCCAGCGCTCACGAACCCATAATTCTGTATTTCTCCAACAAGTTGTGGAGTTGCTTCTCTCATCTGCCTAAATTCCAAATTCTAGTTCTCTTCCGTGCCCTCTTCAGTCCGGATCTGAAGGAGGGGGAGGGGAGTGGGCACAGATGGGGGCAGGGCTGGAGGACGTACGGGGTCTGAGCCTCTGCACCCCCTCTCCACCCACGGCCGCCGCCCCCGGATTATTTATCCGCAAAGTCCCGCGCGCATCCATTGGGCCGAGCCCTGAGTGTCAGCGCGAGTCGCGGCTCGCCATTGGTCCCGCACACGTGCGGCCCTGACTCACGTGCTTCCGGTTTGAAGGCAAAAAGTGTGCCTGGGTGATTTTTTTTTAAGCGAGAGAGTTTGTGCAAAGATCCGAGCTGTCAGAGATTTCAGGGGGGAAAAAAGAAGCCCGGCACTGGCGGAGACGCACTCTCCCTGCAAAAAAGCAAAGGCGATTAAAGGCGCTGCCAGCCTCGCGCTCTGGGCACAGCTGAGCATGACACTGGGGAAGTCAAACCCCTTACTACTGCCTAGGAAGATGGGTAGACTTTAAAGACTATTTTTTCCCTTTAAGAAAAAAATTCTTGGAGCTTTAAAAAATTTATTTTTTCTTCTTTTTTTTCTCCCCCCCTTTTTGGGTTGTGGTTAACTCCCCCATTAAGACCAATCACTGAAATTTGGTTGCTGAAAGAAAAGAAAGAAAGAAAGAAAAGCAAGGAAAAAATATAGCCGAGTGTCTTCTCCGTATCTGGATGTCTACAAATTAGAAAGAGGGAGAGAGCGAGATCTGCTCCACCAGAGCGGGCGAGAGCCAGGCCAGACGCCCGGCTTTCTTTTTTTCCTCCTGCACCCGCCCCGTGCCTTTGCCGAGGCTTCGCCTAGCCTCCTTCCTCTCCGCGCACCCCCACGGGCCCGCTGGCAAAGTGGGGTGGGGAGCGAGGCGCGGGGGGCGGGGGCCGGCGCGGCGGCCAGGGCTGCCGGGCGGCCGAGCATGGAAGAACAGCAGCCGGAGCCTAAAAGTCAGCGCGACTCGGGCCTCGGAGCGGTGGCAGCGGCGGCGGCGGTAGTGACGGTGGCGGCCCCGGGCGGCCTCAGCCTGAATCTTAGCCCAGGAGCCAGCGGCAGCAGCGGCAGCGATGGAGACAGCGTGCCGGTGTCCCCGCAACCCGCGCCCCCGTCGCCGCCGGCGGCGCCCTGCCTGCCGCCCCTAGCCCATCACCCGCACCTCCCCCCGCACCCCCCGCCCCCGCCGCCGCCGCCGCCACCGCCACCTCCACCGCAGCATCTCGCGGGTCCTCCTCACCAGCCACAGCCCGCGGCCCAGCTGCACCGCACCACCAACTTTTTCATCGATAACATCCTAAGGCCCGATTTCGGTTGCAAAAAGGAACAGCCCCTGCCTCAGCTCCTGGTGGCGGCGGCTGCAGCCGGAGGAGGTTCCGGAGGAGGAGGAAGCCGCGTGGAGCGTGACCGAGGACAGACTGGTGCAGGTAGAGACCCTGTCCACTCGCTGAGCACGCGAGCTTCGGGCGCTGCCTCGCTATTGTGCGCCCCAGATGCGAACTGTGGCCCGCCCGACGGCTCCCAGCCCGCCACCGCCGTCAGCGCGGGAGCATCCAAAACTGGGAACCCGGCTGCTGCGGCGGCGGCAGCGGCGGCGGCTGCAGCGGCGGTGGCGGCGGCGGCGGCGGCAGCTTCGAAGCCCTCGGACAGCAGCGGCAGCAGTGGAGGCAGCGCAGGGAGTCCTGGGGCGCAGGGCGCCAAGTTCCCGGAACACAACCCCGCGATCCTACTCATGGGCTCCGCTAACGGTGGGCCAGTGGTCAAGACTGACTCGCAACAACCCCTAGTTTGGCCCGCCTGGGTCTACTGCACACGCTACTCGGACCGTCCGTCTTCTGGTGAGTACCCAAGCCGTAAAGTGCCCATGCCTCTGGCCGTAGGGAGTGGGGGTGCCCCAGAACTCCAACCCCCTATCTTTGGAGAGCAAACCCATTTTGAACCGCTCTCATTTAAAGAATGACTTCCACTTGCTCCAGGTCCTAGTCACAGTCAAACGTAGGTTGACTCAGTTCTACCATGCTGGCCTTTTCCACCACTCTGGAAGTTACAGCCAGCTATTGGCAAGCCCAGGAGGCTCCAATTTCTGTCCTTTGGTTTTTCGAACTCTGAGCCTTGAGATCGTTTTTTTAATGTTTTATGTTTATTATCTTTAAGAAAGGTATATAATTATTCATTGATTTAATTTTTAGGGAAAGGGTGTTTTTTAACTGGCGGAAAGATAGGCCTGGTGGCTTGAATTTGCAATTTACCACCTTAGTCCTCTTGGGGCCGGTTTTGGCATGGGAAGTAGACCAGAGGAATAATCTTTGCCGTATGTTCATTAACAAACACTATGGATTATTCTGTGGCGATTCCTTATACATAAAGACAGATAGGAGAGGGAGAGAGAGAGAGAGGGAGAGAGAGAGAGAGAGAGAGAGAGAGAGAGAGAGAGAGAGAGAGAGAGAGAGAGAGAGAGAGAGAGAGAGAGAGAGAGAGAGATCCATCCATCCTCTGCGCCCAGCCCGGGTATGGCGAGTCAACCCGCGTGGGTAGAATGTAGAGTAAGGCTGTAGCCAAAAAGGTGAGCTCGCTGGTGCTGGCTGGCCTCGGGTGAGGGAAGCAAGCAGGCCTGGGTCAGGCTTGAAAGCCGGGCTATGGACAAGAAAATCAGCGTTTTCTTAGCAGGGTTCCCCTGTCCCTTTGGGCATGTCTTCTTTCTTTCACTCTGTCCTCGCAAATCCGCCCGTTAGTAGTTATCTACCAGTCCTAGGGCAATTTTCAGCTTTCTTTTCGTGTGCTAGAGCACAAGAAAGGTTAAGACCTACCCACGGACAGCTGCTGGGCCCTGGAAGAGGATGCTCAGGCCTGCTACTCCTTGCAGGGTACAAGGGGCAACGCGGGCCGCGAGGAAAGCAACGGAGGCTTGGGTCCACCGTCAGCCCTGAGCCCGCCAGGGGGCCGGGCAAAAGGTAGCCACGGGCACCTCTCCGCTTGTTGGTCTCTTGCAGCGGTGCTGCTTCGGGCCGGGTGCGGATCGATGCGCGCTATCAGCCCCCGCCATCTCGAGCCCCGTTATTGACACGTCGGGCTCCCTGAATCTCCGAAAAGCTGCTTTGATTGACTCGCCTGATGGATAGAGTGATTGAGCTGTCAGGCTGAGTGGGTCGGGCCGGCCAGGAGGCTACGATTTTATTACAAGTGTCCGTTCCTCTGCACACACGCACACAACAACAACACTACAACATGCTCCGGACGCGCCTTCCGCAGCGGAGTCTCCTGGAGGATGCGCACATTTCTTGGGCCATCTCCGCCTGCTCGGTTCACCTAAACGCCCCAGTCCTACTCAGGAGCAGGCCTTGTCTTTGTTCGTTGCTCCTTTCCTTTTTATAGGACAGAGAAGGCAGCAATCAGATATTTTTATTCCAAAGGCAGTTCACAGGGTTGACATTCTTCCTACAGTCAGTTAGGCCTGGGTACCTCTTGACAAACAGCTAGTGACAGTAGGTGCTTGTCCGCTGCAGGACCCAGTAGCCCAGTGTGTCCAGAGGTCACTAGGTTTGAAGATGCAAAGACCGTCCTTTCAGAATGTTTTAGGAATTAACGGGCTTGGCAGGGACCTCACTTGAGCCGTAGGCTTCCATGGCTATCACTAAGGCCAACAGTTCAATGCCAGTATCCCAACAAGACCGCCAAGAAGCAGGCTTCAACCATACAGACACATCCAGCAGCTTAGCTTTCTCTCCCTTGTTCTCCCTGCCTTTCTCCCAGGCTGGACCTCACAGCACCCTTACACATTAGCATTTGAGAGACTTCCTCTTCTGGGAGCACGTTCTTAAGGCCTTCCTACACAGGATCTTCTCATTCATCTCGGAGTGGTAGTACAGGTCACCACTGTGATTGTCTCTTCAACACCACCTCTTGGTCCTTGTTTTGCTTACCTGTGGGGACGACAAGACAAGTGTTATCCCGATCGTGGGATCTCTCTTTTGTTGGTGTTTCATCAGGACTTGTGCACCCCAAAACTGGAGCAAGCAAATTCAGAAGGGCCTTTCTCCCCTCCCCAGCCCCATCTGCCCTATGTACAGGGATCAGAAAGGTTCCTCTTTTCCTCTTCGCATCAACTAAGAAGCTGAATAGAATGTCCCAGGGCCTAAGCTCATAGACTAGAGGCTGCAGCCCCATTAAGGAAATGGCAGGCAGTGTCATGCCCCCTTCCAGAAGGAGCTTCATTCAAGTCAAACAGAAAGGAAAAAAGGCAGAAGGTCTCCAGATTCACTGCAGTTGGGTGAGCTCTGCTTCCCAGTCCTCTTTGGGGTCCGTGGTGAGAATCAGATAGGGGCTTTGCATAGTCCCCCCCCCTCTGTGTGTGTGTGTGTGTGTGTGTGTGTGTGTGTGTGTGTGGTGTTCCTGAGAATACAGTGGGAAGGAACCAAAGCAGACCAGCCATTTTCCCCAAGGCCTGCCTTCTCTGCTGCATTTTATTCCAGGGCTAGGAAGACATTTCTGTTCAGGGACCTTTAAGACTAGGTTATTCTGGTTGGGACCCCCAAAGGTCACTCTATTTTGTGTCCCCCCCTCACTTTTTCCAGGCCTTCTTGGCTGAGAAATTCTGGGAGCTAAGTCTGGTAGCTTTCTTGAACTGGAATGTGGGGTGCCCTCTGCAATTCCTGTCACTGTTCCTCTTTGACTTCTGAATCCCTCGTGCAGAGGGGGGCCTAGAGATCTCAATAGCTTAGAGAGGGGCTCTTCTATAAAGGTAGCGGGACCTAGCAGCGGGCCTCTACAATCTCCCCGGAAGCTCAGGACCCCAATCTTGGGCTCCACTCAGCCATTCTCAAGGCTTACTCTGCCCTCTCCTCCTCCCTCTGCTCCCGACTCCCTTCCTCCCCTCCCTGGCCCTGTCTGCCCTGCTGCAGGTCCACGCACCAGGAAGCTAAAGAAGAAAAAGAACGAGAAGGAAGACAAGCGGCCTCGGACGGCGTTCACGGCCGAGCAGCTGCAGAGACTCAAGGCGGAGTTCCAGGCAAACCGCTACATCACGGAGCAGCGGCGACAGACCTTGGCCCAGGAGCTCAGCCTGAACGAGTCCCAGATCAAGATCTGGTTCCAAAACAAGCGTGCTAAGATCAAGAAAGCCACGGGTATCAAGAATGGCCTGGCGCTGCACCTTATGGCCCAAGGACTGTACAACCATTCTACCACCACGGTCCAGGACAAAGACGAAAGCGAGTAGTTGTGGCCACCCCGGGGCCCGCGGTCCAACCGCGCCCGTGCCACCTCCTGGCTCCGCGGTGCTGCCGCTTCACCAGCCCCACGCCGCCATGCAGAGACGATCGCTAAGAAGGGAGACATCAACCATTAACCGGGAAGACAGAGAAAGCAAGCGAGAGAAAGCAATCCTCCGAGTGGACATTCACATTGGAATGGAACGGTTTTTCAAACGGGAGAAAGACTCGGACAGGTGCTATGGGGGAAAAAAGATCTATTCTCTAACTCACAGTATAAGACGAAACTGCGAATTCCTTAAAGCTCTATCTAGCCAAACTGCTTACGACCGTGTGTATATATTTAATTTCAGGTAAGGAAATCAAATATGTGTAGCGATCTCTATTTGCTGGACATTTTTATTAATCTCATTTATTATTATTGTTATAATTATTATAATTATTATAATTATTTTATCCCCCATCCCCACTTGCTGCCCCCAGCCCAGTTTCGTTTTCGTTGCTTTTATCTTTTGAATGTTTTTGCTTCTCTGGGTACCTCCCGTCCTCCAACGCTGGCCCTAGTTTCTCTGGGACTTTTCTTTGTGTGCGTGTGAGTGTGTCTCCTTGCGTGTCTGCCCTTCGCCTCTCCTATACCCACCCAGGATTCTTCCACTGGTCTTGTCTGTCCTCCTAAACCCCTTTCCTTTTCTGGAGACTCCTTGAGAAATACAACCCCACAGACTGCGAGACTGAACCGCCGCTACAAGCCAAAGATTTTATTATGTTCAGAAACCTGTAGTCTGAAATAAAATGTTCACTGTGTTCATGAGTTGCTGACTGCCCTCTTCTTTGTTGGGTGGGGGAAGAGCCTGTCCAGGCACTGTGTGGCTACCACTCTGACTACACAGGGTGGGTGCAGAGCTCTGGGAATATCAGGGTAGGCCAGAAGTATCACCACTCAACAAATGCCAGAATGAAGGAGGGTACTGCGCAGATTTGCTATGGCCTTGGTCTGGAGCATACTCTGGTTCCTGGATGCGTTCTAGGGGACCCAAAAGGAAGAAAGGCCAATCCTAAACTTCCCTACCACCCCACCCCCCACGGTTCCAGCTGGCTCCTTTTGGCTCCCTAAGCTTGTGCAGGCTCAGCCAACTGAGTCCTCCTGTTCAACCTGCTTCCACGTCCCAAACTACACCCTTACTCTCCCTTTATTTTTCCTTCCTCCCTTTGTTTTCTTTTATGTTTGTTTGTTTGTTTTTCCTTTTTGGTGGGAGGTTGTCTGGAGGCTTTTCTTCTCCAAAGTATAGCTGCCTTACCAGGGCCTGCAATGGTGGCAGGCTGTCTGCTGAGTTGCCCAAAGTCTCTGTAGGCTGGACTTCTTTTCCTTTGTGCTTGGCACTCCCCTTGGCATATGGTTGCTCTGATGGGATGCACTGGGCAAGGGTCTCCGTACTGCAAAGCGAAGGCCTGAATGCTCGAAAAGTGTGGCTAGTGATGATGTTCTGGGCCTGGAAGCCCCCAGACCACCATAGGTCTACCGCTCCCTGGCTCCCTGACCTGAAACCTGAGTATGGAGATGACTTCCCCAAACCCAACAAAGCCTTGCCAATTTCCTCATTGCAAGGAGAGGCGATTCCACACCAAAGACCTTAGAACAAACAGGACACCTGGACAGCCCAGAGAACACTGGGGATAATTGTCAGTGACACTGGGTCAGACCCTCCAGGATAGGCACTGGGTGAAGCTTTCAAAGGCTAGGCGGTAGAAGAGAGACCAAGAGCCTACTTAAAGGCTACCGTGTCTCTCTTTTGTTTAGGATTTCATAAATTCTGAATTCTACCTTCCTCATTTTTCTAGATGCAAGTGAATGCAACATATATGCAGTTGTGTATATGTATGTAGATAAATATGCTGGATAGGTGTCCATACATATATCTGTGTGCATGTGTGATAACAGACACATCGTGGTGAGTCTCAGTTCCCACCATTTTGTGTGTCTTCTGCCCGTGTTTGTATTGTGCAATTGAGTGACTGTTACTCCGGGTCAGATGTGTGGTTGGGCATTTGTGAGCTCATGGTGCCTGTGCAAAGCCTTCATCTGCGTGTGCACATGAGAATGCTTGTCCAGTGCACTCAGGGTTTAGGCAAATATGGGGACCCTCTTCTCTGTGCTTTTCTCTAGAGTTTATTTCCTGTTGCTCTTATTTTTCAGGATTGGTTTAGGAAGCAATGAGAATGACCCAGTTATCCCACATTTTCCTTGAAAAAGTCCCCCTAATTAGGCCCAACGATCCCACTCCTGGCCAGAGAACTATACCCCAGCAAGCCAAGAGGCCCAAGCAAGTCTCTGCACAGGACTTAGGATCTTGGGATTTGGTGGCCTAGCGAGGAGTTGGAAGTCCATTAGACATTTCTATGGGTCCCTGTATCTTACTGTTGTTCGGGGGGGGGGTGTCAGCTACACACAATAAGTGTTTGTCTGCTCTCTGGGCACAGAGTTGAAGCTGGGAGATGCACTCTTCTCTGGCAGCTCCCAGCATCTGTTTTCCTTCCTCTTAGGGAGCTTGGCATCCATAGGTCCTGCAGGTGAAGAAGTCATGTCAGGAATGCCAGCTAGCTCAGAATCTGGGCCCCATCTCCTCCTGAAGCAATTGGGGATGTGATGCTGAATTCCATAGGGAACCTTGCCATTTGAAATGCGACCTACTGGACTCTTCTGCCTCCTCCTTTCCCCACCATGGTCCCTTACTGCACTGGCGGTCACCTCTCTCAGGAGCTAGGACAGAGGCAGCTCCAGGAGGTGTCCCATTCCCGAAGGCCCCAGTACAAAAGGGAAAAGACAAGAGATCTCCACCCCTTTACGATTAGGGACAGCAGAGGCCACTCTTCCACCTCCTGGGTGTGTTGGTGAAGTGTCTAGGGGGAGCGGTATTGTGATGTAATTTGATTTCTTACCCATTATCTCCCTTTATCTCCTAATCACGTGGGCAAATAGAGATTTCTTCATTGTTCAGCAGGAGAAACCGGGCTCTGAGAACTTCGAAGCTTGTGGTCCTCGGTGCCTGCGTCTTTTTGTAGCCGGTACTTCAAAGATACAGCCTTGTAGTCAAGGTCAGGACTGACCTCCCACTCCTCTCTCCCTCCCCTTTCCGATTTTCATTCTTCCGGGTTGGGGCAGGGGGAAGGGGAGGAGGGCTCTGGTCAAACCTTTTTCTGGCACCCCTTCTTTTAAAAAGAAGGAGAGAGTAATAATGATCATAAATAGGCATTGATTTCTCTGATTTATGGGGCTTGCTTGGCGAGCTGCCTGTGTATTAAAGAGCGGGGCCACATCGAGATAAATACTTGAACTGAGCACACCATCCCAACTTCCTCATCTTCTCCCTTCCTCCCCCGCCCTTAAAGATTGGATTGAACCATATACTTAAATCTTCCTCAGACTGGAAGGAAATACAGGCTACAGGAGTCTAAACAATATCGATCTCGAGCTCTTTTTAAGGGCAAAGGTCTCTGTTTTTTTCCCTGAAAAGTCCTTTTTCTTGGGGGAGGGGAAAGAAGCAGCAGGGAGGGAGAGGACGGAGAGGCAGGGGGAAGCTGCACGGAGGCAGAGGACGTTTGAGTGTTCAGGTCTGTCTGTGTGCACGTGTATCTGCAGCGGGCTCACTATGTTTGGGCGTTTTGACTTATTTGTTGTGCTTATATTTTTTAGGCTTGGGAGGTGCTTTGGGTATATAGGCTCCAACTGACAACCATTATTTGGTGTTTGTGGGTACATGCAGGTACTTGACTCATAGGCCCCCTAAATGGGGCCACCCAAGGTATAGAGGGGTGGCTCTAGCTGCCATAACCCCATCTGTCACCAGGAATGAAGCCATCTGGGAAGCCAACCTGCACCTCAGAACAGTTCCTTTTCTCCATAGCCCTCAGCGAGACCAAAGCGCTGAGGCAGGGGTGAGCTCTGGCTGCTCGTGAGGATACACCCGGTTGAAGCTAGAGGCACCAGAAGGCCTATCCTGGAGCTGGGCCTTATCTGGGGTGGCCCTGGATGTGTTCAGTGGCCAGCTTGACCGGTTCTTTGTATGCCCCAGACAGGCCATTCCTCTAGCAGTAGTCATGATGTGATTTGCTCACCTATATGAAACTGGGACAAGACAGGCAGGAAGGCCACACTGCCAGCAGCACCTCCTATTTGCTGCGCAGCCTGGTCTTGTTTAAACTGAACACAACACTGTGTTCATATTGAAGACCATATTGGTTCCCTCCTCTCCCCCCAACCCCACCCCGGGTTAGAGCACTCTTCCATTCCTGTCCCTCTTGAGTCCTGGGGGTTTCAGCTCTCTCCCATCTCTCAACTCAGCTAGGAAGACTCCTTAGCCTGACGATTTATGAAAAGAGGGCTTGCCCACGGTGGTGCACACTTTTAATCTCAGCACTTAGAAGACACAGAGAGGCAGAAGGATCTCTGTGAGTTCAAGGCCAACCTGGTCTACAAAGTGAGTTCCAGGCTGACCGAAATTACAAAGTCATATTCTGCCTCAAAATAAAATAAGTAAAAATAAAATAAGATAAAATAAAGAGAGGGCTAGTGGGAGGCTCTGGTGACCTTGCTCCCCTCACCTGCCCAAACATTCTGTCTTTTAATAAAGCACCAGTCTTGGAGTGGTCCTCAGGTATACTCGAATAAAAAAGGGTTGCTTTGCATGTGGGAAAAAAGATTCCCTAGATAGAAAGGGTCTTCTTGAGAAAAACAACAAGCAGGAAGCAAAGCCCTCAGTCCCTCAGTCGTGGTCTTGTCAATACACGAGAAAACATGGCACACACACATACATATGCACATGGATGTGTGCCCATGTCGAAAACAAATCCACTTGCCTCTTATGTCCAAAGGTGTGATCACAGCAGGCCTGAAGACATGACCAGGGCATGAGGTTCTGGCAAACTTATGGGCCAGCAACATCAGGACTGTGGTGGCACATGCACTACACATCCACGTCCCAACATGTGGGCTTTGTTCCTAGCCTGGGTAGGTAACTGTGGCCTCTGTGTGGTTGCAACCAGGGAGTGCTTGGGCTGAGAGGGTCTGGGAGTAGGGGAGATGCAACCAGCAGTGAAGAGAGGTGGCTTTCCTCCTTTTCCCAGGGCATCAGGGTTAAGGTTCTCAGGCTCAGACCCCCAACTGGTAGCCGGACCTTCTGGGGGATGGAGCAGGCTGCAGAAGTAGGGGACAAAATGATGGGACCCAAGCAATTTTTCAGAGAACCTGGCTTGTAACTGGTCAGCACAATTTACTTCCAGAGTGTGCTTCCCCGTGCAGCCTTTGGCAACACTCTGAAAGTGGAGCAGATTACCCTTGCTGTCACGGAGTCAGAAGTAGGATGCTTTGAAGGGGATCCTAGGTTGAGAAGGTGCGGGATTGGGGGGGGGGAACCTTAGGAAAAGCAAGACTCACTGTGGATATTTGAACATTCACTCACATCTCATCCCGAAGAGAATTCTCAACAGCTACAGACTCGACTTTAGGCAGTGGGGTGAGTGAGCTGAGGGGTTGTTAGCTGGGTGAGCCACAGAGGAGCCCTCTCTTCAACAGTGCAGGGATATGTAAACCTACCAACATTTAGGAACCAGCACCAAGAATTTTCTTGCTGTCCCATTCAAGCAGATCTGTCTCAGTGATGGGGATGGAATTGGGTGGAGGAGGGTGGGATGATGGGAAATTCTCAGCAAGCACTCCATTCCACCTGGTACCTGGAACTGAGATGCTGGAAGGAAGGGCCCTCTTTGTAGAAGAGGAGTCCAAGGACCCCAGGAAGCTCAAGAATTTTGGTTTCCTGGGCTACCCTACTGCAAATGGCCAGGATTCCTAACAGCGACCTTTTCTACAGGAGAATCCTTGGTCTTGAAGTTAAGGGGACCCGAGGACCCTTTGCTAGAGCTCTCTGGATCTTAGCATCTTCCCTCTTGGGGAGAAGCTTCATTAACAGGACAAATGTCCAGATGTCCACCTCAAAGCACTGTGAAGGAGAAAAAAGCCATCCGGCTCACCCCTCTCAGTTGGCTTCTGCTAACCCTTTCTGCCCCTTTCACACCTGGACTCTGGGAGAGCAGATTCAGGAGAAGGCATAGCAAAAATGTTTAATGATTGCCAGTATACTCACTACTTACTGGTGTGTGATTGAACACATCGGACAGCATTTACTTCATCCAACCACACGTGTTTCTTTGAGGTTGGTATCTGTGTCTTTATCTACATCGCCAGGCACATTTTACAGATAAGAAGAGGTCTCACCCAATTTCATTAACGTTTACACTGATGGGTCTTCTGCACAGCTGGAACCTGGCATTTGATAAGGAGTGATGTGGCTGTTTTTCTGGGGCCTTCGATCTCAAGTAAGAGAAGGCTTCAGCCCCGGTCCCCCATCTTCATATCTTCTCAAGATAGTAAGGAATGCAAGACCTAAGGCTCACATTAGCTTCTTACCATCCCTATTCTCTGCCTAAAGCATTTCCACTACCACGGACTTCTAGCACCTGATTCTAGGCGGGCTGAAACAACGCGTCCTACCCCAGCATCTTACTTCTTTGGGCCACCCTCCAGCCAGCCCTCCCGCAGCTACCTGCGTCCCTCCCCCTCCCCAGTCTTCCTAAAGCGCTGCGCTATGCATTTTCTGTCCGCTAAGCCCTCGTCGCAAGTCCCCTCTCTAGTGGGTGGGTGAAAACCAAAACTCCCTGGGGCGCCACTGAGGCCTCTGAGCGCGCCGCTATCTCCGCAGGGAGTCCCAATATCTGTCAGTTCAGCAAGCTCGGCTAGGGCCCTGACTTTGTTGGGGAAACACTGAAAGTCCACCCGCGCCACCTCTCCTCCGGGTCGGTAGTGACACTCAGCCAGCGGGCTTTAGTCTCCATCCTTCTTGCTTCTCCCAGGCCACTCTTCTTTGTAGGTTTCGGTTTGCTTTTGCCTAGTTTCTCTCTACCTTTCTTTCTTTTGCAATTTTGGGTATGGTCCCTTCCTAGTCCCTTCGGTTCACGGTCTCTGCTTTTGCCTCGGAGATCTTCCTCCTGCCGGCGGACTGCTTCTTCCAGGTTCCTTCAGCCGCTGGGACAGGGCCTCGTCTACCTGAAGCGCCCTACGGTTCCTTTGGTCACCACACTTCCCTCTCCACGGGTCGCTCGACCCAGCTCCTGATTTTGCTCAGCCGTCCGAGTCTCAAAGACGCTCCTTTGGAGGTCCAACTCTGTGGCACTCTTCCCCTCCCACTCCCGAGTTAACGTTTGGGGACGCGGCACTGACCTTCAGTGCAGATGGGCTGACCTGTTAAGATTCCCAGCAATCCTCAGTCCTCAGTTGACTCGGGGTGGGGGGTGTTTCCAAGTGGGGGGCCCCTGAGGCCCTGCTTGTGTACAGTGAAAATCACCTTTGTGATCGCGCGGTTGCCCGGACCTGGAAACCGAGGCCAGGCCTAGAGTCAAAAGAGGTAGGGGGAGGGGTGGCCTTCAAGACAGAGGAAACTAGGTTTTATCTGTGTTGCTTCAACACGTCCTGGCTGGACGACCCGCCACACTCTCATCAACAATCCCCAAAGGCCAGACCTGGCGGGCTCGGTCTCCCGGCTTACGACTCTGCCCGACCTCGGATGGGCCTGCCTCAGGAGAGTGCTTGCTCGCTGCTTGGCTGGGGGAAGGGCTGTCGATTCACTTCGGACTAGGTGAGCGCCTCGGAAATCGGTCCAGTTTTTTTTTGGGGGGGGGGGGCGAAAGAGATAGACCACCCCTGCCACACTAGTTGAAGTAAAACTTTGCTAGGCAGAGACTTTCAAATCTCTCTCCTGTTTCACTGGAAGTGTCTGGCCAGTTCTCTAACGGGGTACGCAGGCTCCGTACACAGCTGAAGTTTACCCGCAGGTTTTTGGCTTACCTGGATTTTTTTTTAAAAAAAAAAAACAAAAAAAAAAAAAAAAAAAAAAAAAAACGAACGGAGCCAGTTTGTCCTGCAGTTGCGCCTTCCCACCTAGGTCCTACAGAGAAGAGCGCTGCGTTTACTGTGGGGTTCAGAACCTGGCGGAGTGCGTCCTTCCATCCTCCGCTTCACTCTGGCGGACTGAACTCTGGTCTTCTCTTCTGGCCACCTGACTTCTGTTGTCTTCCCAGAAGGCAGAGGCTAAGAAGCCTAGGAGGAAGACGGAGGCAAGGGGATGGCTCAACTCCCCTTCCGGCCTTTGAATTTCTTCAGGGAGGACAGTTGCAAAGTAAGAAGTTGAGTGTTTGCTCTTCTGGAGACTAGCCTGGAAGTGAGAGATTCCAAATATCTAGAAAATGCTGAGGGAACGAAGAATAGAAAGACATCTGCTCCCTTGGGCCAAGTTCAATCCAAAAAAAACCGGCAAATGCTGTCGGAGCTTCTTGGACAGAACTTCCGAATGGGGGACGGAATCCCCACCCTGCAGTGGCAACTCAGGCCCAAAACAGAACCATCACTTGCTTAAGAAAAAGGAGTCAGCGGTGGGTGGTGGGATGGTTCGGCCAGGGGCTTTCCTTCGAAACTAGGTTTCTTGTCTTTTGCCCTAGGAAGGGAAAGGCTGATGCTGTCCCAAACGTAGGGTGGGCAAAGTCTGGGCCTCTAGAGATGGCTCACTCTTGTTCCTCCTGGACTGGTGAGGGAGCTTGACTGCCTTAAACTTTTTGAGCTCCACCAGTCCTCCTGGGCAAGCTGCAGGAGTCTTTGGAGTGGTCCACCCATCCTGGAAACTCAAGGCACCCCTGGCCACCCTCTGAGCTTCCCCAGAAAGGAGTAGGAACTCCTTTTTTCCCTAGAGACCCTCCTAGGGCCAGAGTGTCAATGATCATTACTTTAAATTAAAAGTCCCCCATTCCTCTCTGTCTAAGCTTCAACTTAGTTTCAGAGAATGAAGCGTGAAAGCTTTGATAGAGATTACCAATGCTTCATTTATTCCTGCAAATGACAAACACGGCCCAGGAAAACGGAGTACCCATGTGCAAGTTCCTTGTCTCGGATCCTCAGCCACCTCAGCCTTCACAAGCTCACTTGGCTGTGAGACACAGTGGGCAGGGAGAGCCTTGCTGAGTGGGCTTCCCCCTGGAAGGGAGTCTGCAGTCTAGGTCCAGGAGGCATGCTGGCATGCTGTAGTTAGCCACAGTGCAGCTGCTGAGACACCAAGGGAAGCGGGGAGGAGTGGGCCAGAGTGGTAGCTAGTCCTAAGAGTCACTAACTGGTCACATTATGTGAACGTGACTACCTAGTGATCCTCACTCCAAACCCTCCTTATTATCCTCTATTTAGGGAAGAATCCAGGGAAACCTTCTATGTATTGTATGGGGAGAATGACTTGGCAAGGAGACCCCAGGTCTACCTTCTGACCCATTAACATCCCGTTCTTACCTCACACCAGCCCTTGGGGCTTTATGCTTGCTTGCCCATAAGGTTGAAACCTCTGTGGCCAACTTTTACATCTTTCCTAGTTCACACAGGAACCTTTATGTCTGGGACATGCCCCGCCCCCCAAAAATCCCTCCATTATTTTAGCTGTGGAGCCTTCAAACCTTTGCTGTACAAAGTTCATCTTGTGACCTGGGTAACAAAGTTTGCTAGGATTATTTCCCAAGGAGGCACGATGGAGCCTCCAGAAGCTAAAAAAAAAAAAAAAGACTGAGTTTTATTCTTTTTATTCTTTTGAGACACAGTAGGGAGGTTTGAAGCAGGAAGAGTCAGGAGCCCCAGTGGGAGTTCAACCCTAAATTCCTTTGTGACACTGTGTTATTAACTCCAAGTCAGGGATGGCTCTGCATTCCAGCCACCCAGAAACCCTTGTAATACAAAGATACCTTTGGGGGAAGCAGCCTTCTGGTCACCTTAGCGAGCTCACAGGTTGTGAGGAAGGGTGAAGTGTTGCTTTGGCTGTGAGGGGTTTGCTGGTCTCAGTAAGAGGTATTGTGGAAGCGAGTGTGAAGGTCAACGTCTGGATCAAGTTGACATTGACCCATTATCCCTAATTGTTCAGTTAGTGACTTGTCTACGGCTTTCAAGAAACTTTGACCTATAATGGTTTATTTTGTCACTAGTCAAGGCTACTAACCACACTATAAAAGGTCCTGAGTGGCCAAACAGGGTGATCTAAAATATCTTTTTGCACATGAGGATCTAAGTTCCATCTTCATAGTTCAAGTTTTTTTAAAAAAAAGCTAGGTATGATGGCACCATGCTTGTAATATCAGTATTGGGGAGGTGCAGACAGACAGAGCCTTTGGTCAGGCAGTTTAGACTAACTGGCAAGTCCTTAGCAAGTGGCAAGTGAGGGACCCTGTCTCAAAATAACAAGATGGACAGTGTCTGATGAGCAATAGCTGAGGGTGTCTCTAGGCCTCCACAAACACAGGCACACACATGCACCTGTGTCTACACACACAGAGGGGGGTATATTTGAGGGCACGATGACCCCCATGGAGTCCAGAGAGGTTTCACCATAAGGAAAAGTCAGGCTGATGAATGAGGGGATGTCACATGAAATGCATGGGAAAACCCAGCACTGTATTGGGAACAGAAGAATTGGGGTGGAGGAGAGTTGGAGATCTTGTGAACCTCCTGAACTTCCTCATTTTCAATAATCAGGTACTGATTTCCATGTGAAGGCAGGGAAAGTGTGTTGCCACCATGCTTGACCACCTGAGTTTGACTCCGGGACCCACAGAGTAGAAGGACAGACCAGCTTCTCCAGGGCCATTCTCTGGCTTCTCCAAGTGCAGCCATGGCAAATCATGGCCATACGCATATGCACATAAAGATAAATGAAGAAAAATGTAATAAAGCTTTAAAAAATACTTCGCTGTCTTATTGGATGGATAGCCTGAAGAATGAAATGAGTTGAGGAGTTCAGGAGGTATTCAAATGCTTCTTTCAAATCTAGAAAGTCCCCTCCGTCCAATGCTAGAGATGCTGGAGAGTGAGGTGAAAACCTAGAGAACAGAGACCCTAATGCTGACAAACACCCAGACGAGAATGTCCCCTGTGTCCTCTTCACTTGCTTGGTTACTCAACGTGGTCTAAACAGGGTACTTCTAAGTGGCATCTAGGTAGGCATCCAGAGTGGCAAGTTCTGCATTTGCTTGCCCACCGTAGGTATGAAGTAGCTCAGATGGTTTCATGAGCCAAATGCATTTGTACAGTCCTCGGACTCCTGCACACAACTGTTCTCAGATCTGCCTCCTGACTTCCATGAGGTCAGGGGCTGCTCCCCATGGAACCTCTGTGGGTTTGGGCTAGTCGAATTTGAGATCTGTTAAACTGAAAAAGAAAAGTGGGATTTTGGTACATCTACCTTAGATTATCGAAAGCTTCCAGGGCCAGAGTGCAGCTCAGCTAGAGTGCTTGCCTAGTATGTACAATCCTGGTGCAATCCTGGGTGCAATCCCCAGCAACCCCTGAACAGGATATGTTGGTACACACTTTTAGTCCCACCCCTTGGAGGGTAGAGGAAAGCATGCTAGAAGTTCTAAGTCATCCTCAGCTACAAGTTTGAAGGCAGCCTCTGCTACCTGAGATCTGGTCTCGAACAAACTAACTGGCAAACTAGCTAGCTAGCTAACTAGCTCACCAACAGCTAACTCACTAAGGTCTTCGGGACTGAAACTCTTCTTACCAGTTACCTTAGTGTACAAACTGCCTGCCAAGGAGGAGAACTGCGGATAACCTGGAGCTTAAGATGGCTTTGCTTGTCTTTGCTGTTTTTTTGCTGTTTCCATCCCTAGTCCTCAGGCGATTTTGAAGTCTTTGGAATGTATGCATTGTCTTGGGAAGTGTGGTGATGGGGAACGAGCATTTCAGGCGTGTGACTTTGGAATGGGGCACACAGGTACAGTTTATAGAGTGCCTTGTTTGTTCTGGTGTCTTATAGAACTGATAAAAGCCAGAGAGGCAAAGTTGAACTTCCTCCCGGTCCTGGTTTTGTTTTGGGGAGTGGTTTTGCTGTTCAGTTATTACTAAGGATGATATCATTTAAAAAAAAAATCATAAGCATGCTTGGCATAGTGGCACTCACCTTTAAACCCAGCACTCAGGAGGCAGAGGCAGGCAGATCTCTGAGTCTGAGGCCAGCCTGATCTACAAAGTGAGTTCCAGGACAGCCAGAGCAAAACAAAACAAAATAGTAACAAAATCGTAAGCATTACATTTCTATATGCGCATGACTTGGGAAGAGATCTGAAGCATCCTGCTGGACCATTTTTCTGTTTAATTACTTGTAGTGAATTCACCATTGCAGTCTGTAAAGTTTATGTTCTTGGAATTCTCAGCCTCTTCCTGGGATGCTTTTATGCGCAGTCTGCAGACATTGACCAGTTTTAGTGAACAGGACACAGTGAAACGGAAGGCACACAAACAGCCGTGGGGCTATTGAAGCTGCCCTCCCTCGTTCTTCCTAGAGCAGACTGTAGACACGAACAGATTGGTGGCCAGAGTACGCAGTGAACCCTGTGCCACCAAAGCCCAAGGGTCTGGTGGTATGTAGGTAAGAGATGGGACTCCTTTTTAACTGGATTTTTTTTCTTATTTTGTTTTTCTAATTCTGTAACTGAACTCCATACCTCTTTTACACTAGGCAAGTGCTCTGCTACTGAACTACATTCTGTACTCTGTAATTTTCTTTTGAAGCAAAGTGGGAACTGGGGAGACAGAGCAGTCAATAACGTGCTTGCCTTGCAAGCACAAGACCTGGATTCAATCCCCAGAACCCACATAAAAAGAAGGAAGAAAAGAAGAAAGAGCCCAGTATGGTGGTTTTTGCTTGTTTCATAATCCCAATGCTGGGGAAGTAGTGATAGGCGGATTCCTGAGGCTCTCTCCCTGACCCGCCTAGCCTGCTGGGCTAGCTCTGGGAACGTAGGAGACCCTGTCTCAAGAAACAAGGTTTGTGGCGGCTGAGAAACAATACTTGAGATTGTCCTCTGTTTGCCACAGAGTAGCAACTCCTATACATGTGTGCCCCAATACACTAGAACTTGGGTGAGTTTGTCCTCAATGAACACTCTTTATGCAACCGGTGGATACGAACTCCCTGAGGAAGAACTCAGAGCTGCCTCTGAGCTGAAAGATGACTAAGTCTTGCCAGTGTTCAATCTAAGCCCACGGTGGTGTGTGTGTTCACCCAGAAGTTGCAGTACCTAAAGCAGAGGCTGGGAGCGAGTTAGTTTAACTTCAAGGAAGGTCCCTTTCTTCCTATTTTTTATAGTCAAGGTTTTATAAAAGAGAGCTGGCTTTTCATACTTGGGAACTCTAGACTACGAACTGTAAGCCTCTTTTTGAGGTAAAGAATTTCACACACATAAAGTCTAGACTCTCCAACTATCCAACTGAGCAAGTCCCAGGACCAGGTAGAATCATGATAAAAATAACACGAAAGAATGACAACAAAACAATTCGTGGGTTGTTTGGCTCAGGATCTTTGGCACCAGGTCAAACAAGAGTTATTATAATCTTCCCTACAATTTCTGAACTTGTCTACAGTTTTGTCGCTGACATCCAGAGAGACAGTGAATTCACCATTGCTGGGGAGATGGTGAAGCTGGCAATATGCTTTCCACGTAAGCATGAGGACCTGAGTTTGGCCCCTAGTGCCTAAACACAAAAAGCCTGAGACGCCTTCAATCCCAGTGCAGGGAGGCAGAGACAGGAGAGTCCCTGGGACTCTATGACCACCCAGTCCAGCCAGACTGGAAGCTCCACATTCGGCAAGAGGTTCTGTCTCAGAAATAAGTGAGGAGGTATTAGGAAAGACACTTGATGTTGACTTTGGGCCTACACCTGTGCATGCTCACACACAATACATGTATAAACACACATGAATACAGAAATACACCTGTTCACACACTCATATGCACACACAAACACACATGCACATACACTAAGAAAATGCAAGTTTATGCCACCACTGCACCATCTAAGTTCTCTCTCTCTCTCTCTCTCTCTCTCTCTCTCTCTCTCTTTCTCTCTCTCTCTCTCTCTCGTCTATCTATGTATCTATCTAGGTATCTATCTATCTATCTATCTATCTATCTATCTATCATTTATTTATTCCTCTGTGTGTGGGGGGGGGGAGTCATGGGAGGCAAAAAGAAAAAGTTTCTGGGAATCTTTATTGGGAGACATAAGGCTGATCTTTTTTTAAAGCTGGAGTTTGCTGTTTAATAAATAAAACTTGCGCATGTCAGTCTGGGAGATGTGACGTTCACCTGAGTAGATAAAACATTCATGAGAGTAGCATGGGGGATGCTTGGGGTGTAGATCCATTCTGCTCCTCGGTGGGACTGTAAGGAGCAGGGGTCTCAGCTCAGATGTCAGGATTTCCAACCAGGCCAGACCTTGGGAAGAGGTCCAAATCCCCAAGCTTGGGGACAGGAGCCCTCACCTTCTGGTTCTTTAAGAACCGGTTGCGGTGGCAGGAAATGAACCCGGATGATCATATGGGGAAGGAGGAGAGAGGTGGCGTGAGCTTCTGGTGCTCAACTGCTCAGTTCTGTTTTCATCTCCCTCTGCTGCGTCCTCCATATCCGAGGGGAAAGAATTTTGCTCCTGTACAACTGTCAGTAGGACCAGGAAAGTATGGCTGGCCTCTTGGAAAAGAGGACTGCTGGTCTCTCTTTGTCCTAGGTTGGGAAGGCCTCCTGGTCAATAAATACATATTAATCATGCGAGAGAATTGATATGCAAATGAAGGGCACCATTGACAAGCCCTGGATGGCAGAGGGAGAGCCTGGAACAGCTGTGGCCCTGCCTGGAGAAGCCAGGGCTGCGCCTGGCCATTTGTTGGGCGTTTTCTAGGGGTCAAAACCTCCTTTCCCAATAAGTCTGTGAAAGAGGGAACTGGCCCTGGAGGTGACTTCAGGATCTTTCGCTTACCTATTTCTTAGCTCTGCCAGTGCTACAGATTTTTTTTCCAAAATTTTTTAAGTCTGGCAATGGCAGGCCACCCTTTTGGATCGCTGTGTCTCTCGGCCCAACTGGAAATCTCCAAAGGTACTTTGTTCTTGTGATCAAAGAAAAGTTGAGCCAACCAGAAAAAGAGTTAAAAGCTTAGGTGCATTTTTTAGAGGAGCGCTTGATAGTGCAGGAATAATTATTACCTGCCATTGTGAATTACGGCTTATAAAACAGCATGCTGTGTATTGTTGTGGCTTTCTATCTGGAACAGGCACCTTCAAATAACCTTGGCATAGGCGGGACTCAGCTTCAACTCAGAGTTTTCAGAAGGCCTGACACCTGTGGGCACAAATACTTCATATTTTAACCTACCGTGGTAAAATCTGATGTTGGTGTTAGGGAATTATACATAGAGAGTTCAATGCCATAAGAACTGAATAGATGAATTATAATCTGTACCCAGAAAATCATTGTGAATACAGTTGCTTTTTCCATCAAAAGCATTAAGATGTAAACTGTTTTTCAACACTGATGATAGACTAAGATGCTGTGTATGTTGTAATAGAAATGAAGAATGTTCTTTGTGCCCACAGATGACCTAGCTTCGATGTTCTGCTTGGGGTATGGATGGAGTTTTTAAGAGGTGGATAACTGGACTTTCTGTGCTTTATGTTCTGAGTTCTGTCTGTGGGCTCCTATCTGGGAGACATACATAGTAACTTTAGAATTGGACCATAAACTATTGACTTTGGTGATACACCTTAGGCTACTAGTGTCAGAATAGATCCTGGTTTGGTAAAGACCCAGGCTGTCTGGGGTTCTGGCAAGTCAGGCCCTGGAAAAAGCTTTAGGGGATGTCCGAGCTGGGCCTGGTAGCTCTCTTCCTTTGTGGCCTCTATCTGATCTTACTGAATGCTCTACAATTAAATATAGGACATTATCACACAACCTGAAGAGAACAAATAAGACTATAAATACAAGAGAAACATCTTCTTCTGGAAGAAGTGGTAATCGGGATACTTGTGAATTAACTGTCTGTGGTCACGTGTGGCCTCAGCCTTTCATGTATTTTGGGTCATATTAATCCTGATCAGAATACTGACAGGCCGAAACACCCATGTTTTCATTTTAAATCCATCATGATGTTCTTTGATAGAGGTGTGTTGATCTCAAAACCCCACAGCCTGTTCAAAAATCAAACACAGACTCTCCTAAATTCCATCGACCAACGTATGATGCTTAAAGCATTCTGCTAATATTTGCCTAGATTCTGGATGGATCGAGGATTACCTGGAATTTGAACTCAGCAAACCTGTTGTCTGTTGGATTTCTCTGTGTGCGTGTTTGTGTGTGCACACAGGGAAAGGGGCTGCTACTAGAGATAAATTATTTAACATGATTTTCCTGTATTGTGGAGAGGGAGGCTGAGCCTCATTTTTCGGATTATGATTTGTGTTATGAAATGCTTATCAAATGTTTTCCAAAGATTAGTTTAATTTTAATTAAATAACCCTTTCTCAAGAGGAGACTCCCAACTCTTCCTGTACCCAGAGGCTAGCGTACTTGTTGTTTTTAATTATTTTGTGCTGTTACCCAAACTGCTTTGGGTACTCCTGCCCAATTAAATCAAAGGCCCAGGTTCCTTATGCACAATATGTTTAATATTTAATTTTAATTAAATTAATTAAATTGTTTATTTAATTTTATGTGCATTATTGTGCGTTGGATAATGTAAAATTCATGGGGTGGAGAGGTAAATCGGAGAGCTTCCAAACAGGCTTATTACAAGGTTTCCAGAAAACTTCTTTCTTGTTTCCATGGAAAATGTCCCAACGCTGGGCAAAGTGAGCCATGAACTTCCTCTTTCGTGTCCTTCTGCTGTAGCTTCTGGAGATTGGGTTTGTAGGTCTCTGTCACCTGCTGCAGCTTGCCTTGCAGTGTGCAGATGTTTGCAGATGCTTGGCAGAGGCAAGAGTGTGTGTGTGTGTGTGTGTGCATGCTGTTCTCACCACGGTGACATTGTCTGCTTTGCTGAACACACAGCCACCAGCACAGATACTCCCAAGAAGGTCAATATTTTGTTTTTTTTTTTAAATTATAGAGAGGCCTGGGTAAAAGTTCCGATAACATCTTGTCATGTAGAAACAGCCCAAGCCAGCAAGGTTTCAGAAACCCATCCAAGCCTGAGCATAAACACAGCAGGTGTGTGTATGGTGGTGGGTTGGGGGGGGCGTCTTACCTTTGGCCTGGATCTCCTTTCCCAAACGTGGTCCTTATCCTGGCTCTGCTTTCAGTTTTCACGCCAGTTTGCCTCTGTAGGACACAGAACATCCAGGAATGCTTTTCTGTGCGGTGGTCGGCTTACTGTCTCTCAACAGAGGGGCTTAACTTCCAGGAAACCTGTTTTCACAGACACAGGAGCTAGATAGATGCAAATGATAAAATAAGAAAACTGGAGAGCCTCCTCCAAAAATGCTACTTTGCCACAACTCACATCTGAGCATGTAATACAGAACTCTGGCGTCAGAAGCTCTTAAGTGCCTGAGCTGGAGGAGCCACCGAATTTTCTTTTCTGTTTCCTGACTCCCGCAATGGGTTCCAGCGGCCACTCTCAGCATGACCTGGCTTTGGGAGCGTCCCAGACAAATTTCTAAACTTGACCAGGTGGCCTGGAGTGTTCACTGAATTCCTTCCCATCTCGAGGGTTTGCTCCTCTGGACTCTGCTGAGTTCTTAAAACCCTCCTCACTTCTACAGGTTTTGACGGAGTAGATTGTATCTTCCTGGTACCTCTTGCTTATTGAGACGTGTTAACGGCATTTAGGACCCTTGATTAACTCTCAGTCACGGGGCAGGGGCACAGAGAGGGAGAAAAGAGAGAGGGGAAAGTGGAGAAAGAAAGGGAGGAGCAGGGAAAGGAGAGAGACAGCAGCGTTCTTGGGCTCCTTTCGGCGGTTTCCAGAGTCCTTTTACAGCCCAGAGCTAACAACATGGAAGCTGCTTTCTCTTTCCTGCTGCTTGTTTTCTCCCCCTAAGGCTAGTTTTGTTTCAGTAGATTAAATATTATCATAAAAGTAGCTGGTGATGCAGTAAATTAAAAATCAAGTTGTGGAATATTGTGGAAAAGCTTTTTTTTTTTTTTTTTTTTTTTTTTTTTAAGAAAAAAAAAAAAACTTCTATGGCCCTTAACCAGTCACGGCAAACATTAGTTTAAATAGATTTTCCCAAACAGGACTTTATGCTCCCAAAAAAGAGTTTGGAAAATTCAAAGCAGTCTAGGTAGACAGAATAAACCTGGCGAAAAAGTCACTCGGAATTTGGTAAGAGGATAATGGTCGCTAGTGCTGCTTGGAACAGCAGCAGCAACAACAATAACAACAAACAAAACAAAGCCCAAAGCCCCCACTTTCTATTTATTCGGCACATCTGTAAGCTTATGGACATTTTTAGTTTGGAGACATGTAGGAAATGGATGTGAGGAGAGATGGAGCAGAATCCGGGGCAGTGCTGTGTCACCACATTTAACATCAAATTATGAATTAAACAAGAAGAATGAATAACAAATTAGGATCCGCTTAAGCCTAGCTTTGTGCAGCGGGACAATGAGAATGTATTCGAATGCTGCTCCTTGGTGAGGCTCCAGAGTTGTCCCCGGCAGAAGGTACCCATTAATACTGTGAGGACAATTATTGGAAGTTCATTTTCTGAGCACATCTCAGAAACCTTTTGATGACAACAGAAATGTCTGTGCAGATTTAGATTTCTCTCAACCCTCCCCTAGTCTACTCAACGGCTGCCTTGGAACTCACAGTGTTGAGGTGATTTGTTGAGCGTGTTTTGGCAGGGGCTATCAAACAGGTTAAAACGGAGTTTCGCGGAAGGTTTTGGTTTGTTTTGTGACTGTGTGGGGGAAATTATCGAACATTTGACTGTTTGGGACTTCTGCAACACGTCAAGGAATGGCAGTCCAGATGTTTGCTGAAAAAGACCTCACTTTGCACAGCCAAGTGCGTTTTCACTAGTACAGCTGCCCTCCACCCCCGCGCACCCCAATCACAACCTGGAAATGAGGCGTTCTGGCCTCGCTAATGCCTTCCCCACATGCTGAAACATCGCGAAAAAAGGAAGGTGTCTGGGCTATGAACCAACAGAGCAGACAAGTTTGGATATACTAGGAGTCATTTCTAGTGTTGCTGGGTGTGAGGAAACTTTTCAGGTCACAAATGTAACTTATGGTACATCATCACTCTGTGTGTATTGAGACAAAATAGGGAAACAATAAAACAGACAGCAAAATACAACTTGCTTAAATCTAAGGTATTTTAGGAAACTAAGCAAAACACAGTCCAACATGATGAATGATCCTGTAGGTGAATCTTATACCAGACTGATGCTCCTTATTATAATTATTACCATTTAAAAAATAGTATTTTGGGGGGAGGGGAATATATACCATGGTGCACATGTGGAGGGTCAGAGGCTCAGGGTGGGGAGTCAATTCTTTCCTTCTGCCCTGTGGATCTGGGGACGGAGTTCAGGTTAGCAGGCTCAGTGGCAAGTGCCCTTACCCACTAAGCCATCTTACTGGCCCTCATCATCACTATTGTTAAATAATAATAAAATTTTTATTTTCAAAGAGTTTTAGATTTTCAGGAAGTTAAAAAGATAATTGTCTTCTTTTTACTGTTCCCATTTCAAGGTTTGCTACTTTCTCTGTTCTTTCTCCAGACGAGAGGAGTCTTTTCCTAGAGGTGCAGGTATGACCGAGCTTTCTGAGCCTCCTACCTGCATCCCTGTCTTCTGAATATCACACACAAAATCTCGTAGAAAATAAAATAATAGCAGGGAACCAGCTCCATCCAAAGAGTGCTTGCCCAGCTTATCTGAAGTCCTGAATTTGACCCCTGTCCCATCATAAACTTTGTGTGATGGAGGTGGGAGGATCAGAAGTTCAAGGTCATCCTCGGCTATTTAGTGGATTTCAAGGGCATCCTGAGGACGTGTGAGACCACATCTCACAAAGAAGGAAGGAGAGAACATGAAATGAAATGAAATAGTAGTTAAATATACCCAACTAGTACATCATAAAATTAAATAAGAAAAAGCCCAGTTTGGTCAAAGAAAGATCTTTGCATTTTTGAAAACTTTCAGCAGCTGGTTTTGCCTCTTTTTCTTCCTGGCCTGTTTGCTTTTCTACAAGAGAGCATTAACTATTAAATGAGTGTTGCCTTGCTCTGTGTGCTTGTGACACCTTTGAGATTTTGATAAAAAAAAAAAACTGGGGCAAAATCTGGGGCCTGCTTTCCTTCCCCCACCTTGGACTCTTCCCTTCCTCGTCCTTGGAAGACTCACTCAGCTCCAAGGCCAGCCTGGTGCCCTCCGTAGTCATTCCATTCTGTGCCCTTGAGCGGTAGATAGCTCATTTTCTGCGTTTGGTTTCATTTCAAGATGGGCTTCGTCTTAAGGAGTCAGTGGCTAGGGAGGTAGAGGGGAAGGAGGAAAACTGTCATGGAAATACATCACCCTAAGCAAAACCCGTTTGGCAGAGGTCTTCTAGGATGGCCAACCCCCTCCTCCCTCTGCTCTACCTGCCCAGGCCCAACATGCTAATTACATTCAGGCCAAAGGCAGCAGCCACAACCTGGCTGCGGCCCAGAGGATATTTTATTTTATTTACAGATGAGCTGTTTCCCCTGAAATCTCGATTGTTCTGGAAGCTGTGACAGAAGGCAAGCCAGCCTCCATTTTTAGCAGCTTGAGCTCAGAATTGGAGCGGGACTCGCCTTAATTAACTGTGTCATGAGCTGGCAGGCCTGGAGAAGGAAGGGGCAGCCCAGTGTCCTAAAACCTGCTCCCAGACTTCTCCATTAGGGTAGATGCCTTACACCTTCACAGAGCCCTGCCAGAGCCAACCACAGACTCCCATGTCCTCTGGTGCTACCCACGTGGGACTCAAACGTTCACACCCGGGTTTGTATCCAGCCCCAGCCCTTCTGCAAGTATTGCCAGTCCTGATTCCTGTCTACTGAAATTGCATAGATTTTTAAAAAAATAATAATATATTTTTGCATTTATTTATTATTTATTTGTGCATGTGAGTGTTCTTGTGTATATGCACACCAAGGCACGCAGGCAAAGTCCACGGACAACTAGAAGAGTCAGCTCTCTTCCAACCACGGTGTCCTGGAGATCAAGCCTCCGCCATCAGCCTTGGCAGCGTGTGCCTTTACTCATGGTTCCATCCTGTTTCCCCTAAAACTGGTTTAAGAATTAGTTTACAAATAGGCAGGGAGATGGCTTGGTGTGTGAAGTTCTAGCCATGCCAGCATGAAGACTCATGCACAAAGTCAAGTGTCTCCCACAGCCAGTGCTGGAGGAGCACCGTGCAAGTGAAGAGTCATTGGCCAGTCGATTCAGCTAAATCCATGAGCTCTGTGATCCGTCTCAGGAAAGAAAAAAGTAAAGTGGAGAGTCACCGAGAAAAGCATCCTTGACCTCTAGCTTCCATGTGCACACATAAGCACACACGTGTTAACATGTACAGATGCATACGGAACACACACACACCCTTTACCGACTTCACACACCTGTTCTCCTCTGAACACATGAAAAGGGTCTTGTTATTTTATGTGTGGATGTCACTTTTGCTCAAAACAGCATTTCCCGGTCTGTGACGATCCATCCACCTTATCCATCATTCTCGGCTCAGTCCCTTTCATCTCTTTCCCAGGCTTGCGTCCTTCCCGATGGAGGTGCTTGCTCTGTCATCCTGGCTTTTTAGAAGAGTTCACAGGCTTCCAAAAGAGCTGTGAAGGAGTGGTCAGGGCAGAATGAAGGAAATAAACCCACAAATTCCAGGGGTGTCTCACTGGAAGGGGGCAAAATACATCTGGGCCTGAGAGTTCTGGGTAGAAGTTGAGCTCATGAAACATTCTTGCTACCAGACCTGGCCTATCTTACCCCACCCACCCCGAGAACTAGCTCCAGTGGGCGCTGGTGAGCTGCTGAACCGCTTTCAAGTGGATGTTTGTTTGAATTTCAAGGCCTGAAGAGCAGGCTTTTGGGACTCAAAAGAAGCCTCCCTTTTAAGGGTGGTGGAGATGTCTGGGATGAGGGAATCAACCGAAAAAGTTTATAGCTTTTTATGCTTTGTACCCAACTCCCCCTGCCCCTGCCCCTTTGGAGCCAGCATTTCACAGAGCCCAGGCTGTCTGGAGCTCAGGCAGTGGAGGATGATGCTGAACTTCTGGTTCTTCCTAGGGCCGGGATTCCAGGCGTGCGCCACCATGCCCAGTTATTCTGATCTGGAGACAGAACCCAGGGCCTTGTGATGGACTGGCAAGCACTCCACCCACTGAGCACATGTCTAGGACAAACAGGGACTCTGCATGGAGGGAATCAGTTGGGAGGGCAGTACAATCCTCTTCATCAGTCCTGAGTGAGCATTGGTAAATCAGGAGCTCCCCGGATGATGCTGGGAAGAAAGCTGTGAGTTTTGACATTTGAAAGATGGTCTTTCCGGGCTGGAGAGACGGCTCAGTTGGAAAGTGCTTCCTGCACAGGCACCAGGACTTGAGTCAGGAGCCTCAGCACCCATGTAAAAGTGTGGGTCAGGCGGTGAGGCCGTGAGTGCCTGTAATACCAGCGCAGGGAAGGAAGAGGCAGGCTGAATCCTGAGACTAGCCAGTCAGTCAGACTAACCAATTGGAGAGCTCCAGGTTCGGTGAGAGACCCATGTCGAAAAACAAGATGGAGACCAACTGAGGAAGATATTTGAAGCCAACCTCTGGCCTCTACACTCACATGCAAATATATGTATGCACACATGCATGAGCACATATGCATTCACACACGCAGTAAGAGGAGGGGCATCTTCAGAGTCATCATGGGAAAAATGTTCACTAGGATTTCTCATTACACACATTGCTGGTTTGGTTGGTTAGTTCTGTTTTATTCTGAATTATGTTTTGTGAGTTCTCTTCCCCATACAGTGTTTAATATGGCTCTGCTATAGTTCGAAGGCAGGTACCCCACACCCTGCTTGAAACAGAGCCCAGTGCCTTGTATTAGCAACGCAAGTACTCTACCACTGAGTTCCATCCACCAGGCCCTAGATTTTCTTTGTGGGGAAAACAGTGTTTCAGAGAAGGGCTAGGCACGGCTGCTCAGGGCTCTCATAGAAAGAGAGTCCGTGGAGTTGGACAGCATAGATGGGAGAGATCTATTGGTGTGAGGTTTTGGCCAAATTTTATCTTTGCTGTGATAAAACATCAAAGCAATTTAGAGAGGCAAGGGTTTACTCAGCTTTCAGTTCCAGGTTCCAGTCCATCTGTGGGAAAGTCAAGACAGGAAGTCAAGCAGCTAGTCGCAGACGTCTGCAGCCGAGAACATAAGACATACCCTTGCTGCCTGTTGTTTCTGCTTTGCCTAGCTTCCTCCAGTCCTACGCAATTTAAGACTCTCAGACTAGGGGATGGTGCCACCCACAGTGAGCTATGTTCCTGTTCATCAGTTAATAATCAAGTCACCCACCCTGACATGCTCATAAAGGTAACCTGATCTAAATAACCCCACACCTGAAACTCTTTTCAGGTAATTCTAGATTGTAACAAGTTGACATTTTAAACTGATCACCAAAGAAGGGTACATCTGTTGGGACAACTTCTGGCAATCCTGATCACCAGGCCTATGAAAATAGGTTACTATTTTCAGCATAGACCAATAGACTTGGGTCTAGAGATGGGGTCCAGTACTATCTTCAGCTTTATGACCTGGGGTTGGACTCTTGCCATCTCTGGGTGGGAGACTCTTAAAGGAAAGGCCAACCATCTGGGTTGACTAGGCATTCCCTAATGTAATTAGGATCCTGGTTCTGAGGGACAAAGACTCCATGAGGAGCTTTAGCGTTGGTTCTCACCTCACCAAAGACACCCTGGCCAGCCACAGGACGTTTTCTTGTTTGGGGTGGAGATGCAACAGACTGTCCATAAGCTCTTTATACTCTTAGGAGGTCTGGCTGTCAGTCCCATGCATCTTTGATTAATACAAATGGGAAAATGAATTTATTATTATGCAATGAATATTTATGAGGTAAATACCATTTATCAGATACCAGGCATATTGTTGGTCTTCAGTAAATGGGAGTCATTATTAGCACTGATATTATTATAGATATTCTGGTTGGCCAAAGTTTTCCAAAACCTAAGCCAGAGCAGCAGTCTTGCCTCATTGATGGAGAAATGGTGGGTGTTCACTATCTTGGTGGAAATGGTTTCCAAGTCCTTCCAGGAAGTATGATGGTTTTAGGCTCCAAAGCTTTCAAGGCAGGGTGAAAGGCTTAGGGTATTCATGGTAACTTCTGGGCTTTAAACAGGAGACTTAGCTGAAGGACTTCCCCCTCTGGGTTGGTCCCTCTACTGACTTCTCTTTAGCTTGCGGCAGACTCTAGCTACCACATGAGTTGGGAAGGGTCCTAGAGTCCCAACAGTAGAGTGATGCCCAAAACAGGTTTGGAATTACAGAGTAGGGCTTGGTGGAAGGGTCAGACACAGCTGGGTGGAAAGGAAAGAGGGAACAGTTGGAGTGGTGCTTTGGACTGAGCCACACTCAGCTCCTGTGGGTGTCAAGCTAGGAGAGATTTACCTCCTGCCGGCCTCCCTCCAGAGAGGCAGCAGGTGCTAAACACCCTTTTCACTTCTATGCCTCTAGGTGCAAATTCTTCTCTGCCCACAACTGGTAAAGCCTACTCCCTTGCTTTCCCTCACAGACAGCAGTCAGACCAAGGAAAAAAACCTAGAAGTTGGCTTGCTTATCCCCTTCTGCCTCTGTTGTGTGTCTTCCTTCCTTCCTTCCTTCCTTCCTTCCTTCCTTCCTTCTTTCTTTTCTTCCTTCCTTTTCTGCTTCCCTCCCTCCCTCCCTCCCTTCCTCCCTCCCTTCTTCCTTCCTCTCTCTCTCTTTCTGTGGTGCACTGTTCCTCTTTCTGTTTGTTTCTGTTTCTCTCTCTCTCTTTCTCTCTCTCTCTCTGTGTTGTGTGTGTGCGCGTGTGTGTGCATGCACAGGTGTACATCCATAAAGGCCTTTGGTATAATTTCTAAGGAGCCATCTTCTTACTTTTTGTGACAAGGTCTCTCACTGAACCTGGAACTCACCTATCAGGCAACTAGCTGACCAGAAATAAAAGCAAACCACCATTGCCTGGCTTTCTATACAGGAGCTGCAGATCAAACTCAGGCCCTCATGCTGGCACAGCAAGAACATAACCAGCCCAATTGCTTCCACAGTGCCCCCCTTTTCGTTAATATTTGCTATTAAAATCTATCAGCAACTATTAAAATCTAATTTAAAAATATCACCTACAGTGTTAGTCAAACCACATTGTCATTGAACTGCCTCTTTCCAAAACCCCTCTGTCTTCCCCCAGGTCTTGTTTTGTTGGCTTGGAAATGTGGATGCCGTACAGTCTTAGGGCATCTGTTTACCCTCGATACTGGGGCATCATGGTCCGCATTGTCCTCATATGCTCACCATGAGTGGCCACTGTTAAGCTCCCAAACTGAGGGCGCCCTGCGGCATGACTGTTGCTCCATCGTGGTTGGGTGTCCTAGTTCCTTCCTCGTATATCTGGTCACTGAGGGGTCTGGAGGTGGGTCTAGGCCCAGGGAATGCAGAGGAAGAAGAGTCTAGACACATGTGGGCTGGAGGGCCCTGGGCACCCGGTAAGTGACTAGTTAAGGCCCGGGCATTTTTGAACTCTAAAGGTGTAGTGTGAAGCGGCGGGGCTGTGTCCCGCCACCCGGCCAACGGCTAGCTTTACACCCGAAATAATTACACGGAAACTGTATTCTTTTAAACACTGCCTGGCCCATAGTTTTAGCCTCTTATTGGCTAATTCTCATATCTTCCTTTAACCCATATTTAGTAATCTGGGTAGCACCACGAGGTGTGGCTTACCAGGAGAGATCTTAACCTGCGTCCATCTCGGAGAGGAGAAGCATGGAGACTCCTATGGCGACTGCCTGAAGCGTCTCCCCAACTCTACTTCCTTGTTCCCACAATTCTGTTCTGTCTACTCCACCTACCTAATTTTTCTGTTCTCTTAAAGGGCCAAGGCAGTTTTCTTTATTAATTAACCAATGAAAGAAACATAGACAGATAATTCTCCTCCATCATTTCCCCTTTTTCTGTTTAAACAAAAAAGAAAGGCTTCAACTTTAACATAGCAAAATTACATATAACAAAACAGTTATCAAGCAAGTATTACAGTTACAATATTTAAATCTATTTTATCTTTTATCATAACTAAGGAAATCTATAACTATCTATTTATTCTTCAACTCCATCAAAGACTCCAGAAGGATACAATGCTACCTAAGTAAACAAGAAATAAGTAACTTATAAAACTCTAGAAATGACAGAGACAACTCGCTGCCTAGACAGTCACCCAAAGTTCCTCTGTACCGTTGGGGCATCCATCTTCAGCCTTCAGGCCCATAGTGTCCAGCAGACTTTTTCATGAAGCAGGAAATTCCAAAGACAGTTCAGTCACTTTCTGCTGTGTCCTGCAGAACGTCTCACAGACTCTTTCATGAATCAGGAACTCCGAAAGACCATCTCACCTTTAGGCAAGTTCAGCAGTCCTCTCTCTGCGGGTTCTTTGTGTCCAGTTTATGGAACAGTCCAGCCAAGAGCAGTTTCTTGCCCAAATGGCTAACAAACTCCATAAGTAGCCTCTTCGATGCCCATCTTCCTCTCGAAGTAGATTGGTGCTGCCAGGAGCAGACGTGTCTCATTGTCATGAAAAACCCTAAGTTATTAAAACATTAAATGCCATATTCTGCAGTCTTTGAAAGATATGAAGAATGTCTATCTAACTGAAATATATCTCTACATATCTAGAAAATCTAATAACATGACTACAAGCTTAACTATTATCAATGATTATCCATTAACAACCTATATTTCCTAATTATACATTACAGTTTTTAAAATGAACTACAATCACAATAGCTTAATCAAGATCAGAAATACATATACATATAACAAATTGACCTTAAAATCCATACCAATGCAAATTATTCATATCTATATCATCTCCCCCTTTAAATGTAAAAGAACATTTATAAGCAATATTTGGGAAAATGGGCGCAGTTTTTTCTCTCCAAACTGCTTCCTGCTGAATGGGGGCGCTGTTATTTAGGTCTTTCATGGTGTAACCTGTGTGCTAGGTTCCTCTCAGTTGGCAGTTGAGTGAAGTAATTTTTTTGAAGATGTTCACAGCAACCTTTCAGGAGGGCGTGGTCTATCATACCATATTGGGATAGAAGCAATCCACAGAGTCTCGTCCTCTGTGAAAACAAAAGAAGAAACTCTTTTCCAAAGCATCATGTTCTTAGATCCAAATCCTAAAGTCATACCGTTAAGATGTCCATTCTGGTCTAGCCTGGCAGCCCATATAATGAAATGTCTCTCTGTACTTAGCTCCTTTACAGTCAAAAAAATCAAAGAAAACACAACAAAATACATAATCCAGACTCTCTGTGAATTTTCCATTTTTACGTGGCTTATTTTTACTCTATCACTTTACTTCTTTTAATCTATAACTATCTGTACTCTGTCTCTTTAAAGACTTTAACCTTTTTTTTAAGGCATTAACTTTATTCTCTATATTTTCTTTTTCTCTCTTTTAAGCCTACGTGAGCCATTTAAAGGCCTTCTATGTCTGAATCTTTTCTATTGTGAATCTGTAATTTTTTACTATCCAGGAGCATTTCTTAAAAGGTTAACCACTTCTTAAAATCTTAAGTTGCGCCAGGTAGAGGTAATACGGTACTGCCTGCTTACAGCCAAGTCTAAACCTTAACTGCGCTGTTATTATGGTAATTGCGATAGACCTGTCTGAGCTCAGCACAATTCAGCATGGCGGAGCAGAGCCAGAGCTGCTACTGCCTCAGTCATTTGGTGTCCCTGAGCTGCACACAGTTACAGGTACACAGCAGTCCACATTGGAGCTGCACTCAGCAGTTTAATTTTGATACTGAGCGTGTAGCACAGAAACTCTTTTAATCCAAGTCACAGCCGAATCTGACGCGCAGAGCACCGCGCAGTCTGAAAACACCTCTCTCTCTATGGCGGCAGGAATCCGCAAATGCTGTCCCGCTCGCCTAAGCCTGATTCCACCATCTGCCCAGGTGCAGGCAGGGAGCAGTGAGCCATTGGCATGGTCTCAGAGTACTTTTTTTCCCCGATCCCAAGCGGACACACAAACATCCAGTCCATAAAAGCCACTGAAATGGTTTATAGCCAGAATTTGCACTGGCAGCACAGCACCAGGAAGCCGCGTTTTAAAATGACTCAGCTTTTCTCTGCCGTTATTGCAGAAATAGAAAATCTCTCTACGGCACGTCCAGGCAAACAGCAGAAAGCTGTGTTAAACTCTCTCTCCTTTATTTAAAGCCCTCTCAGGTTTTTAAGTGGATTTAGTCACCACGTTGGGCGCCAATCTGTAGTGTGAAGCGGCGGGGCTGTGTCCCGCCACCCGGCCAACGGCTAGCTTTACACCCAAAATAATTACACGGAAACTGTATTCTTTTAAACACTGCCTGGCCCATAGTTTTAGCCTCTTATTGGCTAATTCTCATATCTTCCTTTAACCCATATTTAGTAATCTGGGTAGCACCACGAGGTGTGGCTTACCAGGAGAGATCTTAACCTGCGTCCATCTCGGAGAGGAGAAGCATGGAGACTCCTATGGCGACTGCCTGAAGCGTCTCCCCAACTCTACTTCCTTGTTCCCACAATTCTGTTCTGTCTACTCCACCTACCTAATTTTTCTGTTCTCTTAAAGGGCCAAGGCAGTTTTCTTTATTAATTAACCAATGAAAGAAACATAGACAGATAACTCTCCTCCATCATAAAGGTGTGTCCAGTAGAGAGTCACCTTGTGAGGGTGCTGTCCTGCCTGGCCTATGATTTAGATAGCGGTCTACTGCTGGTCTTGGAAAACTCTAAACCCCCTGAACCTCAAAACCGTCATCTGTGAAATGGGGTGCTGGTACTTAGTCCTTGATATTAATATGAGATTAACAGATATAATGTTTTAAAAGTGCCTGTATTAAATGGTCAATAGATATTGACTACCTGTTGTTCCTCCTCTGAATGCCTGGAGATGTTCTTATATTTTTGTTTGACTGTGATTTTTTAAAATTATGAGAGTATGTGCATGTGAGTGTAGGTGCCTGAAGAGGTCAGGAGAGAGTGCCAGATCCCCTGTGACTGGAGTTGCAGAAGGTTGTGAATGGCCTGTAGTAGGAACTCGAGTTCTCTGTTGATCTACATCTCCAGTTCAGTGATGTCTGCTGTTGCTGTTTTTTTTTTGTTGTTGTTTGTTTTTTGTTTAGTATTGTTTTGTTTTTGAGACAGTGTCTCTTGTAGCCCAGGCTGGCCCCATACTTTCTGTAGGTGAGAATAAGCACACACTTCTGATTCTATGAGATACTGAGATTAAAGGTATGTTCCTGTACCCAGCTTATGCAGTGCTATGGATGAAACCTAGCATCTCTTACCAGGCAAGCACTCTAAATACTACATCTCATATATGCATACGACATATCTTGCAAATGGCTCAAGTTTTGAACCAAGAGTCTCTTACCTCAGCCTCTTGAAGTCTAGGATTACAGACCTGAGCCACAGGCCAGGCTGCAGACAGCTTCAGGTCCCTGTACAACACCATTATATGTATGTACCATTGTATGTATGAGCCTGGCTCTCCAAATCCAAAACACAGATTTGGACATATTTGTGGGCCATAGCATGAATCCATGAATTCATGTACACATGAGTCATATATGAGCCTGACTCTCCAAATCCAGAGCAAAGATTAGGACATATTTGTGGGCCACAGCATGAATCCATGTACACTGTCTCATCGATTGAGTTCTCACTCAAATTTTGATCGCAGAGACGGAGGTGTCATAGATGTGGATGGGAAGGCCACGTAGAGAGCACACTAGGTCTGAAGCCATAGAGAGCATCACAGCTGATTCTACATGTTGAGCTCTACATGGCTGATTTGGTGGTTCAGTCAGCTTCAGAGACTGTGATCGCTTTACTTGACATGAAAGAAAGACAGCAAGGTTGAGTAAGTACAGGGAGACCCTCGGGGGCATTCAGAGATAGGTCTGCACCCTCAAGGCACCTGGACGCTTGACCTCTAATGTGGAAGTCAGGCATCTCTTCCCCATTTATCTCTCTCATACTCTATCTCTTCTCCTTTCTTTTTCTTCACTCTGGCTTTTCGAGTCATGTAGCCCAGGCTGGCTTCAGACTTGCTATGTAGCCAAGGATGACCTACTTTTACCTCCTGTGCCTTCTAGGGCATGTGCCACTGTCACATCTGATATATATGGTACTGGGGATCAAACTCAGGGCCCTGTGCATGCTAGGCAAGCGCTCATAACACATACACACCATCCATATACACTCCACACACTCAGACTGTAAGACACAAACACCGAATGGGAAAGAACAACAGCCCCTACAGTGATTTGCTTCAAGAAGAGAGTGGAGTGGTGGCGTTAGGACAGAGCTGGAGATACCCACTAATGGAAGACTAGTAGGAGAGCTAGGACAGAAAGCATGGGCCTTACCAGGTACAGCGCACCTTACATGTAGGCCCCTGTGTGTGGAGGCTGAGACCACAGACTGGGTTCAAGGTCATACTGAGTTCAAGGCTGACTTGAGAAAAGAAAAAAGACATAGGTGTTGCGCGTGATGAACCATTTGACCCTGTGACATCACATTGCCAATGGCGAAGATGCTGGGCTGGACATGTTCATAGGTCATATGCTAACATAGAGAGACCTGCACATCATAGGTACAATGGGGTTGGAGGTGAATCTGAGGACGTCCTACTAGAGGCCCTGTCTTAGCATTTCTGTGGCTGTGAAGAGACACCATGACCACGGCAACTCTTAAAGGAAAACATTTGATGGGGTGGATTATGGTTTCAGAGATTTTGGTCCATTACCATCATGGTGGGAAACATGCTAGCATGCAGGTAGACATGGTGCTGGAGCTGAGAGTCCTACATCTTGACCCATAGGCAACAGGAAGTGGACTGTCTCACTGGGCGTGGCTTGAGCGAACATTAGACCTCAAAGCCTGCCTCCACAGTGACACACTTCCTCCAACAAAGCTGCACCTACCCCAGCAAGGCCACCTCCCATTAGTGCCACTCCCTTTGGGGGCCATTTTCTTTCAAGTCACCACAGGCTCTGTTCTATTTAGGAGAGCTTGGGCCAACTTCCATCTTAGGGCTAGATACCTTAAGTAGGAAATATATTTCAGTTCAGAATGATTGTGTGGGGACAAGGGTACTAACCCATTCAGTAAAAACAAGCTGTCATAGAAAAAATAAGGTGATTAGGGTGGCAAGATGGCTCAGCAGGTGAAGGAGCCTTCTGCCAAGTCTGAGACTTGAGATGGGTCCTCGGGACACACATGACGGAAAGGAGTGAACTGACTCCTAAGAGTTGTTCTTTACCTTCCACACGTGCACAGGGGCATGCACACTCAGAAGCACAGAAATTAGTAAATAAAATTGTAAAATAAAGCAATAAGGTGGAGCATGATAGAAGCCCACATGCATGTGCCTATACATATGAACACGTACACGCATAGGACACACACACCAGAACAGGTGAGTGTCGCTGATGAGACGCTGTCAGGCGGCTGTGGGACTTCCCTCAGATTCTGTGAGGTTCAGGCGAGAACAAATGGATGAATACTGACGGCAGTCATTTATCACGCGTCATGATGGCAGGTACGTCACCTGCATTATTGCTGACCTTGCAGGGCAGGTAGGATTGTCTTTTCTTGGAGGGAAGGAGCGGCTTCTCAAGGTCACATGGGGAAGGGGCTGGGAAGAGGATTTGAGTCTCTCAAGGCACAACAGTGACTGACTGTGGGAACTGAGTCCCTTCTGCATGTTTCTGAGATCTCAAGTTTCTTAGACAGCCACCTGTGCCTCAGTTTCCTTCTCTGTAAAGCACAGAGCTTTCTAGTGGACCTGTTAGAAGACTCAGGGAGGAGTGTGCACAGTGAGTCCCCAGATGGAGGTAGCGAGCAGGCCTCTGCTATAAGGAAAGGTCACGGTCATCCTCCAGCCTCAACCACAGAGAAGACAGGTATGAGGGTCTTAGATTTGACAGTGTCGACACTGACTGCTCAGCTCTGAAACTGTACTTTTTAAAATTAGTGTGTGCGTGCGCACACGCACATGTGAGCACATTCAGGCCAGAGGCTGATGTTGGGTGTTTTCTTAATCACTCTCCACCTTAGTTTCTGAGTAAAGGTCTATTTTGAACCAGGAGTTCACTAATTTGGCCAAACCAGCTTGACAGAGAGTACCATGAATCTGCCTGTCCCTGCCTCCTCAACACAGGGATTATTGTGTGCGCTGTTATCTTGGTTTTTATATAGGTTCTGGGGGCTGAATTCAGGTTCTTATGCCATCCCCCCAGCCCCCCAACTCTGAAATTCTGGGATGGATCCTGAGTGTCAACATTGACAGCTGATGTCCTAGAATGACTTACTGGGGAGGCAGGAGGATTATTCTCTGACCTTCCCAAGCACCTACTTTACCCGTTCCTGTCACCTGAGGCAGAGGTAGTGATATCTGCCTCCCTGTCCTATTGGAGATGGTCTCAGCCTCTGTCAAAGGATGCACTTTCTGAGAATGCTGTCAGGACACTCTGCTTGGAAAACCACCATGGGACGCTGTGTGCGGGATGCTACTCAATCCTTTTCTACCCTAGAGGCAGGCTCGCTCACACTGTGTAGGTATTCAACTATGAAGTCTCTTTGCTAGGACTTCCAAGAGCCTGTATGTAGGAGCAGCCCCCATTTGGGTGTGGAGGTCTTTAGAAGGCAGCTAGGGCATGACTGAAGGGCTGTGAGGTATCCACTATGGGCTAAGGAGGGACCAAAAAAGACATACCAAGCAGTGTAGATGAAGCCTCATCCACTAGAGAACAAGAACACAGAGTTGCACAGCCATGATAGTTAAATGGTTAAATTGTTCAGTAATGACACCTCAGCCATATTGGTGAAAACACAGTACAAAGTCTTTAGTACAAGCCATTGATTCATGTGAGAATATTAATCAGGTAGGAGTATTAATTCCATTTAACTGAAAGGGAAACTGAGGCAACAGGAGACCCAGCCACATGCGTGAGGTCCCAATGTTAGTGCTGACTTCATTCACAGTGTGTATGATCTGCTGTTAGAATGCACAGCTGTTCCTGCTGGCTCTTTGTGCGGGCAGGCTCGGGCTGCTGCCACTGTAACTCATAACCTCCTTGGATATTTGGCTTCCTATAGGCGCTCTAAACTGAGGGTAGAGATAGACCAGAGGACATCCTCAGAGGGTCCTGAAGTCTGCAAACAGCATAGTATAGCTGTCCCCATTTCCTGTTCCCATTTGATGTGCCTTTCGTCCACACCAATGACTTCCAGAACAAATGGGGTTGTTATTGCTTTGAAAATGCATTTCAACACATAGCTCCTCTTCTCAAGGTTGGCCTTCCAAGGTGAAAATCCACCAGTCTGTCACATGGAGCTCTTCTACCCAGTAGGAGGGCCGGGAGCCTTGACCAGGCAGTGTGCAGGGCAGCGTGGTGGGTACAATGACCAAGAGCCCACCTCTCTGTTATCAGTGTGTAGGCTTTGCCCTAGACATTGAAAATATCTTCTTTGTTGTCTGTCTGTCCATCCATCTGTACATGCATACATGCATACATACATATATACATCTCTCTCTCTTTATCTATATCTATATCTATATCTATATCTATATCTATATCTATATCTATATCTATATCTATATCTTCTACGTATTTATTTATTTATGGAACTAAGAGTTAACCCAGGACTTTGCATTCAAAACACATGTTTTACCACTGATCTACAAAGCCCTGCTCCAAAAACAACCAGAGAATTTCTCAATGCAACAAACCTGGCTATCCTGGAACTTGCTTTATAGACCAGGCTGGCCTTGAGCTCACAGAGAGTCACCCGCTTCCCAAGTGCTGCATTAAAGGTGTGTGCCACCACACCTGGACAGGTGTGTGTGTGTGCGTGTGCGTGTGCATGTGTGTGTGTGTGTGTGACTGTACATGTTCATGTATACACATGTGGAGGAAAGAGGTCAACTTCGGGTGCTGTTTCTCAGTGTGTGTTACCCACCTTGTTTCTGGAGATAGCATCTCGCTGTGTGGGAGGGAGCTCACCAAGTCGGCTAGGCTGGCTGGCTAGCGACTCCCAGGGTCTTCCTCTCCTTCTTAGTACTGGGGCTGTAGATGCACACAATCGTGTTCAGATTTATATGCGAATTCTGGGGATCCAACTCAGGTCTTTGCGCTTGCAAGCAAATCATTTACTGACTGAGCATTGTCCCAGCCCAAAACAGATTACAATTTCAGTGGAAAATTCAGATATTACCTCTAGCCGAAGGAGGTAATTCAAAAGGTAAAAATGCCCCTTTCAACTGCTTCATGGGGGGACAGGAGAATCTTGCGTTTTGTAAATGTCCTCCCTGCAGCTGTTCACATTTCCAAATGAACTGGCTGGTCTGTGTAGGAAGGCCAGAGCAGGGGCTTGGTTGTTTTGACTGGAATGGGGGTTTTTGGCATCAGAAAATATCTGATTAGAGACACCGTGGTTTGGGGTGAGAAGGGAAGGAACTTTCTTACACACTCAGCCTGGAGCCTTCTTTGAAAGGCTAGAGAAGTGTCCTTTTTTTAAGAGAAGCCATCCTAAGAGCCAGGAAAGAGCTCTTTGTCTCCGGTAGACAGGGGAGAAGTGGGATGGATGCCAGGCAGAAACTGAAATTTCCCAGGAGAGGAGTGAGTGCATACGGGTCTAAGGACGCGGGTATTTGTCCTGGGAACTATGGCAGTCACCATGGGCCAGGGTGCAGGTGACTGACTACTGGCCACTGCCTAGGTCCTCTGGAGTCCACTACTTGGACCCTGTTCTAAAACTGACGTTAGTTATTTTATCCACATAATTGAGGCAAAGGTGGGCCTCCGTCTCTATGTGTGTGTTGTATCTCTGTGTATGGATTTGCATGTGTGCAAGTGTGAGAGCAGATGTGCACTTATGTGTGCATGTGTGCATGTGTGAGTGCATGGGTGTGGAGGCCAGAGGTCAAGGTCAGCGGCTGCTCCTCAGTTAGTCTCCGCATTGTATATTTATTTATAGAGATTTTCCCTGTGTGTACGCATATGCACAAGTGACACCGCTCACTTGTGGAGGTCAGAGCACAACTGTTTGGGGGAGTGGGGTCTCATCTTCCACCTCGTTTTGAGGCAAGATTTCTCTTGTTTCTGCTGCAATGCTTCATACAAGCTTCTGGGTCATTTGCCATAGGAGTGAAGGAACTAAAGATACGAGCCACAGTCTTCCTTCCTTCCTTCCTTCCTTCCTTCCTTCCTTCCTTCCTCCCTCCCTCCCTCCCTCCCTCCTCCCTCCTTCCTTCTCTTCCTTCCTCCCTCCCTCCCTTCCTCTGTCCCTCCCTCTCTTTCTCTCTTTTTGTTTTCTTTTTCTTTGTTTAAAGTGGATTCTGGGGACAAAACTGAGATCATCAGGCTTGCTAGAAAAAGTGCTCTCCCTAGCTGAGCTGCCCCTCTGGCCCCCATCTTAGTTTTCGAGACAGAGCTTACCAGATGGTTAAACTGCTTAGACTCCAGACTCCAGGTATCCACCTCTCTCTGCTTCCCTGGTGCCAATTTACAGGCATGCGCCACCACATGCAGTTTTGTTTGTTCGTTTGTTTGTTTGGTTGGTTGCTTGGTTTTCGAGACAGGGTTTCTCTGTGTAGCCCTGGCAGTCCTGGAACTCACTGTATAGACCAGGTTGGCCTCGAACTCACAGAGATCTGCCTGCCTCTGCCTCCTGATTGCTGAACACACAGCTCTGTACATGGATACTGGAGGCTGAACTCAGGCATCCCACTTGAATTGCAAGCATTTTACTCAGTGAACCAGCTCCCCAGCTGCCAAAGTGGGTGTCTTTCTATAGGCTTATCGGTACTTTTTATAATACTTGATGTCGTTCTCAGCATCATTTCCAGAGGCAGAGCCTGGGGTTCCCATGAGGATTCGGGTGGGGAGAGTTGCTTAGCAGTTTGGCACATGGAGGGGAGAAGTTAAATGTTGGTTCGGATTTCCTTCAAACAAGGGGAAAATCAGCACCAATTTTTGAAGTTGGTGTCTTCTGCCCTCTATGTGAATGCCATCCACACACACACAAATGTACATGCACACTCTTCACTCACACATGCACACACCCCCTACACACACACGAGAGAGAGAGAGAGAGAGAGAGAGAGAGAGAGAGAGAGAGAGAGAGAGAGAGAGAATATATTCTCCATTCTCCATTTCTAGCTATTCTGCCCCTGGAATTCTGTCTATAAAAGCATTTCTGCACCTGCAAAATGGGCACATAGTTGAGAATACTCAACTGAAGGACTGAGAACGACAAAGGGATGAAGACACAATGCATGAAGGATTCTGGGAGCAGGAGATAGTTGTGCATGGGACAGCCACAGGGTAGTTGCCATGTAGACATCAAGATGAGTGTGAGTTGGCCAATCCCGAACCTACGATGTTAAGTGAAAAGTAGTTACAGGGCTTTTGAGATGGGTGGGTGGGTCAAGAGGCTGGTCACACAAGTGTGATGACCTGACTTCTGGTCCCCAAGACCTACTCAGAGGAAGGAAAGAATGAACTCCTGCAAGGTGTCTTTGTCACACATTGTGACATGAGCCCACCTGCACATAATAAAGGAGTGAGTGTGAGAAAAAGGCAAACGTTTAATAAAGATAACTGAGATTCAGAGGCAACTGGCGTCTCCCCAGTATCACTCCCTGCAAGTGAGCTTAGGTATGCTTCCCAGGGGGGCTGGCAGCATGAAGCAGAGGCCTGAGAAGGAGCCAAAGGCCCAGCAGGCTTCGCTGTGGGCCATAGAACATTTGTGAGTGTGGAAGAGGCAGAGCACTCAGAAGTTTTGAAAATGCCCCTCCCCGAATATGATGTCAACAAGAGAGTTTCAAAGCACCAAGAGTTTTGAAAGCAAACATTAATCAGGTAGACTCAAAGCTCATTTCCAAGCATCTGTTTGCCTGAGTCCCCACTGCCCTCCCAGTCCTTCCTGGCCCTGGTCCCTAACATGCAACCTGTGAGGCCTGGGAGGCCACTTGGCACTTTAAAGTACCTCTTGACTAGGCCCCATGTGGAGCCGGGAACTGCACCTCTTCCCACCAGGTGGGGCTGGAGCAACCAGGTCTTTCTGAGCTTGGAACAGGTGGGATGACATTTGGAGTCACCTGACGACTTTGGCTTGCTGGTTTCTGATTAGCCTGGTGGAGACAGTTAGAGCCACCTTGCAGGGCCAATGACAACCTTTTCTACACCTCACCCCCCCCCTCACTCAGAGCCTGGCACACTGGTGTCACAACTGCTACGGCAGATGTTTAAATTCATTCGAGGATTCTGGGCAGGTAGCCTGAGTTTGGGTCCCAGCTGGGCAAATTACAGCCTGTGGGACTTAGAATCACTTTCTCTACTTCCCTGTGTTATGTAATCAGTGAAAGTGGGTTAATTGTAGTCAAGAGCTCAGTCAAACTGTGAGGGCGAAAAATGAGATATATAAGTAATAGCACTTGGCATTGAGCCTGACTGGGAGAAGAGTGATAGATAATATTAGCTACCATTGTGTGTGTGTGTGCATGCGTGCATATGTGTGCATGTGTGTGTGTGTGCGCGTGCATGCGTGCAAATGGATGTTTATGCGTGTGCAGCTCCACATGTGTGGGGGATGTATTGAGGCTGGAAGTCAACCTTTATCATCTTGTTTTTTAAGACACTCTCTTGGCCTGGAGCTTACTGAGTAGGCTGGGCTACCTGGCTAGCAAGCCCCATGGATCTTCCTGTCTCTGTCTCCCTAGAACTGGGGTTATAGGTGCACACCACCACATTTAGTTAGTTGGTTTGTTTGTTTATTAATTTGTTTATTATGTGTGTGTAGGCTGTTAGGCTTCAAACCTGGGACAAATGGCTGAGGTACCTGTTTAACATATCAAAGTGGACCTGGCTTCCAGGTTCTCCCAGCATCTCTTAGTTCCTACCTGATACAGGGTATGACTGACATATCCTACCCTCTACCTTGAACTCTTCAGGGGCTGGGCTACCCTTCCCCCACAGTCTCTTTCCTCCATAGTCCTGACATTTTGCTTTCCCGCCCTTTGGCCTCCTGGTTGCTGCATCTGGTTCCCCTTCCTCTTATCTCCTTCCTCTCCCCACTCTGCCCACATGGCCCAGCTCAGTCTGGCCATGTCCACTCTGGTCTCTCCAGATGTCCCTGCCTCTATCTGTGCTCCCTCTTTTCTCCGTACTCCACCTTCTCCTCCACCACACCTAGGAGCGCTCCTGTCCTTTCCTTTTAATTTCTTGTTTCCATTCACAGGTCAGGGGACAGGTTCTCTCTTCCTACCATAAGGGTTCTGAGGATCAAACTTAAGATGGCCCGACTTTGTGTCCTTATCTGCAGAGCCATTTTGTCAGGCTCAACTTTCTTCTACTTTAATGTGGGTTCTGGAGGTCGGACTCCAGTCCTCATGTCTGTAACCTACCACCCTCATCACTTTCTTGAAACGCTTGAACAGGTAGCCAGCCACTCCTGATCTTCAGTAAGTTAGGCTGACTACAAAGATTTTGTCATATGAGGAGAGAGGCAGAGGACTGTCATTTCTCTGTGGAGACTTGGGCTTTCTGGAAGGATAGATCCCAGAAACAGACAGAATATACCCAATTAAGCCATCACTTTCTTACAGGAAACTGTTTCTCAACTGGCTACTAACTATGAGGGACTTCATTAGGGAGGATTCCCTAGAGCTTGCTTTGAAGAAAACCTTGTTCAAGGGGCCGGGGAGATGCCCAGTCAGCAGAGTGTTGGCAGGGAAGCATGGAGATCTGGGTCTGGATCTCAGATCTAGAGGCCGTGGCAGGTCCCTGGAACGACAATGATAGGTGCATATTGATTTGCCATTAGAGCATATTGCTGGCCGGCCAGTCTAACCAAAACAGGGAGCTCCACCCTTAGTGAGAGAGCCTACCTCCAAAGATGAGGTGGGGAGAGACTGAGGAAGATGCTTATCACTGCTATCTGACGCCTACACACACACACAAACCACACAGACCATATACACACATACACACATCACACACACATACAATACACACACACTATACACACATGCATGCATACTCCCCATGCATGCATATATGCACACACCATATACACATATACACATACAAACCACACACACAATACAACACTCACACATACACACACCATACACACACACATACACACCATACACACACACACACACACACACACACACACACAGCAGAGATCCTGTTTAGGTTACTGAGGAACGTGGAGTGTTTGGAGTAGCCCAAGAGGACAATGAAGATTAAATATAGAAGACTTCAGTGGAAGGGGAGGCAATGTTCCCATCACAGGGGAAACTATAGAATTTTCCAAGAAACTAAGTGCAAGTGCAAGGCTGTACTAAAGAAGCTGCAGCACGGTGGCCGTATTTCTTGGAAGGAAACATCAGGAAATACAAAAAGAGAGTTGGCATTAGAAGATGGGCAGAGTCAATAGATGCGGTGCTCAGAAGCAGAGGATGGAGAGTCCTGGGTCTGCTGGGTCTTAGCAGAGGCAAAAGAATTCCAAATGGGGAGCCAAGGATGGGGGAACCAGGTACTGAGGGTGGAGATTGACCAAAGGGATCTGATAGTAAGCCAACCAGCTCTCTTCCCACATTAGATGCTATACCTGTGATGAGAAGAATTGGTGGGGAGGGGAGGGGCTGAGACAGATAACATCTTCAGAGTTTGTGTGCTTATTTTAAAAAGCCAGCCAAGGGCTGGGGATGCATACAATTCATTCTGTGGAGGTCTTGACTAGCATGCAAGAAGCCCTGGCTTCCATCCTCAGCACCACAGAATCCTGGTACTGATGATGCAGTATAATCCCAGCAGTTGGGAGGAGAAGGCAGGAGAATTAAAAGTCTATGCTACATAGAGAGTTTCAGGCCAATCTGTAATACATGTGGCCCTGTCTCAAAAGAAATGAGTAAATAAAACAAAAGGAAAAAATAGCAAAAGAGGATACCAGACTTCGATGTGGGCTCCTGCTGTCTTGACAGTTGATTAGAATTCAATAAAACAGTTATTTTAAATATCTTTTATTAATATTTATTTGTGTGTGTGTGCATGTGCCATGGCACATGTATGGAGACCAGAGGACAATTTTCAGGAACGGCTTCTAGAAATTGTTTTTTTTTCCTTTCAGCATGTTGGGTCCTGGGGATGGAACTTAAGTTGTCAGCCTCGGCTGCAAGGGCCTTTTCACACTGAGCTGTCTGGACAGCAGCGTCATTCCTTTTCATCTGGAGGTTTCCTATGTTCTACGAATGGATCCGGTTAAAACTCTAAAGAAGTGGCCCTTCCCAAGCCTGTTGCTTGTTGTTTGTGTTCTTCATTTGTGTGTGTGTGTGTGTGTGCATGCATGATGTATGCCAGAACTCTCCCACTGAGCTACATCCCCAGTGCCTTGCGTGTTTTTAGGGCAGAAGCATGAAGGGCTTTTGCTGCATCTTCACGATCTCTGCACCCTCTACAGATGTATCTTCCACTACTTCTTTGTCGATGCATCTGCTATAGTAATGTGTGGGCTTGCGAGACAAGCTTCACCAGGAATCTGAAGGCTGCTGGGCCAAGCTCTCCAGTATTAACCTAGGGCCCCTCTTCCTCTCTCATTGGCGGGGCAACTTAGCACACATGCAGTGGTCTGCTGCTTAGCAAGCCCTGGATTCCATCCCTAGCATGACATAGGCAGGTGCAGGTGTGTGGTCAATGGAGGGCCAAATAAGGCATCAGCCAAGCCTAGCCAGGACCCTACCTGGGCAGTCGATACCTCCCTACCCCCATGTCATTGTGGAGGTGCCCTTGAGTCTCAGTGTGCTGATGAGAGAAGAAAGGAAAACAATATTTGTGATGCCTTTTTTTTTTTTTTAAATTTCACTATAGTGAAATCTCAGCTGCAGGAAAAGCAGGACCAAAGGCCCCCCCCCCCTTCTCCACACACCCCTGGAATCCGACTTAACATTGTAAGCATTTTCCTTACAGCCTCCCAAAGTTTAAATATTAATTTGCCTGTAATTGGCGGAGAAAACAAACAAGCAATTAAAAACGTTACAGAACTGACTTTCTCTTTCCTGTGCCTGGCCCTTCCCTTTCATTTTGCTCCCACCGCCTAGAACTGGCTGTAAGACAATAGGACCCCAGGCTGTGTGGAATTCTAAGCCCCGCTTGCCTTAAAGCTACAATATGGATTTAATTTATATGCAAATGAAAGCAATAAAAAGGCAGACACTGTAGAAATTATAGGGTTTCCCCCTCCCCGCCTTTTCTTAGGAGAGCACAAATCCTTTCTCTCCTCTTCCGACTAAGACCTAATTATTATTGGTTTCCGCCACCCCCCCCCCCCCCAAACTCTGGGTGTAAACTGGGCCGTTTAAGAAAAACAATAGAATATTGGAGCATTCCGGGAATTTCACAGTCCGACTGTCTCTCCCCCTCCTCCCCCCCACAGGGCATGCAGGGGCTTCTCTGTTGACCAGCAGAACGCAAACCTGATCAAAGGCTACCGGAAGCCTTAAGTAGACCAAAATGGGGGCTCAAATATGCTAATGGACGAGCTAAATATACTTTAATCCTGTTATAATACAAGGTAACTTGGAGGCAGGGAACTGGCCTGGTGGCTTTAGTCAGGGTGGAGGGGGCCCCCCGGGGCACCCCTGTGAGTGTTGAATAGAAGTTGCTTCCTATTCTTTCTCTGGCTGGGGGTGGGGCCGGGGACTTCCTTCCTCAGAAGCCCACACCAGCCCCGCCTGTCCCGTTTGCAGAGTGTCAACAGTTGGGTGAGCAAGCCTCCTCAGCGCTTAGATCAGTATCCTGTGACCTTCTACATTGAAGTGCGCCATTCAGCCAAGCCTTCCAGCTGTTGCCTGAATGGTGAGTTGTTTTTTTTTTTTAATTTTTTTTTCCCTTCTTTCTTCTTCTTCTCTTTTAGAGCAGGGCATGGCTTAGGAGGACACTAGGCAACAGTTTTAAATTAGGACCTCCCCACCACCCAGCTTGTATTTTCAGAGCCAGGGGGAAGCCTGGCTACAGAGCTGGCAGATGTATTTTGGAACAGAATTAAGCAAGCCTGGAGGGAAATGGGCCTCTCGGTTCACTTTCAGGACCCAGACTTCAGTCTTCCTGCAGCCTAGGCCTTGGGCCACAACTTCTGGCAGCTTAGGCCCTGTGTGCTTTAGACACAGTTTGAGTTGGAAGGTCCATGTCAGTCCTTACACAGCCAATTGCTGGTATCAGAAGATTGGAAAGGAAAAAAGAAAAAGTCACTGTGAGGCCTACCCCATAGCCAGGAGCTCAACTCTAAAGTGGAGATCAGAGGAGCGGGAAAGGGGCCCACATCGCTGTCTCTCAGGCACAAATCACACAGTGGATACATAAGGCTGTGTTTCCAGTCACCTGATTTCATGGAACCTTGGCTTGTGCCCACTCAGATACTAACGCTGTGACAGGCAGCTCGAATGGAACTTCGGCTTTGCTCCTGTTCGTGCACACTTGTGCTTCTGTCTTCCCCTTTTCCTTCTTCATTCTTCGTTCCTCTTCTTTCTCCCTGCTCTCTGCTCCCATCCAACCTCCATTCAAATACGTGTCACATGTCATCTGGATGTTGTTGGCCTCAGAAAGTCTGCCACAAAGCAAATAAACAAATGAAATGTTCGAAACCCGGCTTTGAGCAGAGAACAGTCCTTCTTCCCTGTCACCCAGGCCTTAGTTTTCTAACCCTAACCTTGACTCTTGCAGAGTTAGAGAAACTGTGAGCAATGGTTCTTCAACTCACCCTCTGGTGCTCCGGGGCCTCTGTCCAGAGATGTTCAGGCAGATGTGTAAGGACTCATAACACCCCAGTTGTTCCGTCTCTGTTCTGCTTGGTAGCAAGGAATGTTACCCCAAAAGTACAGAGGGGACTTTTTGGGGATGGCAGGAGCCATAGGTATCGAGGGAAGCCTGGGATTTGACCCTGGTCCTACCACTTACTGACACTGTGATTTGGGGCAAATTCCTAATTTTCCGGCCTGGGTTATTTCATCTGTAAAGTAAGGTTGAAAGTAGCTCTCGCAGGCTGTTGGGATTAGGTGTGATAATCTCTGCAGAAAGCTTGGTGTGCTTAGAGCCTGGAAGCAGCTGGTGACAGGTGACTCTCTTAGGACGCACCCTTGCGCAGGCAGGATGTCATTATCTCTGTCCATGAAAGAGTCCCTGTGGTACTTTCAAAGACAGAAGAGGAGAATTCAGCTCTCTATTTCAGGGTTTTCTGCACGGCCCTCTAACCCAACAACTTCTTAAGGCATTGATGTTTCTGAGGCCTGGTGTACGATCCGTAGTTCCTGGCATCGCTAAGGTTCCCTCCACACTGTCTTTCATTTTGAATAACTTCCTCCAATCCTGCCTGGAGTTGAGGCCTCCGGAAGTCTATGGGGTTCGGGGTGGAGGGGATGACCGCCCTGCACAAATGTCCTCTTCAGACAGCACGATCCTGCCTTGAATGAAACCCCCACCTCCAGCAACGGACCCTGGAGCTCAAGTCCTCCTTTCTGTTCTTATAACTCATAAAATGGTTTTAATCATATAATATTTTTTCCAAGTAAACAACCCGACTGAAGAAGGAAAACAACATCAATTTTTGTCAAAATAAGTTGGGGCCAATCCCAGCTAATGACATCAGTGGCCAGGCATCTCATACTGCTCTTGTTCCTGTGTCTGATCCCTCCTATCAACAACAATAGGAAAACAGAAACTTGTTCCCAGAGATATAAGAACCCCAAAGCACCTCCAACACGAGAATCCATACCCACACTGAGTCCAGGAGTCATTTTGATGATACTTGTCTCCAGGGAAAACGATGCAAAGATCTTTGTCCCCTTTACAGACAAACACTATATTATCCTGACTGTAGTCTGAGCCATCAAATATCTCCCGGTTCACTTCCAAACTGCCATGGCAAATAAGTGGATAGAGGCAGCGTCTACTGAGCAATTCCTCTGCTTCCTTGATATAAGTGGATAGAGGCAGCGTCTACTGAGCAATTCCTCTGCTTCCTTGATATAAGTGGATAGAAGCAGCGTCTACTGAGCAATTCCTCTGCTTCCTTGATATAAGTGGATAGAAGCAGCGTCTACTGAGCAATTCCTCTGCTTCCTTGATCCGAACACTTCATGTCGCACACTCATTAACATCCCCCACGCATGTCTCATTACTATCTCATCAAACATTTATCATTACTTCAAGATAGATAATTAAAATTTTATACAGTTATTTCTCTATATGACAGTCTAGCAGATTTCCAAACCTGCTTCATCCACCCCAGAACTCAACACATACCCTAACAATTGGATAAAAAAAAATCACGAACTTTCGATTTGATGTACAGAAGGCTTAGGACCAAGTTCTAAGAAGCATTTTGGATAGAAGTATAGACGTCTGGCCAGACAAAGCTTGTTCTTCATCAAACAAATAACTGGATTCCACTGATAATATTGTAAGATCCACAATGTAAAATGGGTGATTTTAAGGCTTGAACTGGATTTGTTAGAATTGAGTACTCCCAGACAGCAGAGGCAATAAATGTAAAAAGATTAGTGAAGAATTACTTTCCAGATGCCTGTTACATTTAGGATTAGAGGTCCCGATATGTGCTACATATCACACGAACTGCACAGACCGTGCAAGTATCGGGTTCATTAGGAGGAGGGAGAGGTCTTTCTTGCCTGGAATTTAAGAATGGGGGCTGGGTTTTCGGCTACTTACAGCTCCGAAGAGAATTTCCGGATGGCGGGAAGATCCAGTGTTAGCAAGAGGGGGGTCCTCTTCTTCTTCCTGTGCAATTTCTCAGCCCAGACCCCGACTTTTAGCAGATCAATCATCTGAGACGAAACTCAGCCTAAGGGGCTTGACTTGAAATTTATCAAATCATATGAACTTGGTTTGGGGGAGGCACAATTCCTTATTCGGATATTTTTGTTAACAAAAGAGATCATTGCCAGGCTCTGGGAGAGCTGGGCACTCACCAATTTCTCCCCCAGAAACAGGTAAACCAGAGGCATGTCAGTTTAGTCTGTCTAAATTAATTCAACTGATTAATGCAACTTCCTTAACAAAATGAGTGGTGCCTTTCAAACATTTCTCTCCTAATCCCAAGAAGCAGGGGCTCTGGGTTACCAAGCTGCGACTCTAGGTGAAAAACCCACTCTTCTCAGCCCCTCACCCAAAAGATCTCAGGGATTCCAGGCTGTCCTTAAACTCATTAAGTAATTGAGGATGACCTTGAACTCCTATATGAGTGCTGGGATTATGGGCTTGTGTAGCATCAAGCCTGGTTTGCGCATTGCTGCCTGGATAGAACCAGGTTTTGTGTGTGCTATGCAAACACTCTGATTGTTCCCCCCTTTTTTTCTTTGGGACTTTTGTTTCTCTAGTGGGATGTTTGTTATGCCCTGGCTAGGTGGGGCAGGGGCTGGCTAGGTGAGGCAGGCAGGTCTGCTAAAGACGCCAGGGCCCTACAGGAGACTTGTATTTTGGTATGTCATGCTGTCTGAGCAGGCACTGGACTAAATAGGTTTTGTAGGAGGGCTTACAATTTTAGCAGCTGCTGTTTGGTATTGCTGGGGAGATGCTTGGGTCTGTGTAGGGATAGATGCGCTTCGGTCCATCTGATGTTGTATGTGCACCACCCAACTTGCCGTCTCCTCTCCTAATCATAGGGTCTTAGCAACAATCACACACCCTAGCTACAAGTTTTTTTTAATTTAACCTCCCTTCCCCACTATGTGTGTGTGTGTGTGTGTGTGTGTGTGTGTGTGCACGTGGTGGTCAGGGCTGAACCCCCCCCCCCCATTAGCATGTAGAAGGCAGGAGCTTACCTACCTGCAAGTGGCTTCAGCTAACTCCTTGGCTTTTTTGTGCTCCCTGCATCCAGCAAAAGGAAGCAGAGGAGTACAGCGAGAGCAGCAGTATCTGGACTCAACGTACTATAGACTTGTCCTCGGAGGTCTGAGAGCGAGGGAGGGCTCAGGATGGCAGCACTGTAAGATGCTTCGGTGGAGAGGGTGTGCTGGGCACAAGGTGGTCTGTGTCATGGCTTACAGGCCCACAGTCAGACCCTGATCCAGTCTTCACTAGGCACACATAGGGATAAGTGAGGCAGAGAGCTTCTGAGACGGGGTTGTTTTGACCTCCAGGATAAAATGGGAGCCCTCTGGGAGAAGTGCCACGCTGCTGTTGGCCACTGTAACTCCTACAACCTATTGACCCTCTGCCTAAATCCCTATGACCACCTATGAGGTTTTTGTCAAGAACTGTGAGCAACTGAATTTAGGTCAAGTCCACCTTCTAGGTGCTCTTTCCAAAAGGCCAGAAGATGCACCTTCTGTGCCAGATGTTTTTGGAGGTCTTTTCTTCTGTCCTTGGACTGCAGATGCTCAAGGCTCAGCCGTTCCTTCTCAGGCCTTGATACACAATGCCATGCGATTGTGAGTGTAAGGAGCCTTTCTGTCTACAGTTTAGATGATTTCCTTGTGGTGGGTTAGTGAGAGAAGAGTCTGACCTCAAATGATTTTGTATTTGTGCCTGTATGTGTGTGTGGTACAGGTGTGTGTGTGCACATGTGGTGGTCAGAGGTCAACCTTGGTGTTTCTTAAGAGGTGACAGCTTTGTTTCTTATTTTTTAGACAGGGTTTCTCTGTGTAACAGCTCTGGCTGTCCTGGAATTTGTTTTGTAGATTGGGCTGGCCTTGAACTCACAGAGATCTGCCTGTCTCTGCCTCCAAGTGCTGGGATTTAAAGACGAGTACCATCATTCTCAGCTGTTTGAATTTTAAATCAATCAATCTTTGTTTCTTTCTTTCTTTGTTTTTTTTTCTTTGTTTCTTTGTTTCTGTTTCTCTCTCTCTTTCTTTCATCCTTCCTCCTTTCTTTCTTAACACGTTTTGAACTGCATTTCTTTCTTATGTGTTCGTGTGCACCTCAGCATTCCCCATGCCCCCGGATATCAGCGGACAACCTGGAGCTGTTGACTCTTTCTTTCTTCATGCAGGTCCCTAGGATTGAACTCAGTTTATCAGGCTTGGTGGCAAGAGCCTTTATTAGTAGCTTTGTCCTTCCTTTTGTCCCACACTTTAGTATCTTAGAAAGGTTCTCACAGCATCTGGAGCTCACCATAGGGCACAGCTGGCTGCTCAGCTAACCCCGGGGATCCGCTTGTCTCAGTTTCCCCAGTACTGGAATTACAAGCACAGTCTACCATGCCCAGCATTTAACATGGATGCAGGGGCTTGAGCTCAGGTCCCCATGATTGCCTACAGGTTAAGGTGTCCCTTTGAATCAGACCTTTACTTCTGTTTGGAAATAAAATGAATTTTGTTGGTCAGTGTTCAGAGGGGTCATTCTCACAATGAATCTATGACACAGACAACACAGAATCACCACATAGGATGGAGAGAAAGTGGCTTCAAGAGTGTTCTGAAATTGGGAGGCCGTGGAAACTCTCTAAGGCTTTTATGTCTATCCTGGACCTGCATGCGGGACCTGCATGTCACATGTGACCAAGGATGGCTATGGATTCAGCCCAACGCCAAATTGTAAACTTACTCAAAACATTGATTTTTTTTTTACATCCCACCCTGTTCTTGTAACTTTAGTGAGAACTTAAAAATTTTTCGTACATTTATTTGTTATTTGTGTGTGTGTGTGTGTGTAAGAGGTAAGAAGACAACTTTCAGGAATTGGCTCTCCCCTTCCACCACGTAAGGCCCAGGATTGAATTCAGGTGGTCAGGCTGGCTGAGCTGTCTTATTGGCTGTCTAGTTAAAACGTTGTAGATAACAATTTTGTGCTTGCAATGTCAAAAATTTGGACATACTTATGAGGAACTACTGTTCTCTTTATTTCCATGTAAATCTAATGTACATTCATGACAGCGGTTTGTCCTGGGGCAGTTTAGTGATTTACTGGACCTGGATGTTTTTTCGCATGTTGGCAAAGGGGCAGCAAGCAGGTGAGAGGACAGAATTGGAACTGTGAACTGTGGATCTTGCCCCAGAGGCAACAGTGAGGTCTGTGACAAGCTGATGTGCCAGGCTTTGTCATGGGGTCGTGACACGTAGTCCTCGAGGACTCCCTCACTCAGACTGCAGAGGGACACCTTGAGCCTTTAAGGACATGTTTCCATGTCTGTCTGCCCTCGTGGTCTGTGAGCTTCCCCTTGGATCTGCTGTACCTATCGGACATCAGTAGGGACACAGTGAGCCAAAGAATAGCCCGCTCATTTTATCAGGGTCTGGGAGAGTAGAGAATAGGGGGGGGGGGTCATCCAGATTGGAACAGGAAGAGTCTAGCGGGATCACATAGCAGGAGCAAATGAATGGAGCCTTCAGCTCGCATTCTTCACTAATTCTCCCTTCGCTGCGGTGTGTCACTGAGAAATGTGCTGCTTCGCCAGCCAGACACAGCCTAACATGGGGCAAATCTGAGCTCGCCCTCACCCCTAGCCCCGTTAAATTGGTTTGATCAGCCTGGTGGCCTGGAATGTCTGAGGGCTTGCAAAAGACACAAGGGCATTTGTTGGGGGGTCTCATATACACTCCCAGATTTGACATGGCTCAACAGTTGCATGGCTCCTTCTGTCTGCCTCCAGGACAGACTTAGCTCCACTGCCCAGCCCCTGCCTCCCCACACACAGTTAACACAGGCTGATTCCTTCAGACGGTGTGTGATTTAGAACAAAATTTTCATTAAAAAAAAATGAAGCCAGGGTTTGGGGAGACAGTTCAGTCAGCGGAGTGTGAGGGCCTGGGTTTCATCCCCAGAAAGGGAGCCGGGTGTGATGTGAGAGCTCTTGGTGAGAGGTACAGCAAGGTTCTGAGAAGTGGAGACAGGCAGATCTCTGGGGCTCCCTGGCCAGTCCCCCAAGCCCACTTGGTGAGTTAAGGGCCAGCCAGGCTCTATCTCAAAAAAAAAAAAGATAAGCAGAATCTGGAGGTTGATGCCTGATCTCCAAAGCATGTGTACACATAAACACATGAACATTTACACGCGCGCGCGCGCGCACACACACACACACACACACACACACACACACACACTAAACATTAGAGTCAGAGTTTCAGTGGAAAGTAACATATGAATACTTCACAGAGCAGCTGAGTAGGAGGAGGTGAAGGATTGGGCTTAAGGTCCCAAAGAGATTTATTTATTTTTTGAGACAAGACCTCCTTGTATAGCTCAGGCTGTCCTTGAACTTGAGATTCTCACACCTCATCCCTTCAAGCGCTGGGATTGCAAGTGTTCCACTACACCTGGCCTAGAGATGATTCTCATGTGTGTGTGTGTGTGTGTGTGTGTGGTATGCGTGTATCTCTCCCTTCCTAGGAATTATAAGGATTATAATGCCTCCCTAGGGATTGCTAGGGTTATAAGCATGTACTATCCCAGATGACCTTCTGAATATATTTTTAAAAAGATTTATTTTTATCTTAACAACTGTGTGTATCTGTGTGTAGGCACATATAGGTGTCTGAAGAGGCCAGAAGATGTCAGAGCCCTGGAGCTAGAGTTACCCATTTGCTTTTACCTGGGTGCTGGGAAGAACAGCAATGCTTCAACTGTTGTTCGGTGCTGATGTAGTATGTTTAAGGCATTTTAGTCTAGAAGGCCCTTGAGACATTGTAGTTGTAATGGTTTAACTGAAATGCTACAGATCCCTGAGGGGCGCTGCGGCAGAAACGCTGCAGGTCCCTGAGTGGCGGCAGGCAGCGGGTCCCGAGACCATGGTGGGCCACAAAGGCAGTTGGGTCCCAGGTGAGAGCCCCCGAGTGGCCTGTGGGCTATGAGGACCAGAGGGTCCTTGGCATGGAATCGCATGGTGGGTGAGAGACAGAGACAGCTAGGCATGCCATGCAGAGGAAGTGGGTATTTATTTGGTGGGTTATGGGGAGAGGGAGGAAGAAGGGGGATAGGGGAAAGAAACAGAGAGAGAGAGAGAGAGAGAGAGAGAGAGAGAGAGAGAGACAGAGACACAGAGAGAGAGACAGAGAGAGGGGGGAGGAAGGGAGGGAGGATGGGAGGGAGGGAGGGAGGGAGGAGGGAGGGAGGGAGGGGGAGGGAGGGAAGAGAGGAGCCACGGCAGCAGCTTTGGGAGAGAGATAGGAAGGAAGAGACTCAGGCTGCCTGTAAGAAGAAGGAAGGTCTGCCTGCCTCAGTGGTGGACAGGGGAGGGAGTGGGCGGGGCTTGTCTCTTAAAGGAACAGGACAGACCATTGCAGTAGTAGCAAGAAAGACTGTGCTCCTCAGGTGTGTTCCTAGTTAAGCACATGTCCCCATAAGTGGAGTGGCTTCTGCTAGTTGTACAGCTAGGCTGGCCAGTCTGCTTAGGTGAGGATGATGTCCTTATGGCTTTTTTCCTCGTTCCACTAAGAGCTGGCCTCACCAGGACTAGATGCGACTTCATATCATCCAAGTCACAGGCTGTGGGAACCTCACACTCTTTGTGCCACTGGACAGCGACAGGGCTTTACAGCCATGAACTGCAGCCCGAGTGGCAGGACCTGACAGATGCCAAGAAATTAGAAACCAAGGAGGACTAGGGCCTGGGATGTGACTCTGTGCCACATATCATGTGCAAAGCTGGGAGTGTCTCCAGGACCATAATAAAATCACCTCACTCATTACATTTAAAAAAGTAAACTGGGGGCTGGGAAGTGTTTCATTGAGTCAGAGTGCTTGCCATATAAGCGTGAGGACCTGAGTTCAAATCCCTAGTACCCATGTAAAAAGTCAGATGTGTCTGAATGATGGTCTGTGACCTCAGTGCTGGGGGAGGAGGAGGGTGTGAGGGGTGGAGTCAGAGAACCACTGGAGCTTGCAGCCCAGCTCCAAGTTCAGGGAGGAGACCCCGTGTCGAGGAAATACTGTAGAGAGTGATGGAAGACACCCAGTGTTCTCTTCTGGAGCGATCTCTCTCTCTCTCTCTCTCTCTCTCTCTCTCTCTCTCTCTCTCTCTCACACACACACACACACACACACACACACACACACACACACACGAACAAATTTGGGAATCTGGAGGGATTGTTCAGTTACTAAAGTGTTTGCTTTGCAACCGTGAAGACCTAAGCTGGGTTCGGAGCCCTTAAGAAAAAAGAGAAACTTGTAGTATGGATGCTGGTGGGAGCTGACCCAGTCAGACTCTGAGCTCTCTGGATGGCCAGTCGGGAGACCTTGTCTCAATAAAATAAAATAAATAAAGTGGGCAGTACCTGAGAAATGACACCTGAGATTGCCATCTGGCCCCCTGCACACTTGGGTACACACACACAAATAAAATAGTCAATCAAATTGGAGGAAGGAGTGGAGCGGGGAGGAGGCGAGTTGACAGAAAGTGAGCCTAGGAGACTGAGCTCTAACTCTTAGAAGTTTTTCTTCTGCTGTTGCTTGATCTACTGTCTGTCTCTAAGCAGCCAGTGTGACCGATGGGGTCATCCTTACTGTGTGCATCCTCCCAATTCTGCAGAGTGAGTTCCAGGCCAGTCTGCTCTCCATGGTGAGTTCCAAGCCAGCAAGGACTGCAGGAACAACAGTCTCAACAACAACAATAATGAGACTGCTGTTCTTCCTGTGATCTTGAGGTAGCATTCCAAATGGGGGAGACTTTTTCTTGACTTGAGGAAACGAAAAAGGAGCCTCAGTCTTGGACTTGGAGAGCTCCAAGGAAGTGTGTGTGTGTGTGTGTGTGTGTGTGTGTGTGTGTGTGTGTGTATATATACACACATATATGTGTGTGTGTATGCGTGTGTGCATGTGTGTGTGTGCGTGTGTGTATGTGTGTGTGTATGTGTGTGTGTGTGAGATATTCCATGGGTACAATCACCATGTATATATGTGTATGGGAGGGCACACACAGTGTATACAAGTGTACAGAGGACAGAGGACAATGTTGGTGCCATCCTTTGAGATAGGCTCACCAAGTAGTCTAGACGGATGGCAAGGAGCCTCCATTTCCCTTTGCCACGCTGAGACTCACATACCCCTACCATGCCTGGAGCTTTTACATAGGCTCTGGGGTTGGAATTCAGGGCCTCATGCTTGTTAGAAAAGTGCATTATCAACTGAATTATGTCCACTATAAAATAAATAGGCAAACAACAAACAAACAAACAAGCAAATAAATAAAATAGCTTCAAGTTTAGCTTCATACATGGCTTCTCTTTTTCCCCTTCAGACATAGTTTTGCATACGTGCCATATCACCGTATGGTATAAATGCAACTCCTATATACAAAGGAGGCAAGAATATGTGGGCCAAATAGTATCATTTGGCTTGTTTTAGAGGTCTGAAACTAAAGACATAATTCCTCTGAAATATATCCACACCCCAAAACCAGAAACGAGGCCAAGCTGAAGACAGGAAAAGCAGTTCTGACTGTGTCAATGAAAGAAGAAACTAGGAAAGGATAGAGAAGCCTGGTGATTCACACTCAGGAGGCAGCGGCAGGCTGAGTGACACGGTGGGAGGCCAGGCTTGTCTCCATGATGAGTTCGAGGCAGGCCAGAGTTGGACAGGGTGCTCCTATCTCAAAATGCCGCACGGTGGCTGAAGATACGGCTCAGTGGTTAACGGTGCTTGTTGGTCTTTCAGAGGCCTGGAGCTCTGTTCCCAGCACCCACATCTAGTAGCTCACAATGGCCTCTAGCTTAGCTCCAGGGGATCCTGTGGCCTCTTCTGGTCTTCATGGGCATCTGTATGCACTTGTCCAGATACATGGACATATACACATCCATGTAAGTAAAAAATAACACAAGTAAAAAACTGGGAATACAGCAAACAAACAAACAAACCCTATGAGTGAAAATGTAAAGGAGATTGTGTATTAAAGAAACAAATGATGTGTAATAAAGGTAAATTATATAAAAGGCTTAATGATTTATTAAAAGAAAACTCTTTTGGTGGGCGGATGGGGGAGTTCAAGACAAGGTTTCTCTGTAGACCAGGCTGGCCTCGAACTCACAGAGATCCAGCTGTCTCTGCCTCTCGAGTGCTCAGATTAAAGGCGTGTGCCACCACTGCCTGGCAAGAGAAAACACTTTAACTCACTGAAAATATTATTAATTTCATGGCTGTGGGGATGGCTCAGCTGGTAAATGTGTCTGCTGTATCAGTATGAAGACCTGTGTTAGGATCCCGGAATCCATGTGTGAGCTGGAAGCAGAGAGAGCAAAGCATCTGCAATTCCAGCACTCCTTCGGAGAGACACAAAGCAGGTGCAGGAGGATCCTGGAAGCTTGTGGGCCAGCCAGGCTGGTGTATGGAGCAGAGAAATGACAGAGACAACTGCAAAGGACCAACGCCTATGTCTCTGACCTTCACCTTTATGCTGTGACACGTGTGTACCCAAAACTCACACACGTGAGCACACACATAAGCATACATAGTGCACACCCATGTGTTTTATTCGCTTTAGAGTAATCTACAGGAATGCATTTCAGTGTTAGTTTAACTTTTTTGTAACAGAACGTTAAATTCAAAGTTCTGGTTCTGAGTTCAG